>NC_045763.1:182350733-182668426 GCF_008692025.1 Phocoena sinus | reverse complement strand
CCTACAGCTTTACATATCATGAACTTGGTCCTTTGAAAATATTTATTTTCATTACTTTGTGATTTCATCCATTTCTTCTTGCTTAGCTTGGCTGTCCCCTGAGTACCAATACCACTGGCACCCCACATATGTTTCCTTGTTTTATCACTTTGGGTGAAATATATTTGTTTGTGTGAGTTAGATCTTAAACATTCTCCGCATGATGATTTTTTTTTTCATTGCTGCTGCTTTCTTGAAATCTCTGCAGAAGTGTAACTCAATTTGTACTCCTGAGTTTACTAATTATTCACTACACTGCCTAATGGGACTATCATTCCAAATTTCATCGTATATTTATATAGCAATAAAACTCTTTATAGGCAACTAAGGCACAACTGTACAAGACAACTACCAATTCAGTTGCTGATTTCACTTCCTCCAAATTTCTTATGATGATACATAAGAAATAGAATGTGTATATTTAGTTCCTTATTGCTTTTTAATAGTTCATTTAAAAACCCCATTTAGCACCATGGGTCCTGGATGAATTTTATTCCTTCTTTCATTGGTTTCTTCTTTCATTGGCTACTGTACCGTACTGCATGTGATTATGCCATAAGCCAAATTTCTTAAAGTTACTTTTAAATAGGTACTGGTATCTTAATATTTAGATTCAGGAAAAACCCTGATGTCCTTGGAAATGTGTTGCTGTTAGAATTAGTAGAAGTAACCAACATGTGTAATTAGTTTTTAATAAATGCATTTTGAAAATAAATATGAGTAAATTAACTTTACTCTACAGTGCTTCCCACACACTAGATACTTCTATTTAATATCTTTTGGATTGAACTCCAAACATTAAACAATGTGTGCTTCTTTTGTCATCACCATGACATTCACTAGATGATAAGATGGAAAATAGACACTTTCTTTCAGAATCTGCTATAATCTTGGTGTGAACTCCAGAATTAATAAATTAAGAAATGTCTTAAATTTTACATAGCATTTTAGGGATATATTTGCAGCTTTAAAATGGAGAGTTCGTTTCAAAACCATGTTGAGAATTAGCCAAATTCCTCTGTCTCCTCCTCATTTCCAGTGTCACTCCTCACTACAGAGTTGCCATGCTTGGTCCTTTCTGTTTGTCCTGGAGGGACATGGATGCCCCACGTCCCATCTGATGAGACACCCACTTAATGGAAAACATACATAATGATATATGTGGATGAATACATTTGGCATGAACATTTACATGTACATACAATTAGCTTTCATTAACATAATTTTTTTTTTTCTTTGCGGTATGCGGGCCTCTCACTGTTGTGGCCTCTCCCGTTGCAGAGCACAGGCTCCGGACGCGCAGGCTCAGCGGCCATGGCTCACGGGCCCAGCCGCTCCGCAGCATGTGGGATCTTCCCGGACCGGGACACTAACCCGTGTCCCCTGCATCGGCAGGCGGACTCTCAACCACTGCGCCACAAGGGAAACCCCAACATAATTTTTAAATGTGAAAAAACATACCCTCTGAAGGTTGAATTTAAAGAAGAAATGGCTTTATGTTTTAATACTTCTCTTTCTATGCTAGAGAATTAAATTGCGGAAAGAATTCACAATAGTACTGAATTTAATCTTCTTTCCAAGGAGCAGTTGAGGTGAAGGACATGCACGGAGGAAAGGGAATCATAGGGCAGAGCCAGAGGCACCTAAAGAGCTGTCCAGAAAAAACTTTGCTTTACTATTTAAAGAAGCAAAGACAACACTCAGGTTTTCTGGGTTTTATAAAATGCTCATATAGGAGGACCTTAAAGATGGCAGAAGAGTAAGACGTGGAGATCACCTTCCTCCCTGCAAATACATCAGAAATACATCTACATGTGGAACAGCCCCTACAGAACACCCACTGAACGCTGGCAGAAGACCTCAGACCTCCCAAAAGGCAAGAAACTCCCCACGTACCTGGGTAGGGCAAAAGTAAAAAGAATAAACAGAGACAAAAGCATAGGGACGGGCCCTGCACCAGTGGGAGGGAGCTGTGAAGGAGGAAAGGTTTCCACACACTAGAAGCCCCTTTGCGGGTGGAGACTCTGGGTGGTGGAGGGGAAAGGGTCGGGGCCGCGGGAGAGAGCACAGCAACAGGGGTGCAGAGGGCAAAGCGGAGAGATTCCCACACAGAGAATCAGTGTCGACCAGCACTCACCAGCCCGAGAGGCTTGTCTGCTCACCCGCCAGGGCGGGCGGGGTTGGGAGCTTAGGCTCGGGCTTCAGAGCTCACAGAGAGGACTGGGGTTGGCGGCGTGAACACATCCTGCAGGGGTTAGTGCGCCACGGCTGGCCGGGAGGGAGTCCGGGGAAAAGTCTGGACCTGCCGAAGAGGTAAGAGACATTTTCTTCCCTCTTTGTTTCCTGATGCGCGAGGAGAGGGGGTTAAGAGCGCTGCTTAAAGGAGCTCCAGAGACGGGCGCGAGCCGTGGCTAAAAGCGTGGACACCAGAGATGGGCATGAGACGCTAAGGCTGCTGCTGCCACCACCAAGAAGCCTGTGTGCGAGCACAGGTCACTGTCCACATCTCCCCTCCTGGGAGCCTGTGCAGCCCGCCACTGCCAGGGTCCCGTGACCCAGGGACAACTTCCCCGGGAGAACGCACAGCGTGCCTCAGGCTGGGGCAACGTCATGCCGGCCTCTGCTACTGCAGGCTCGCCCCGCACTCTGCACCCCTTCCTCCCCCGGGCCTGAGTGAGCCAGAGCCCCCGAATCAGCTGCTCCTTTAACCCCGTCCTGTCTGAGCGAAGAACAGATGCCCTCTGGCGACCTACACGCAGCGGCGGGGGCCAAATCCAAAGCTCAACCCCAGGAGCTGTGCAACAAAGAAGAGAAAGGGAAATCTCCCCCAGCCACCTCAGGAGCAGTGGGATTAAAATCGCCACAATCAACTTGACGTACCTGCATGTGTGGAATACCTGAGTAGACAGTGAACCATCCCAAATTGAGGAGGTGGACTTTGGGAGCAACTGTAGACTTGGGATTTGCTATATGCGAACTGACTAGTTTTCTGATTTATATAGTTATCTGAGTTTAGTTTTTAGCATTTGTTATCATTGGTGGATTTGTGTATTGGTTTGATTGCTCTCTTCTTTCTTTTTTTTTAATTACTTTTTTTATTTGAAAAATATATTTTTAATTTTAATAACGTTATTTATTTTATTTTTTCTTTCTTTCTTTCTTTCTTTCTTTCTTCTTTCTTTCTTTCTTTCTTTCTTTTCTTTCTTTCTTTCTTTCTTTCTTTATTTCTCACTTTTCTTCTGAGCCATGCGGCTGACAGTGTCTTGGTGCTCTGGCCAGGGTGTCAGACCTGAGCCTTTGAGGTGGGAGAGCCAAGTTCAGGACACTGGTCCACCAGAGACCTCCTGGCCCCCATGTAATATCAATTGGTGAGAGCTCTCCCAGAGATCTCCATCTCAACACTAAGACCAGCTCCACTCAATGACCAGCAAGCTCCAGTGCTGGACACCCTATGCCAAACAACTAGCAAGACAGGAACACAACCCCAACCATTAGCAGAGGGGCTGCCTAAAATCACACTAAGTTCACAGACACCCCAAAACAACACCACTGGCCATGGTCCAGCCCACCAGAAAGACAAGATCCAGCCTCATCCACCAGAACACAGGCACCAGTTTCCTCAACCAGGAAACCTACACAACCCACAGAACCAACTTTAGCCACTGGGGAAAGACACCAAAAAACCGGGAACTACAAACCTGCAGCCTGCAAAAAGGGGACCCCCAAACACAGTAGGTTAAGCAAAATGAGAAGACATAGAAACACACAGCAGATGAAGCAGCAAGGTAAAAACCCACCAGACCAAACAAATGAAGAGGAAATAAGCAGTCTACCTGAAAAACAATTTAGAGTAGTGATAGTAAAGATGATCCAAAATCTTAGAAATAAAATGGAGGAATACAAGAAACTTTTAACAAGGACCTAAAAGAACTATAGTGCAAACAAACAATGTTGAACAACATAATAAATGAAATTTAAAATTCTCTAAAAGAAATCAATACCAGAATAACTAACGCAGAGGATGGATAAATGACCTGGAAGATAAAACAGTGGAAATAACTACTGCAGAGCAGAATAAAGAAAAAAGAATGAAAAGAATTGAGGACAGTCTCAGAGACATTTGGGACAACATTGAATGCACCAACATTCGAATTATAGGGGTCTCAGCAGAACAAGAGAAAAAGAAAGGGACTTAGAAAATATTTGAAGAGATTATAGTTGAAAACTGCCCTAATATGGGAAAGGAAATAGTCAACCAAGGTCCAGGGAGAACAGAGAGTCTCATACAAGATAAATCCAAGGAGAAACATGCCAAGACACATACTAATCAAACTATCAAAAATTAAAAACAAAGAAAAAATATTAAAGCAGCAAGGGAAAAAGCAACAAATAACATACAAGGGAATGCCCATAAGAGTAAAAGCTGATCTTTCAGCAGAAATTCTGCAAGCCAGAAGGGAGTGGCAGGACATATTTAAATTGATGAAAGGGAAAAACCTACAACCAGGATTAGTCTACCCAGCAAGGATCTCCTTCAGATTCGACAGAGAGAGTAAAACCTTTACAGACAAGCAAAAGCTAAGAGAATTCAGCACCACCAAACCAGCTTTACAACAAATGCTAAAGGAACTTCTCTAGGCAAGAAACACAAGAGAAGGAAACGACCTACCAAAAACAAACCCAAAACAATTAAGAAAATGGGATTAGGAAAATACATATCAATAATTACTTTAAATGTAAATGGATTAAATGCCCCCAACCAAAAGTCACAGACTGGCTGGATGGATACAAAAAGACCTGTATATATGCTATCTAAAAGAGACCTACTTCAGACCAAGGGACACATACAGACTGAAAGTGAGGTGATGGAAAAAGATATTCCATGCAAATGGAAATCAAAAGAAAGCTGGAGTAGCAATTCTTATATCAGACAAAATAGACTTTAAAATAAAGACTATTCCAAGACACAAAGGAAGACACTACATAATGATCAAGGGATCAATCCAAGAAGAAGATATAACAATTGTAAATATTTATGCACCCAACATAGGAGCACCTCAATACATAAGGCAAATGCTAACAGCCATGGAAGGGGAAACCAACAGTAGCACAATACTAGTACGGAACTTTAACATCCCACTTTCACCAATGGACAGATCATCCAAAATGAAAATAAATAAGGAAACACAAGCTTTAAATGACACATTAAACAAGAGGGACTTACTTGATATTTATAGGATATTCCATCCAAAAACAGCAGATACACTTTCTTCTCAAGTGCTCAAGTATATTCTCCAGGGTAGATCATACCTTGAGTCAAAAATCAAGCCTTGGTAAATTTAACAAAACTGAAATTGTATCAGTTAATTTTCCAAGCACAACACTATGAGACTAGATATCAATTGCAGGAAAAAATAGGTAAAAAAATACAAACACATGAAGCTAAACAATACTGTACTAAATAACAAAGATCACTGAAGGAATCAAAGAGGAAATCAAAAAATACCGAGAAACAAATAACAATGAAAACACGATGACCCAAAACCTGTGGGATGCAGAGAAGCAGTTCTAAGAGGGAAATTTACAGCAATACAATCCTACCTCAAGACACAAGAAACATCTCAAATAAACAACCTAACATTACACCTAAAGCAATTAGAGAAAGAAGAAAAAAAAACCAACCCAAAGTTAGCAAAAGGAAAGAAATCACAAGGATCAGATCAAAAATAAGTGAAAAAGAAATGAAGGAAACAGTAGCAAAGATCAATAAAACTAAAAGCTGTTTGTTTGAGAAGATAAACAAATTTGATAAACGATTAGCCAGACTCATCAAGAAAAAAAGGGGAGGACCCAAATCAACAGAATTAGTAATGAAAAAGGAGAAGTAACAACTGACACTGCAGAAATACAAAGGATCATGAGAGATAACTACAAGCAACTGTATGCCAATAAAAGGACAAGTTGGAAGAAACGGACAAATTCTTACAAAAGAACAAACTTCTGAGACTGAACCAGAAAGAAATAGAAAATATAAACAGACCAATCACAAGCACTGAAATTGAAATAGTGATTAAAAATCTTCCAACAAACAAAAGCCCAGGACCAGATGGCTTCACAGACGAATTCTATCAAACATTTAGAGAAGAGCTAACACCTATCCTTCTCAAAGTCTTCCAAAATATAGCAGGAGGAAGAACACTCCCAAACTCGTTCTACGAGGCCACCAGCACCCTGATACCAAAATCAGACAAAGATGTCACAAGAAAAGAAAACTACAGGCCAATATCACTGATGAAAATAGATGCAAAAGTCCTTAACAAAATACTAGCAAACAGAATCCAGCAGCACATTAAAATTATCATACACCATGATCAAGTGAGGTTTATCCCAGGAATGCAAAGATTCTTCAATATATGCAAATCAATAAATGTGATACACCATATTAACAAACTGCAGGATTAAATACTATATGATCATCTCAATAGATGCAGAAAAAGCTTTCGACAAAATTCATCACCATTTATGATAAAAACTTTCCAGAAAGTAGGCATGGAAGGAACTTAACATAATAAAAGCCATATATGACAAACAAACGGCCACCACCATTTTTAATGGTGAAAACTGAAACCATTTCCACTAAGATCAGGAATAAGACAAGGTTTCACACTCTCACCATTATTATTCAACATAGTTTTGTAAGTTTTAGCCACAGCAATCAGAGGCGAAAAAGAAATAAAAGTAATCCAAATAGGAAAAGAAGAAGTAAAGTTATCACTGTTTGAAGATGACATGATACTATACATAGAGAATCCTAAAGATGCTACCAGAAAACTACTAGAGCTAATCAATGAATCTGGTAAAGTAACAGGATACAAAACTTACACACAGATATCTCTTGCATTCCTATACACTAATGATGAACAATCTGAAAGACAAATTAAGGAAACACTCCTCTTCACCACTGCAACAAGAAGAATAAAATACCTAGGAATAAAACTACCTAAGGAGACAAAAGACCTGTATGCAGAAAACTATAAGACACTGATGAAAGAAATTAAACACGATACAAACAGATGGAGAGATATACCATGTTCTTGGATTGGAAAAATCAACATTGTGAAAATGACTATACTACCCAAAGCAATCTATAGATTCAATGCTATCCCTATCAAACTACGAATGGCATTTTTCACAGAACTAGAACAAAAAATTTCACAATTTGTATGGAAACACAAAAGACCCAAAGTAGCCAAAGCAATCTTGAGAAAGAAAACAGAGCTGGAGGAATCAGGCTCTCTGACTTCAGACAAACTACAAAGTTACAGTAATCAAGATAGTATGGTACTGGCACAAATTCAGAAATATAGTTCAGTGGAGCAGGATAGAAAGCTCAGATATAAACCCACACACATATGGTCACCTTATCTTTGATAAAGGAGACAAGAATATACAATGGAGAAAAGACAGCCTCTTCAATAAGTGGTGCTGGGAAAACTGGACAGGTACATGTAAAAGAATGAAATTAGAACACTTGCTAGCACCATACACAAATATAAACTCAAAATGGATTAAAGGCCTAAATGTAAGGCCAGACACTATAGAACTCTTAGAGGAAACATAGGCAGAACACTCTATGACATAAATCACAGCAAGATCCTTTTAGACCTACCTCCTAGAGAAATGGAAATTAAAACAAAAATAAACAAATGGAACCAAATGAAACTTAAAAGCTTTTGCACAACAAAGGAAACCACAAACAAGACAAAAAGACAACCCTCAGAATGGGAGAAAATATTTGCAAATGAGGCAACTGACAAAGGATTAATCTCCAAAATATACAAGCAGCTCATGCAGCTCAATATCAAAAAAACAAACAACCCAGTCCCAAAGTGGGCAGAGTACCTAAATAGACATTTCTCCAAAGAAGATATACAGATTGCCAACAAACACATGAAAGGATGCTCAACATCACTAAACATTAGAGAAATTCAAATCGAGACTACAGTGAGGTGTCACCTCACACCAGTCAGACTGGCCATCATCAAAAAATCTACAAACAATAAATGCTGGAGTGGGTGTGAAGAAAAAGGAACCCTCTTGTGTTGTTGGTGGGAATGTAAATTGATACAGCCATTATGGAGAACAGTATGGACGTTCCTTAAAAAACTAAAAATAGAACTACCATATGACCCAGCAATCTCACTACTGGGCATATACCCTGAGAAAACCATAATTCAAAAAGAGTCTTATACCACAATGTTCATTGCAGCTCTACTTACAACAGCCAGGACATGGAATTAACCTAAGTGTCCATTGACAGATGAATGGATAAAGAAGATGTGGCACATATATATAATGGAATATTAGCCAAAAAAGAAACCAAATTGAGTTATTTGTAGTGAGGTGAATGGACTTAGAGTCTGTCATACAGAGTGAAGTAAGTCAGAAAGAGAAAAACAAATACCGTATGCTAACACATATATATGGAATCTAAAAAAATTTTTAAATGGTCCTGAAGAACTTAGGGGCAGGACAGGAATAAAGACGCAGACGTAGATAATGGACTCGAGGAAACGGGAATGGGGAATGTTAAACTTTGACGAAGTGAGAGAGTGGCATGGACATATATACACTACCAAATGTAAAATAGATAGCTAGTGGGAAGCAGCTGCATAGCACAGGGAGATCAGCTCAGTGCTTTGTGTCCACCTAGAGGTGTTGGATAGGGAGGGTGGGGGGGAGATGCAAGAGGGAGGGGATATATGTATACATATAGCCGATTCACTTTGTTATACAGCAGCAACTAACACAGCAATGTAAAGCAATTATACTCAATAAAGAAAGATGTTTTTAAAAAATGCCCATGTAATTCTTATCACTACTGTTTCTTGAGCACCTATAGTATAATCTTTATCATCACCATCCATGGAAAGTGCTGTTATCCCTATTTCCAGATGAGGAAACTCAAGCTTATAGATTTTTCATGATTTACAAATGTAATACATTATATAAAGGACATGTCTGGGAACGAGACAATTTAACTGGCTTCAAAGTCCATTTAGGCCCTCTCTATCATAACACCTGCTTAATAATTGTATTAAATCTTTGGGGCTAGGCTCATCTGTTGTGATTTTCCAAACCACATATTTTTGTCTTGTTTAGACTCTCCTAAGTCGTTATTCATTTGACACATAATGACTGATCACCTGATATCTGCTCGGCACCGTGCTGTGTCTGGAATATATCTGCACTATTTAATTCCCACGTAAGAAAACACTAAGCTTAACTTCTGACGGCCACAAATCCCTCTTCTTTCAATATTTTCTGAAATATAGCAATAAAAGATAATGGTTATGAGCTGAGAACACTGAATATTTATGACAAAGTCTGAAAAGAGTACATTTTACATTCCTAGGTTGTCCAGTTGAGATGCCATAAATCACAAGTTTATCAAATATTTTAACCGTCAAAAGGGATCTATTTGTATCTTTAAGAAGGTAGCTTCTTTCTCCTAATAGAGTGATCCCGACAATTTTATTATGCGTTAGTTACATAAATGAATCTTTTTTTCCTTTTTCTGCTAATAAAGTGCTTTTAGAAATAAATTACTTCAATTTGTGTGTAATGAATAAGGGCATTAAGCACAATCCTGTGAATTGTTCATCTTGACTGCAAGTCACTTATTTTTACCTAGGAATTACCTCATAAATGGTGGAATTGGGCACTGGCTACTGAGTTCGGCTATGCTTCTCACTGTAAGGCCATAATAAATAGATGTGTTATACTAAATTAAATGATAAAAAATTGATGATTCTGAGTATCTCCTCCATCAAAAATTTTGTAATTTAATTCCGATTGATACCCTACCTACCCCCAGGATTTTTTAAAATTTATATTTATCAAAGTATAGTTGATCTGCAATGTTGTGTTAGTTTCAGCTGTATAGCAAAGTTATTCAGTTATATATATATATAACCTATATAATTTATATATATATTAATATATATATTAATACATATATACATATATATTCTTCTTCAGATTCTTTTTCCATTTAGGTTATTACAAAATATTGATTATAGTTCCCTGGTTTAGACAGTAGGTCCTTGTTTTTTACCTACTTTTATGTATAGTCGTGTGTATATGTTAATCCCAAGCTCCTAATTTATCCCTTCCCCCACCTTTCCCCTTTGGTTACCATAAGTTTGTTTTCTATTACAGTGATTCTGTGAATTAGAACATGGGTCCTGTTTCAATGAAGGAAATGGAAACGTCTCTAGTTATTTTTGTACAGACAGGGAATTAGAAATAAATCTCTTTGAAAACTGTTGCAGATTCTACTAGACTGATGGGTTCCACGGTGGCCACCCGAGAATGATTGACAAGCACTGATTTATCTAACAATCAGGAAAGTGGGAGATCAGGAGGCTGCGGCGACTGCAGCCACCAAGTATGAGGATATGTGGATTTGGCTGAGATGTGGGATTAGAAGGCCAGAAACAGGGCCCATGCCCCACAGCTGCTTAGACCCCGATATTTTCTGATCATTGCTGCTAAAATCCCATTACCACCCAAGGAACTAGAGGCTAAATCGTGATACACCCAAACTCCTGAGCACCATCATGGTCTCTCAACATCCTCAAGGCTGACCTGGCACCTCCACAACTTCCCAACAGGAAACAGCCAGAATCATCAGTAAACTGACTTCAGCCTCTTGGTGCATCTCATTGGAGGAATCTAATTTTCACTGCTACTGTTGCTTGTAAGGGGGACTGGAAAGTATAACATTTAAAATTTTCGTATTCTGCATAGGAGGCAGGTACACAGAAGGAGGATGGATACTAATTAACCACATCTACCAAAGATCCTGGTAGGTAGTGAATGATATCGTTTTACAGTAACTATAATTAGAATAAAGTATTGTCACTGACAACAAGAGAAATCAGGTTACAAAGGATCAGGCTACTTCTGTGACATAGGCTCTGAAAGTAGCCAAAAGTTTTCAAATTGTTATATGCGATTTGAAGAATGCATGCTCTCCTATATTGTTATGCTATTCAAACAAACTGGAGTTTATATAAAAGCCTGATAGCTTATTTTAAGATTTTTCTATGAGACATAGGTTCCGGAATAGAAGTGAGTTTTTGTTTGTTTCTTTTGTTTTAACTACAAATGCTGCTACTGTCTTGCTACCAGGTTTCCTTCTATCTCTAAATTCTTTCCCCAAGTTACATCATCCACTTCCCTTGCTTTAAATAGCATTTCTATATTTTGATTCCAAAATGAATACTCCAGCCCAGATCTCTCCTTTGCAGGTCAAACTTTGCAGGCCCCAATTCATACACAGCATCTTCTCTGAAATGTCTCATAGGCCTGCTCTGAAAATAGAGTCCTGGTTATCTCACCAGGCTAGGGTAGGAGAAACCTGTTTCTCTGTGAATTGTACCACTATCCATCCAATGACACAAGACAGAAATCTGAATTTCTCTCTTGCACATGACATTAAACTCACCACCAAGGCAGTATCCTAATCCAGCTAAAAGCGGACTCTATTTTTTTTTCAGGTTTAAAAAAATTTTTTTATTGGGGTATGATTTACAATGTTGTATTAGTTTCAGGTGTACAGCAAAGTGAATCAGTTATACATATATGTATATGCACTCTTTTTTAGATTCTTTTCCCATATAGACCATTACAGAGTATCGAGTAGAGTTATCTGTGCTACACAGTAGGTCCTTATTAGTTATCTACTTTATATATAGTATAAAATATAACACATACATATTGTGTATGTGTTAATCCCAATCTTCCAATTTATCCATCCCCTCCTTACTCCCCTGTAACCATAAGTTTATTTTTTACATCTGTAACTCCATTTCTGTTTTGTAGGTAAGTTCATTTGTAGCCTGATCAGTTTTGACGTAGTCTAAGCTCATGAAACTGTGACCACATGAAAATAGTGAAGATACCTCCAAAGTAAAAGCATACTCTTGATTTACTCTCCGAAGCACATTTTCCCCCAAATTTTCCTCATCCCAATAAATGTAGATGCCTTGGCCTTCTACATCTGATTGCTCAGGCCAAATGCTTAGTCATCATCCTTGACAACTCTGTTTTCCTTCTACCATGTATTCAATCTATTGGCAGGTCCTGGATGTTCTGTCTCCAGAAAACTCTCCAAATACATCCCCAATCCTGTGCCTTCACCCAAGCATCCATCCTCTCTCCCCTGCTCTAAACAGATGGCTTCCAACTTTGTTTTACATCTTCTACTGTTGATCCCTATAATTCGTTCTCCATGCAGCCCTGGCCACTGCATGAAGATTAAAATTGAAACCCATTCAGTGGCCTCCAAAATGTGTTATAATCCATCCTCACCCACCTCCTTGACCCATTCTTGGCCTATTCCTCTCATCGTTCACTACATCACAGGCCCATTGGACTTGGAAAGTTCCTTACAACACACCCTTTTCTTTTCCAACTCTGACTGTTCCCGTGACTCATGGCATCTAATCTTTCAGGGCTAAGCCTTCATTCACATCACTCCCCTTTGAGAACTTTCTCGACCACAATGTCTAAATTAGCTTCATCCCATTTTGATATTCTTTCATCTCCTTCTGCTTCTCTTCTTGCCAACTGCCTTTTTCATCTGACTTGCCGAGTGTCTTTGTATCTAGTACAGTGCCTGGAACATAGTAGATGCTCAATAATTATTCATCACAATAGTTTCCAAAGTGAAATGCTCACATCTGAAAGTGTAAGCATGATTTTCTACTGTTTCAGTAAGATATATATATATATACACATATATATATGTGTATATATATACACATATAATTGCTATACATACATACACATATTAATTTAAAAAGTTAAAAAGGCATGAAACATCACTGATGTTTGTATTGTCAGGGTTCCTCACCCTCTGCCAGGTAAACCTGTCTTCCACCATCTATGATGCACTCCCTCCAAGGGAAGGTGAGCACTTCATGAGGGAAAGTTGTCACAAGAGCTTCCCCACCTATTTGCTGTCTTAAGTGCACTGTGATGTAGCTTCTCTGTGCCTGGTTGAATGGCTTTATTTATGAACTATATTTTCAAATTTTAAAAACACAAATGCTCAAAACTTGGGCGAGCAACCAAAAAAAAAAAATTTCTGGCAATAAAGTGTGACCTGAAGATACCACAAAAATAAAAGCAAAACAAACAACAAGAAAATGGCAGAGCTAATACTTTCCCTCTTATAGTCACTCATTAGCCATGTTAAGGGGTGAAAATAACAACAATTCAATCAGTTCTTAAAAAAAGGTCACTCAAACATTTGAAATTCTCAAGAGGATCATCTGGGAACATGGATTTGCTGACCTTATGATATGTTGAAATTAGTCTTGAGCATTTTTAATCTGTCCTTGTTTTACACACCTTTGAGCCCTATAGCAGTGTATTCTGGTTTTCAAACCGTCTTAATTGAAAATCTGTTGTACAATATAATAATTATTTTATCATAAAATTAATACATATTTATCAGAATTACATAAAATATTGATAAACAATAGAATAAACTAAAAATCACCTATAATCTCACCATCTAGAGAAAACTTACATCAAACATCATTGTCCTACATACACCTCAATACATTTTACAAAAAGAGATGACTTCAAACTGATAAATGTTTATGCATACCTAGCAGATTTGTCAAAAAAGCCAGGAAAACAAAATACAAATAAAAATAAGGATTCTTTTTTTTCATTTTAAGTAGCCAATATTTATGAAGATAGGTAACTTTATTAAATGCTTCCTAAAAGCCAACATTGTGTTAAATGTTCCACAAACATGTGCCCACTGAATCCTTACAATTAACCCATGAAATAGCTGTTCTTGATTATTCATGTTTCACAAGTGATGAAATTGGACCTTGGTGTATTGAAGGAACTTTCTGAGATTACAGGGCAGGCCAAAAATGCCAGCTGTCTTCCATAAATGCAACTTTTCACGATTTTGACTAGAGTTATCTAGAATGCTGTGATTCACAATTGCAGCTTCTTAAATGACAGTCATTCTAAGCATCATACTCTAGGACCCCTCTCAAAAGTTCTGTAAAAACTAAAGCAAGATTTAGTCCTTCTGTGTCTCAATTCCCTTATCTGTAAAAAAACCATAATATGTTTTATACTTAGAATGCTATTGTGAAGGTGAAATGTGATAGTATATAGGAGAACACTTAGAAATAGATACAAGAACCACAAAATACAGGGCTTTTATGTTAAGGAAAGGGAAAAAATATCATTCACTCTGTGTCTGTGATACAAAAAAATTGTCTTGGGAAACATGTTAATTTTTTAAGCTTCAAAACAAATCTATAGGGTATGCTTGAGTTGCTACATTTTTACAGATGAGAACACTGAGGCTTAGATAAGGAAACTGTGTATGGTGTTAGAGAATGTTCTCATTTCATTCTTTTACATGTAGCTGTCCAGTTTTTCTAGCACTACTTACTGAATAGATTGGCTTTTTTCCATTGTATATTCTTGCTTCCTGTGTTGTAGATTAATTGTCCATAAGCATGTAGATTTATTTCAACCTTTCTCTCTTGTTCCATCAATCTAATAGTTTTTGTGCAAATACCATACTGTTTTGATTACTGTAGCTTTGTAGTATAGTCTGAAGTCAGGATGCATGATTCTTCTTTCTCAAGATTATTTTGGCTGTTCAGGCTCTTTTGTGTTTCCCTACAAATTTTAAAATTATTTTTTCTAGTTCTGTGGAAAATTACTTTGGTATTTTGATAGGGATTGCAGATTCTGTAGGTTGGCTTAGGTAATATGGTCATTTTAATAGTATTCGTTCTTCCAATCCAAGAACATGGCATGTATTTCCATCTGTTTATGTTGTCTTCAGTTTCTTTCATCAGTGTCTTATAGTTTTCTGAATACAGGTATGTTGCCTCCTTAGGTAGGTTTATTCCTAGGTATTGTATTCTTTTTGATGTGATGGTATATGAGATTGTTTTCCTTAATTTCTCTTTCTGATATTTCATTGTTAGTGTATAGAAATTCAATAGATTTCTGTATAGTAATCTTGTATCCTGCAACGTTACCAAATTCATTGATGAGCTCTAGTAGTTTTCTGGTGATGTCTTTAGGATTTTCTATGTATAATATCATGTCATCTGCAAACAGTGACAGTTTTACTTCTTCCTTTCCAAGTTGGATTCCTTTTATTTCTTTTTCTTCTCTGACTGCCATGGCTAGGACTTCCAAAACTGTTGAAAAAAAGTTGCGGGAGTGGGCATTCTTGTCTTGTTCCTGATTTTAGAGGAAATACTTTCAGCTTTTCACCATTGAGTATGATATTAGCTGTGTGGTTTGTCACATGTAACCTTTATTATGTTGAGGTACTTCCCCTCTATACCCACTTTCTGGAGAGTTTTTCATCATAAATCAATGTTGAATTTTGTCAAAAGATTTTTCTGCATCTATTGAGATGATCATAGGGGTTTTTTTCTTCAATTTGTTAATGTGGTGTATCACACTGATTGATTTGTGGGTATTGAAAAATTCTTGCGTTCCTGGGATAAACTCCACTTGATCGTGGTGTATGATCCTTTTAATGTGCTGTTGGAGTCAGTTTGCCAGTATTCTGCTGAGGATTTTTGCATCTATGTTCCTCAGTGATATTGGCCTGTAAGTTTCTTTTTTTGTGATATCTTTGGTTTTGGTATCAGGGTGATGGTGGCCTCATAGAATGAGTTTGGAAGTGTTCCTTCCTCTGTAATTTTTTTGGAAAAGTTTCAGAAGGACAAGTACTAACTCTTCTCTAAATGTTTGATAGAACTCACCTGTGAAGATATCTGATCCTGAACTTTTGTATGTTTGGTGTTTTTAAATTACTGATTCAATTTCAGTACTGGTAATTGCTCTGTTCATATTTTCTATTTCTTCCTGGTTCAGTCTTGGGAGATTGTACCTTTCTAAGAATTTGTTCATTTCTGTTAGGTTGTCCATTTTATTGGTATATAGTTGCTAAGAGTAGTCTCTTATGGTTCTTTGTGTTTCTGTGGTCTTGGGTATAAGTTCTCCCTTTTCATTTCTGATTTTATTAATTTGGACCCTCTCCCCCTTTTTTTTATGAATCTGTCTAAAGGTTTATCAGTTTTGCTTACCTTTTCAAGGAACCAGTTTTTAATTTCCTTGATCTTTTCTTCTTTTTATAAGTCTCTATTTAATTTATTTCTGCTCTGATCTTTATGATTTCTTACCTTCCACTAACTTTGGGTTCTGTTTGTTCTTCCTCCTCTAGTTCCTTTAGGCACAAGTTTAGGTTGTTTATTTGAGATTTTTCTTGTTTCCTGAAGTAATATTGTATTGTTATCAACTTAAAATAGATTAAATACCTAACTGTAAGCCCAGATACTATAAAAATCCTAGAGGAAAACATGCAGACACTCTGTAATATAAATGGCAGCAATATTTTTTTGGATCTGTCTCCCAAGGTAAAGGAAATAAAAGCAAAAATAAACAATGGGACATAATTAAACTAGAAAGCTTTTGCACAGCAAAGGAAACCATCAACAAAACAAGAAGACAACCTACTGACTGGGAGAAAATATTTGCAAATGATATGACTGATAAGGGATTAATATCCAACATATATAAACAGCTCATACAACTCAATGTCAAAAAAAAAAATCCAATTAAAAAATGGGCAGAAGAACTGAATAGACATTTTTCCAAGAGGAAATGCAGAGGGCCAACAGACACATGAAAAGATGCTCAACATCACTAATCATTAAGGAAATGCAAATCAAAACCAAAATTAGATATCACCTCACATCTGTTAGAATGACTATCATGAAAAAGAACACAAATAACAAATGTTGACCAGGATGTAGAGAAAAGGGAACCCTCATACACTGTTGCTGGGAATGTAAGTTGGTGCAGCCACTGTGGAAAACAGTATGGAGGTTTCTCAAAAAACTAAAAATAGAACCACTGTATGACTCAGCAGTTCCATCCCTGGGTATATAGACAAAAAGATAAAAATACTAATTCAAAAAGAATGTTCATAGCAACATTATTTACAACAGCCAAGATATGGAATCAACCTGAGTGTCCATCAACTGATGAATGGATAAAGAAGATGTGATATACAATAGAATACTACCCAGTCATAAAAAGAATGAAATTTTGCCATTTGCAGCAACACAGATGGATCTGGATGGTATTATGCTAAGTGACATAAGTCAGACAGAGAAAAGACAAATACTATATGATATCACTTACATGTGGAATCTAAAAAATACTACAAATTAGTGATTATAACAAAAAAGAAGTATACTCACAGATATAAAGAACAAACTAGTGGTTACCAGCAGGGAGAGGGAAGCGGGGAAGGGGATTATAAGGGTGGGGGAGTGGGAGGCACCAGCTATTGGATGTAAGATAGTCTCAAGGATGTATGTACAGCTTGGAGAATAGAGCCAATATTCTGTAATAACTATAAATGGAAATTAACCTTTAAAAATTGTATGGGCTTCCCTGGTGGCGCAGTGGTTGAGAGTCTGCCTGCTGATGCAGGGGACATGGGTTCGTGCCCCGGTCCGGGAGGATACCACATGCCGTGGAGTGGCTGGGCCCGTGAGCCATGGCCACTGAGCCTGTGCGTCTGGAGCCTGTGCTCCACAAAAAAAAAAAAAAAAAAAAAAAAAAAAGAAAAAAAATTGTATAAAAATATTTTTGAAAAAGAATACTATACAGCAATAAAAAAGAAATGAAGTGCTTATACATATAAAAACATGAGTGAATCCTAAAATAACTTTGTTGAATGACAAAAATCAAACCGAAAAAGAATACATGCCCTATGATTTCATTTACTACAAAATTCTGGAAAATACCCTCAAATCTTTAATGATAGAAACCAAATTAGTGATTGCCTGAAGATGGTAGGGGTGGAAGGAGTGGATAGTATCTAGAGGGAGATATTAAAGGGGCATGAGAACACTTGGGGGGAAATGGATGCTTATTTTATTGATTTTGGTTATGGTTCAATGGGTATAAATACATGTGAAAACCTCAAATTTTACACTTAAATGTGTGCAGTTATTGTGTGTCAATTATACCTCAATAAAGCTTTTAAACCAGAAAAAAAGAAAAGAAAAGAAAAGAAAACTGTCCATTGTCAAAATGCTAAAAAGAAAAAAAGTGTCAAACAACAAAGCAGAATCAGGCTTCCACACAGGCTCAGCTGACTCCAAGCTCTGGGAATACCCAGGGCTCATTTGTTATTGATACCTGAAAATAGTTTATTTCTAATGAAAAACTGTTGAAACTCTACTTTTCTATGGAGATGACATGATGACAAATCCTAAGAATAAGAAAAAGGTCGCCACCGAATAATTTACGCTAACATGCATCCTTGTTAGCATGCACATATATACATGCCTGCCAGCTAGCTCTGTTCAGCCTGGCTTATATACGTAAATTATGTTTTTTTCTGCATACATACTTTTAAAATCAAGCTATCTCCTAAGTTTCACATTACAAAATGTTTATTTTTACATTTTAAAAAGTTGTAAGTACAGATTTATTCTATTTTAGGAAAAACAAAAAACAATCTTCCATACACCACAGTTTCACTGAGTTGTGAATCTCACAAGAGCTGTGATGTTCCACTTGTACACATATTTGGAAACCTCCCTAGAAGGGACCATGACATTACAGTGATTTTGAAACACTGTTTATACCTTAACAAAAGCAAATATCATGGACTAACTATTTGAGAGCACAAGACTTTAAAGGACTTCTGGGCCTCAACTGTCCAGTGTAAATTATGCCCTGGAGAGGGAGGGGTACACATTTCCTCACCTTTGTGGTTG
The DNA here is from genome assembly GCF_008692025.1 of Phocoena sinus. Lineage (NCBI taxonomy): Eukaryota > Metazoa > Chordata > Mammalia > Artiodactyla > Phocoenidae > Phocoena > Phocoena sinus. The sequence continues at coordinate 182,649,512 of NC_045763.1, read as the reverse complement.
AAGGACCCCATTAGTCAGATTTCAGGAGCTCATGCTGCCTGACAAATGAGCTCAAAAACGCAGAGCTTCACCACAGTAACTATTTATTTTCACACTAGACACAGCAGCTGCAGGTAGGCTGCTGCGTCTTTGCTTCTGGCTGTGAGTCAGGATCAGGACTGCTCTGCCTCCTTTTTATTCTGGGAATCAGGCTGCAGGAATGGCCTTGCTTGAGGCATGGTAGAGAACATGAGATAAAGCTGAAATGTGCTGCTTCTAGAAGCTTCTGCTGCTAACTGCCTGTGCAGCAGGAGTGGAATTTCACCTTGGCCAAAACAAGTCGCCAATAGTGTATCAGGAAAGGGATGCATGAGGCTATTGTAAGGAGAGGAGGGAGTAAAAAAATTGGGGAAAATAATTCCGTCTACCACTGGAGGAAAATTCTTGGAAATAGTAACATACATCATTTAATATTCATGGGATGTCAGTCAGACTCAGCATACTGGTCCCTATTTCACAGATCAAGGAGCAGAGTCTCAAGTATGTTAAGAGTCTTGTTAAATGCCAGGGTCTCCAGCTTCATATCTCCCATCTCCATAATTCTTATGTTCTTCCTAGTACACCATAAAGTAGACAGGATACACATTTTTTGTATTCCTTTTTGTACTTAGTACAGTTGCTGGCTTATGAGGTTGACTGATTAGATTTTATGAAATATAGCTCATTCATTCATTTATTCATCAAATATTTACTGACAATTTCTCTTGAGTCAGGTACTATGCTAGACGCTGAGGCTACATCTGTGAATAAGACAGAAACATGCTTTGCCTTCCTTGGGTTTATGTGAAAGGGGAAATATTCCATTTTTAAAATACAGGGTTTTATCACATTTGCTCATAATTTAAAACTTCCCAATGGATTTATGTTAACATAAGTCTATTTACCAACTGTGAGGATTGGGAGTGTTACCTATCATTGTATTATAGAGAGTGATGAGCTTGGGTAAGAAGAAAATATAGAATCTGAGTCTTATGAAAAGAGCATCATGTGTTAGGATCCTTGGGGGTTCATCCTGCAGAGTCATTTCCTAATGTTTCCCTCTGTCATTCCAGCCCATTCTCTCTGAACCTTTGATGTTTTCATCTTTCCAGGAAAAGGTGATTAGTATTTACTTTCAGACCCTTATACTTAAAACGGAAGATTGATGATCAGTGAAGTAGTCAAATGTTGGCTAGGTTTGCCTAGAAATCTCTTGTGTGTCCTGAGGGGAACAGCCCAAATCGATGGCTCAGAGCCAAGTGGAAACTCAAGTACCAGTCATGGCCTTGTGACGAACGTGCCCCAGGGTTCCCAGCTCCATCGTGGAATCTGTAAATCAGGAGGTATAAAGTGGATGGAGCACTTGTTAAGAGTTCTTAGGTATTATTGCTGAGGAGTATGGGTAAAACAGAAATTGTCTTTGTGGTTTCTACCCTTTTCTACCTGTTTTGCTCTTTCTTTGTACTACACATTTGCTCTTTGCTTTCTGCATATTTCTTTTTACTATACATTTGACTCCACACTTTTTGCATATATCACCTTTCACAGCCTTCTTGTCTACCTCATAAAACTGTCAAGGAACTGTTTCCTATCTCAATAATGGAACAAATATTCATTGAGAACCGATATAAGGTAGGCACTCTGGAAAACACGGGTCAGCTGAAAGAGACACTGCTTGGTCTCAGTTGATGTCCTTCAACTGTCTCTATGCTACCTTCCAATTTTTCTAGGATAAACTCTTATAGATATTCTAGAAATAAGTTGTTCCCCACTACATGTGGTTCTGATGCTCATTAGTTAAGCCAGTCATGTTCGAAAATTCTAGTAGGAATATTTCTAAAAAATATTCAAACTAAGATAAAAATGACTAATAAAGAAAAATTTCATTTCAAACCTTGAGAAGCGAAGTCACAGTCTTATATCTAAAAACCAGAATTTCAGGCAACCTTGAATGAGTTAGGAGGATTTGAGAAAGAGGAAGGGGCAGCAAGATAGCCTGAAATTGAATTGCCCCAGTATCCCCTGTGTCACCTGTGTACATTTACATATATTTGCATCCACTCCCATCTTTTCCTCTTGTTTTAGAGGAAACATTCCCTCTCCTCATATCCAAGGTTAAGTCCTCCAGAACACACACCAGGCCAGCCACTCCATGGAGGTAACACAACATTAACATTTCCTTTTTGCCTGGGCCATCTCTTTATCTATTAGAATGTAAATAGGACCAATCACCATCATTGTTTAAAAATATAGCCCATAAAAAAAAGCAATCTCACTGCTGTCTACACCCCTATTCTCAGTATCTTCCCATCACAGCCACCCTCTTTGATCAACTGCAGCCAGCCCCCTGCAGCTTTCCTCTGGCCTCTACTCCTCCAGAAAGTCCTTACCGACATCAACCATGGTTCTGCTTTAGGACCTTCGCCCTTTCCCACAGAAGCAGACAGGAGAAGAGGTAAGTGTCAGATACTTTAGTATTAGAAGAAAGTACCTGAAGTTGCCTTGATGTAAGGCCCAAAGTTTTTATGTTCTATATTTTACCTGAAAATTAAATGGAACATCTGCATTACTTTTACACTTATATCAATGTTTACTTAAATATAAAGATGATTCAGACTTGTATAATTATGTCGATTGAAAAAGAGACACAACCTAAAAGTTGAGAACTATGTTGTATTTGGTGGACTTGCTAAAGACTTCAAGCCTGGGACACAGCATCTCAGAGAGCTCTGAGGGACTTCTCTGAAGAGATCAGGGAGGAGCCAGGATCCATAGGAGTTTTGCAACAAAAACCAGGTCATTGGAACATCAAAATATTACTGTTAATTAAAGAAAACCAAACATCTCTAGTTAATGAATCTAGCACTTTTCTATGTATGGGAAGATGCAAGAGTCTGGGCTAATCAAAATCATTCCTTTGATATGCACCTCAGCTCTCTAGGGCCAATATCCTGCTTTTCTTCATCCTGAATCCCTTCAGGGTGCACAGCTCAGGGTGGCTGCTGGCTTGATGGCTGCAACATCCTTTGTTTACTGATATGGCAGGCAACATTTTTCATTCACATTGGAAAAGTGATGTTAAAATTTATTCATCATATCTAAAAATACATTTTGAAGGCCTACTCTGAGTACTCCCCTTGGGGACTGAATAAGAGCAAACACCAACCTGGTCTGGCCTTCATGAAGCTTATAGTCAATAAGAGGGACAGAAATTAATTACACAAATGTAAAATTACGACATTTGTAAGTACGTAGAGTGCTGTATAAGCAGTGTTGATCAGATTTTAAGTGTCCTTGATGGCAGGTTCTGTGCACTAAAGAGTATCAATTTGATGCTTTTTTAGAATATAATTTGATATTACGTATTAAGCTTTTTAAGTTCAGCTTTCAAATTTTATTCTATTTATAAATCTAGCTAATTTTTTTAAGCATAGTTTTAAGTACAGCTTTGATTGTTTGGTTTCATTTATGAACTTTATTTAAACTCATCTGAACATTTTAAGCTGTCAACTGTAAAAAACAAAAGCATGACGTGAGAGTTGTGAGTTAAGTTTTATTTGGGGCAAAATGAGGACTATAGTCTGGGAGACAGCATTTCACATAGCTCTGAGGAACTGCTCCAAAGTGGTTGGGGGGAAGGTCAGTATATATGTGATTTTAGTGAAGGGGGAGTACATGCAATCAAGCACATATTTTTTGCAGAAGGTTTCTGCTAGCCTTGTGAAGGTTACTGCTTTTCACGAGGAGCAGATGTCACCATGAAAGATTTTAGTGCTTTTCTAGATATGAGGAGATGCAAGAATTGGACTCATAAAATTGTCTCCTGAAAATATCTAACTATCTGAAGACCTGTTCTGCCAGTTTTTCCCAGAGCACAGAGTGCCTCATTTCTGCTCTCCACCCTTAGCTCCTTTCAGGGGGTGTTGAAGGTCAGCAGCTCTACAGCAGCTCATAATTTAATCCTTATAGAGATACATGGCTAGTGCTAATTTGTAGGTGACAAAGCACAATTTATGGTTATCATATTCTACTTCCTTTTAAAGTATCTCAATTGTATAACCAACAGAACTGTAAATAAAATCTATAAGCACTGAATATTTTTTGAAAAATATAACAAAAGAGCCTATAATGCAGTGAACCTTATGTTTTCTTAAATGCTTTGATATTAAATATACATTTAACACAATTTAATCTTAAAATCCTGAGTCTAAATCAATAATACCTTTTAAACTGATGCCACAAGTCTGGCTTATTACACAAGTCTGGTTGAATGTTCTGAGATATTAGTACATAAAAAGATGTCTATATTTATTCTTTTAATAGTTTGTTGCCAAAAATTAATACATTCATTTGTAACTATATTCAACTATTTCTATGGCATTTACAGGGAGAAAAGTCATCCCTATGGATAACTGGCAGAGCTACTGATATAACTTTAATGCCTCACCAGAATATCAATGCTCTGGCTCTTTACCTACCATGTAACAAACACTCCAGAAACCTCATCAGCTACCCATATTTCCTTCTTTGTCTATATTTGTATATAGAATATATAGATATGTATGTATAACTGAATCACTGTGCTGTACACCTGAAACTAGCACAATATTGTAACTCAACTATACTTTATATATATATATATATAATTTAATTAATTTCTTATTTTTTATACTATTTCTTTATCAATGTATAATTTTCCTTATATCCTCTATAATTTTCTTTATCAAAATTATATACTTGTACTGCAGATTTGCCTTAATAATTCTGTCTGTATTTTGCAGAATATTTAGACAATATCTCAACAAAACAAGAAAAAGCAGGCTGTTGAGATAGATGGAGAGCGTAGGGTGCAATACCACATGGAAGAAAGTCATTCAGAGCAAGTGATCTAGAAATCTGCCTAGGAACTCCCCTCAATATTTTGATCCAGATGTTAACTGTGCATGGCTATGGGAGATGATGTGAGGTCTGCAGAAAGACAACCAGCAAGGGAGCTATGAGCTGAACAGAGTTAGACGCCTCACATGTCAGGAAATGTGAGATTTCCAAAGACCCAGAGTGGAGAGAACACAGTGAACAACTCAGACATTTAACTGCGTCCTCAGGATAGTCACTGATGAGAGGGAAGTAGGCTCTGGACCAGGAGTGATATATACTCTAGAAACTGACAAGCAACTGCCTTCCAGAACCAAAGCCAACACACCTGTCATCTTGAAAGGAAAATAAAAATAGGCTCCTAACAATCTAAACCTTGTAAATTACTGGACATGAGAAGAAGGAGTAAAAGGTGAGCCTCTAGCAGGCAATGGCTTTAAAACATTTATTAAGATATGTTTAAAACATAAAGAAGATTATATATATTATATAATTACATCATTATGTATATATGTGTGTGTGTGTATATATTGGGTGGGCCAAAATGTTCTTTTGTTTTTTTTCCGTAAGATGGCTCTAGTAGTGCTTAGTTATGTTTAGCTTCATTTGAAAAAATTTTGTTAGACTGTATTGTGACAACTGTCATATCAGCGTGCATTAAAAAAAAAACTTATCAAAATTGGTGAATTTTTGTGTAGCCATTTTAATAATGAAGATGGAAGAAAAAACCCAACATTTTCAGCATATTATGCTTTATGATTTTAAGAAAGGTAAAAATGCAACTGAAATGAAAAAAAAATAAGATTTGTGCAGTGCATGGAGAAGGTGCCATGACAGATTGAACATGTCAAAAATGGTTTGAGAAGGTTCATGTTGGAGATTTCTCACTGGACGATGCTCCAGTTTAGGGTAGACAAGTTGAAGATGATAGCGATCCAATCGAGACATTAATTGAGAACAATCAACGTTATACCATGCAGGAGGATAGCCGACATACTCAAAATATCCCAATCAATCACTGAAAATCATTTGCACCAGCTTGGTTATGTTAATCCCTTTGATGTTTGGCTTCCACATAAATTAAGTGAAAAAACCTTCTTGACCGTATTTCCACATGCAATTCTCTACTTAAACGTAAAGCAAACGTTCCGTTTTTCAAACAAATTTGACGGGCGATGAAAAGTGGATACTGTACAGTAATGTAGAACGGAAGAGATCGTAGGGCAAGTGAAATGAACCACCGCCAACCACACCAAAGGCCGGTCTTCATCTAAAGAAGGTGATGTTGTGTATATGGTGGGATTGGAAGGGAGTCCTCTATTATGAGCTCCTTCTGGAAAACGAAACGATTAATTCCAACAAGTACTGCTCCCAATTAGACCAATTGAAAGTGGCACTCAAAGAAAAGTGTCTGGAATTAGTCAACAGAAAATGCATAATCTTCCATGAAGATAACGCAAGACCACATGTTTCTTTGATGACAAGGCAAAAGCTGTTACAGCTTGGCTGGGAAGTTCTGATTCATCTGCTGTATTCACCAGACATTGCGCCCTCGGATTTCCATTTATTTCAGTCTTTACAAAATTCTCTTAATGGAAAAAAATTTCAATTCCCTGGAAGACTGTAAAATGCACCTGGAACAGTTCTTTGCTCAAAAAGATTAAAAGTTTTGGAAGATGGAATTATGAACTTGCCTGAAAAATGGCAGAAGGTAGTAGAACAAAAGGGTGAATAGGTTATTCAATAAAGTTCTCTGTGAAAATGAAAAATGTGCCCTTTATTTTTACTTAAAAACAAAAGGTACTTTTTGGCCAACCCGAAATCACACACACACACACACACACACACACACACACACACACATATATCTCAAGTGAAAAGATGAGGAATTTAAGTGGAAGCTATAACAATGGACCAAATGCAAGTTCTCAAACTGAAAACATAGTAACAGAAATGAAAACCTCACCAGGTGGGCTTAGCTGCAGTTGACTCTGCAAAAGAAAAGACCCCAACAGTCACTGTGCAGTACAATAGTGATTATTCAAATTGAAACTCAGTGAGAAAAAAAAAGGCTAAGAAAATAATGAGCAGAGCCTCAATAATCTATAGGTCAATAACAAGCAGTTTTACCTACATGGAATTGAATTCACAAAAGGAGAGGGAAGAGAAAATATTTGAAATATATGAAACATTGCACATTTGGGGTAGAGGTTGTAATGAAGTCACTTACCTCCTTCTATCTTGTTGTGTCCATTCTTCCTGGACTAATATCACCCCACCCCTCCAGTAGAAAGCATCCTCCTCTACTTATTGTGGGTAAACTTGGCCAGACAGTGTAGGAGGTTCTTGCCCTCTTCCCCTGTCTCTTCTGTTCTTTTCTCCTAAATCTTCCTCTCTGACTCACTGGATAATCACTACTCGACTCCAGTTTTACTACATTTAAGGCCAACATCTGGAATAGCAATGGCAATTGTTGTCACCACCTGACTAAGTTGAAAGTAGTCCATAATCCATCGCCAGTTTCCAAAGCTCATCTGTCTTTGGTGCTTGTTAAACTGGAGAATTAGATGGTGATGTGATGGGAATCCTTACCCACACGTTTTTCAAGTCTTTGATGGTGTCCCTCATCGCTGTGACTGTTGTAGCTTCATAGAATGGCTTTGGGTTAATATTTAGGTGAAGAGTAGGAGTTCCTTAGTCTTTCTAACAAGATATCTACTGGTCATAGAACAACTTGAGGATTCTGCCAGTTGCTGAAAATCTCTATTTCTACTACACACATGAGAACTGAGGATTGGGCTAAGAAATGGGTTTGAGGACCCAATGAGCTTAGTTTAACGTGAGCTCAAATCAAAAGTCCACCATTAAATGACCCCAAGGAAGAAAGTTCCCTGCCTGAATGAGAGCTTATGAAGGCATCTGAATCCCTAGGAATTGAAACAACCTCAGATTCCAGGGCCAATAATATCTGAAACAACATCTAGGTATTTTCCTTCCTCCAGTGCATAATTGCCTAGTAACAAAAGCCAGTCTCTTTGGGGGAAATTTCAGAATATGTACTTTGAATATTTTCACAGAGCCTTTCCTGAAGGCACTTGATTCACGGAGCTGCATCTTGTGAATTGGCTACGTGAGGAAAGGGAGTGAGGGGTCAACAATTCTCTATTTTGATATCTCATCTCAGGCACATTTACTGGATAAATTTTCCCCCAATATATACCACAAAGAAGGTTTTTGTGGATGGCCCATCTCGTTCAACACTAGGGATGCTCTAATCAGTGAGTCTTTGCCAATCAGACCCTCTAGTGGGCAAGCTCTTCCTGCTGCCTATCCTGGTTACCTCTCCTTCTTGGAGTTAAGGTTTCACCACCACTGCCCAGCAGGAACAACACCTCTCACTCTTGTTGAAATCAGCCACAGCACCTACCATCAGCATCCTCGGTCTCTAGGAAATTTCCACAAAATTATTTTTCAAAGATGAAAAATACCCATCACCATTAAAAAATAAATAAAATCTGGATGAAGGGAAGGGTATGTAGGTCTTTGAAGAGGACAGGATCTCCAGAGTCTTTGGATTCTATTCTACATTCTACCAGTAAGTGTCTGGCATCTCAACCATTCTGAGTCAAAACAAACTAGCAAGGAATTTGAACGGCTCCCAACTGCTTGTACTAACCATTGTGACTAGATTCTCTGGTCAGGGCACCGAAGCTGATACGTTCAGCCTTATGTAAAATGATTTCTGCCTTCCTCCTTCTACCACCTCAGCATTCATTCTCACGTGCACTGAGCCAGAGAGCTGACGCTGCATATCAGGTCGATTATCCACACGATTTCTCTTCTATGTCTTTGCATCGTGATGTGTCAGAACTCCCGGATTCACACAAATATGGAGCTTCAAGTGGCAACCATGCTTGTCCATACCGTTTTACATATTTTGTCTGGATACCTAAAGACTGATGCTGTAGCCACTGCCAAATACGTGGTCTGGTACAACATTTATAGCTCCCTCCTTATAGTTCTTAATTAAATATTTGACCCTGTCATTGTAAAACATTTTAGGAGCCATTATTTATTATTATAGAAACAACATAATCACCATTTCTAGGGTTGGTTTTTTTTTCATGTTTTCCCCCCAGAGTGAAAAACAGTTTAATCCTGAATTAAATGGCTCCAACATTTGAACAGAAGCCAGAATCTATCTGGCCAGCAGAGCACGATTTCAAAGTAATTAGTTCTCCCCTAGTTCTCACTCTTTCGTGTTTCTCCATTTTTCTGAAAATATAAAATCCAATTTTACTTTCAAGACACAAAAGGCAGTATCCTTTGCAGAAGGGTGTTCTTCTTCAAGTGTGTATCACATCACGTTCTTTTTGTGTCCAGTATATGGAACTGCTTGCTGATTTAAGAAAGCACCATGCTGCTTCCTGCTTCCTGACCTCTGAACAGACTGCCTCATCTCTCTGGAGATGGCAGGTGCCTGTTCACCTGTAATAATCACACGGAAGGACATCCCCTGACCACCTCTTAATGGGCAGGCAACATGGAACCCACTCCTTTCTGTAACGCCGTGCTACATTTCAATCATTTTGTATGTATATTTGACCACTCCACGTTGGTGCCTACAAGCTTCTCAAAATAAAGGTATGTAAAACATAGCTTAAATGAAGTGGGAAATGCAAATTAAACAAAATTAAATAGAAAAATGGGGATCACACCTCCTTGAGATTTTAACATTATTGTAATAAAACAATAAAAATATGTAATAAAACATGTTTCTTCCCCAGAATTCAAGTAGAGTTTACTAAACTTCTGCTTACTTTCAAATCCTGAGATCCTGCTTCTGAAACAGAATTTAGTGGGACAGAAGTGTATTGATAAGGTTTTATTATGATGCTGGCTATTCTGATGGTTATTCTGTTTGACATAGCCCTGGAACTAAACTTTTTTCTCTTCTCTGCTTAGGGCCACGGGAAGTTAATTTTATCATGGGTTCTCTTGATTGGCTGCTGCCAGTAGGTTTTGGCCAATGGGATCCACTGGTGGGAGATTGCAGGCAGGGGGAGTAGGAGATTCAGGGTGTTTCTTGCTCTTTTCTCTTCCTTCTTTAGACCACATTTTGGGCAGTGCCTGGATAGTCTGGGGCCATGGCTCTAGCCCAGGAACCTGTATCCCTTCACTGGGCTGTTAAAGTCCTCTTTTATTTAAGCCTTTAGGTCAAGGGTAAGAAAGGCTTCTCACTTTGCTAATCTCTGGCTGCTTCAACAAACGTTGTTGGTTCTTCTAATTCTATTCAAACCCTTCATTAACATCTCTTAAACCATATTAGTTCTGTTCTGCTTCCAGCCTTGGCTCTGACTGGTACAGAATGTTTCTCCTCTGCTTACCAGATTGTGGTTCAGTTTAGGCTAATATAAAGGCTAATATAAGCCACCACTTGTACTTCTTTAACACTGAAATGTGTTATTAATTTAGCCCTTTGCTCCTATAATTGGAGCAAATCCTAGCACAATTAATTTATTTATGACCGGAGGAGCTATGATAATAATTTATAACATTTCTCTCCAAAATCATGACATCTTTCTAGAGACAGGCCAACATGTAGATGAGCTTTTTTTTTTTTTCAAAATAATAAGTTAGAGCTTTTGCATATGTCTTTCAAACCTTAAATTATGCTTCCTAAATTACTTTTTCTGCAGTGTTGAAATATGATATATTTTCCAATTATATGTGATCAAACTCTATAGGTTTTATCAGTCCTGAAATGTTGATTGGTTACTGCCCATGTTAAAAAATTTTTACTAGTAATTGTCTTTAATTTTAGATCATTCATAACTTCCAAAACATATCAAAACTATAGACTGTTTTTATGTAAGTGTGATTAGTGATAATTTGGAAATCACCCAGTACCTGTTACCTGATAAAATATACTGAACTTGATTCTTGATCACTCAGATGAAGTAAAGAAATGAGTCCTGGCAGTCCCTGCTTTCCACAATAGTCTTGGACTGTGAATAAGACAAACAGAAATTGTACAAAGTGATCTTAATAATCAGTGGGAAAAGTAAAATTTTTTCTATGATTATAAAGTTTTTCTCCAAAACATTAAAACCTCTTTCTAATAGTTATAAATGTATGGGGAAATGAAAACAAATAGTGAAATTAATATTTATTTATAACACTGTAATTTAAAGCACTAAAATCATTGAGAATTAAAGTGTTGTATAACACTGTAAAAAATCTTCAACTGTCGTTTAAACAGTGCTGGCCTTCATCCCATAACATAATGTACCTTATATGTAAGATACAGAGTGGGCATCTTAGAAGTCTTAGTGAATTGTCGTGTTCTTTTCTAAGTTTGGATCAGCTTCCAACATTTTATCCTTTGCATTTTCAAAGTCATGACTATCTCCGAGAATCCCTTTAACATGAATTTTTTGCCGGTGTCACTTCCTCTAGGACATCTTTATCTTTCCTATCATCCCTCGCATCCTTTTCTCTTATGTTGCTAAGTTCACCCTTATTAAGCCCCTCTGGATGCACAGCCGTACACGCCCTACCCTTCTGTAATATTCATCCACACTTCCATCTGTGCACATTTCACTGCCAGGGTGATCATATTTCATTCTTTTACTGAAATTTCATCTTTGCTGTCTAAGGCTCTCTTTTGATTATTAGTTTTGTCAAATGTCACATGTCCTGGGAGGCCAGGAGGTAACACTGCTACACATTTTTCCTGTCTGTGTGTGGACAGAATAGTAGATGCATGTGACCAAAAAATGACCTATGATTGGCCACTCGTGAACATGATTTGCATCTGTTATTTACATAGTGATTTGTGAAGTGAAGAGCTAGCAGCAGTGTGTTACTCTGTGCAATTATTCACAGTTAATATGCCCAGGTAACTGAAATTTGAGCCACATCATTTGGGGATGGGTGTTACATAACTAAACCACGGGAAACTGAGATCCACGTGTATTGGGACCATGAAGGGTAAGGACTGGCTACATCAGTGTTTGAATTTTGATTTAAGACTCTTTTCCATTATGTAACATCGTTTAAATCCCTATTATATACTGGACATAACTTAGCATGTGCAGAAGTCAAGATAACTTGTGACTTTAAAGAAAATTTATATTGGAATGAAAAATAGTTGATATATATAGTTTTCCTCCTCAGACTACAGATTTTAGCATGCTTTACAACAACTATCCCAACAAATGTTATTGATACCAGAGCAAAACACTGGCCTCATTTCCACACTCATTTCTTTTGGACTTTCATATGAATTTAATGTGAAAACAAACTAGTTTTAAAAACAAGAACCAGTGTGGAATCTACTGTCCAAACATATCTTTTCTTGCTTCTTAATAATAAACTCAGACTAAAGTTGAAATTCTCAAGTAATTTCCTAGGATAAAGAGAACAATTAAGTTTTCTTAATTCTGAAAGGAGTAGTGACATTTAGTAAGTTGTGAGATTTGAATCACATTCAGTCTGGAGTAAACAAATGAATTATTCTTTATTGATTGGACACAACGTGTTGAAAATAGAAGTAAGTTTCTCCATCAACTAAGATATAAATGCATTAACTGTACTCACAACCATAATTTAAAATTTAGAACAATATGAAAAAAGACCTAAATCAAGTCTCAAAAACATCAAAATCCAGGGACAGATGTTGTCATGACATTTTACTTACTGAAGTAGGACTGTTAACAACATTTTGTAGTTTCACACACTGTAGGAAGAAGTTGATTGCCTGAACCTTACTATTGTTGCTGATGGCTGGTGTTCATGCACTAAAAAGCCAGATGTTAATGAGAAAATTTCCTCCTTTGTTTATTAATTCATTCACTTATTCATTTATTCACTTCTACATGTACTTATGCATTCCTCTGGTACATATTGTTAATGTTAATATCCCACATGCCAAATACTGGGAATATAATGGTGAATCAAAATGCCATAATTTTTACCCTTAATGGAGTTCATAATCTAATGAACAGGGAGACATTCAGCAAGTCAACATATAGTAGTAAATATTCTACTACAAAGAACAAAGTGAGCTGAGGGGATAAAAGAGGGGAAGTGTTTTAAGTAAGACCTTCAGTAAGATCCCTCTGACAAGGAGACATTTATGCTAAAATCTGAGGGAAGAACATGACTTGCCTTAAGAGTAGGGTCTAGTGCATTCTGTGCAAAGGGAACTAAGTCAAAGAACCAAGGTGAGATGTTAGTGCATCTAACTGTGTGACGGCTTGGTTGTCCATAAGGTAGTAAGAGGTCTCATGGATAATATGAGGGGGGAAGGTAGATCAGGGATCTGAATGTGAACATCCTTTGAAGTCATGGATTTTACTATAAATGCAAAAGGAAGCCTTTCGAGGAGTTTCTTGGGGAGAAGGATGTGAACTGATCGACATTTAAGTTATGAACTTGAGTGCTTTCTGGGGTGAATGAGAAGAGTAACAAGCACATCCACAGAGGGGGAGAGGGTTCACTGGGATGCAGGGATGAGATGTCCACTTTGGCAGATGTTGAGATCCACATGCCAGTGTGGCTTCTGTAGAGAGATCAGTATTGTTATATCTAGTCATCGAATTCAGAACTGGTGACTGTGACCCTGTGCTGATCTTCTGGACACAGCGGATTTCCCAAATGGAAGGGAGAGTCACTCGAGGCTTGACTGCTTCTTGTCATCTGTGGGTGTCCTGGCGTCATCAAAGGCAATGGTTTCTTACCAAGCTCGACTCGTCACAATCCATTCCTGACTTCTGCTATACAGCTCGACCCTGATGTGCTGGCCTGTTTGTGTGTGTGTGTATGTGTGCCTCCCAAACACAATCCCCACCTCCTGCAGCTGACTCAGTGCCTTGGTTGCCAAGCTCATGCTATGGCTGGTATTTCATTCCAACCTAGTCTTCTCAACTCTGTAATCTGTCCAGTCTCGTCAAGCTTGGAATTGGAATTCACTTGTTCTCCTGGGTCCATTCAGGAGTGTCTGGGGAAGAGTTTAAGCACTTTTTTCCCCTAAAGTTTGGAAAAATGAAGCCTTAAGAAGCACTGAGTATAATTAAACTGTAGTCCAGAGTTAGATGCAATTTAATCATAGTTCAATTCCAAAATAAAAGTTGTGTAGGTGAGACCATGAAATTTCCCAACATGTGATTTTAATACATTGTGCTAAATTTTCTAAAGCAACTCAGGCACCAAAATTTACAGTAGATGGAGTATTTATGAAAAATCTAGCATCAGCTATATTACATATATGTATATGCATATACACATAGATTGTCATCACATATAATCTTGTAAACCCAAGATTATATGACTTCTTGTCATTGATTTCTTGGGCAAATTTTGTGTCCCTTTCTCTGATTAAATCCCTTTAGGAGAAAAATAGGTGAACCTTGTCTATCTACCTTTTTACAGGTCAGCCTCCATTTCTCTCTCTCTAAACTCTCCCAGATGAACTAATACTTTTCTAAAGTTTTAAATACCACATAAATATAGAGATTTCTCAATTTGTCTTCTACAGCCAAGATAATTCTTCTACGTGCCAGACTCATGCATCTCATTTGACAGGCCCTCATAAATGCCTCATAACCATCCAAAAATTCACATGTTTATATTTGATCTTCTTCCCCCAGGCCCCCACTAAAACAGCACCCACTTCTTCCTCCCTGAATTTTTGGTTTCAGAAGAAGACACCAACACAAGCCTAGCTGTTCAGCAGTCAATTCAAATTCTTCCTTTACCTGGAGACCCATCCAAGAAAAATCAGAAAATTCTTTTGATAGTATCATCAGAATTGGCCTAGAGTTTTTTTCCTTCTCACACTGTCTTCCATGGCCTCCTCTTTTGGAGGACAGGAACTTACTAATTCATTTACCTGATTACACTACCTGCCAAAGAAGACAGGGTACCGTGGTGTCTGCTCTCCAGAGGCAAAACAAATCATACACAGCAGGATTTCTACTTGCAGGTAGCACTTTTCTTTAGATGATTCAAAATGTATTCAATGCTACAGTTAATTCAGAGAGGAAAGAGCCACAGCAACCAACTTTGAAATTTCAACCATGTGGCCAGCATCCCATGATCCTGTGAACATATAAAGATTTTTACTTTTTTTTTTTTCTGGAGACTATCCAACACTGCCTAAAACAGTTTCAAGCGCAAACATAAAAATATTCTTAAAATAATTACATTTCAATTCTCACATTCTTTGCATTTTTGTGCGTTTTCAGAGAAGAAAATAATAAAGTTGAGTATCAGCAATTCCTATGTTCCGAGTTTGTGTGAAACAGTATGAATCTCTATATGACTAGCCAATGACAAACAAAACAAAATACAAAAACAGAAAAAATTCCTTTTTTCTGGGGGCATCATTTGTGAAGATATAAAAATCCAATGATTTATCCCTTACCTGCCAAGTCATGATCTAGACTTAATAAATTTAAAATCTCACCATCAAAGCTAAATTACTATAAAGAAAAATTTAAAGAACACATTATATATGGTTTAAAAATGGGATAACAGGAAGTAAATATTTTACTGAGATAAAAGAAACTGACATGCATTCAAATAACAATAACATTAGAAGTCATTCCCTCATCTGACACAATGCAGGAAGTTTTGCAGGAGGGAGGGGAGAAGTTGTTGTTGTTATTATTTTAAAACATAGCTGTATTTATCCAACTTCTGCTTAAACTCCAAGTGACTGGGTAATCCTTACTTTTACAGCACATTACATATACAAATAGCCCAAATGTCTGGAAAACCTATCACTCTTTTTTTTTTTCCCCCAAGAGTTTGGTTCATGCTCTGTCCTCTGGAACCAAGTTGAAATCTAATTCTTCTTCCATGTGACCTCTTCTGAGGAAAGCTCTTTCTTACTATTGTGTCCTATTGGCCAACTTTTCTACATCAATCTGTTTTCAAGCTTCTTTTCGATCATTCATTCTTCATGTGATTCTTAATCAGTCCAGTTTTTTTTTCTGAGCATTTATTCTTGGTCATTATTGGGAATTCACATCAAATTTGCAACTCTGTAGTTTCCAGAATCTTTTCATTATTTACCCTTCATAAAAATCTGTACAATTATGTTTCATAATTTGTATGGAAACATTTCCACTTTCTCTAAATTTTCCCAAAGGTCCTGGGGTCATGTTTGAAAGTTATCTTAGTGCCTTCGTGTATTTCTTTTGATCATGAAAATATGAACTCATTTTAAAATAAAAAGAAATTCCTTATTTTTGTCATAATGCAATGTGAGTTCCAATTCTCCTTTAATGATATTTGTCAGCCTTTTCCAGATTGAAGATAAGCCTAAATGGATGAGAATCTGAAAGCACGCCAAAACAAACAAAAGAACACAAACCAAACCTCTCATCAGAATCACTGTCAAAGTGCCTTTTGCCCAGCTGAAATTTAAAATATCCAGACAATCTCTTTCTCTATTATTTTATGTTTTGCTAATTTGAATTTGTCCTGCATGAAAATTACATGAGCATGCTGGAGTCCTGCCCATAAAGCTGATCCCATTAATATACATTGTTTTCTCTCCAGAAACAAATGTCTGATTTCATAAAATACATAACCAGATTTTCAAGTAGTTTAATTAATCCATATTGCATGGCCTCAACTATATACCATTAACAGAGAAAAAGGGGAAAGACTATGAAATACATATTAATCTGTAATTTATGACCCTTTCCCTTCCTCCATATAATGAAAACCTGAGATTTATTTTCTTACATGGATGAAAAAGGTAAGGAATATTTCCACCCATCCCCCCGACCTGGGAGTGCAGACTTATAGTGAATGTTTCACATCACTGGTTAGTAATGCTACATATTACATTTAACCACCTCATCTTCTTGCTACAGTTACTACATGATAGAGTTTCAACAGTTTTTTTTCCTTCCTCCTTCTCATTATGGAACAGATATTACAAGGGCTAAAAGGGGTCATACATTAACTGGATGAGAGCCAATTATGGGAAAAAACCAGAGCAGGACTCTTGGGCAAACTGAAAGCTGTACTAAAGTGATCACATGACTACACTTTAAGAAGCATGAAAATGTTCACTTTTTCTTCAAGATAATTTAACAGATGCATGTCAGTAAAATTATGACTAAAGAATCCACTCCATGATACCAAGTGATAAGAATTCCTAGAAAAAGAAATTCTTGACATTAAAAAACCCTTTTCATATCCAATACTTGCTATAGAAATGCACATTTGAGAAATATATAATTATTTTAAAATAATTGAAGGATGCTGTTTGGCATCCCACCCACCTGTATTTAAATATACATAACAATCGAAGTTACTATTACTAGTATTACAGGAGAGCCATGGTCTCATGCAAATTGTTAGACAACCTACATTCATAGACTTTGAATATAAAAACCAAATATTGTCCCAGAAATTACTAATATCTGAGTAGCAAATAATATGCCCACAAGTATTTGATGTAAACATGTATCTACTTTTGGTAGCAAAAACCAAGCATTATCAATATTTCAGTTTGGAAGATAATATATGTGGAATATAGTATTTCAAGTATAACTTTTCTAAAGTAAAATATTTTTTGAAAAAATATCTCAACAAGAGGTAAGTTGAGCATTAAAAAACACTATTAGAATCCTTTTATTATCTTTGATGTTTTAGAATATTTTCCTGAGTTTTATATTCAAATGAATAAAACAATTACAAGTAGATATTTACTGTTAAAGAATAACAACTTTATTTTCAGTACTGATTTTGTTATATATCAGAGCACTATAAATAATACCAAGAAGTATCATAAAACATAACTCCAAATTATTTCATTTTAAACCTTTTTATAAGGAAATAAAGTATTAGATTGCAACTCAAACTGTTAGAAATATCTGATGTGATGAGTGAATACCCACAGCCAGATGCACAAAAACGCTTGAATAGAGCATCTTCTTAGAATAGATTCAGCTGAAAAATAACCAATAACAAGTAGAATTCTCAGGCAACTGAGAATTCTAGGGAAATAGGAAACTAAACATGGGTCTAGCAGACTTTGTAACAACTAGACGACACATTCATCTAATTCCAGTCCAAGAAGGCAAAGATAATCAATTACAGGTGGAAATCAAGTTGGATCAATCATTAGTCTGTACCCCACCTCCTGCTAGGTACTCTGGGAAATTCATGTGGACTTGGTGATAGGATCTCTCTCCTCACAGACTAGGAAACCTGGTTCAGATTCTGCTGGTTAACGGGAATCACTTTGCTTGAAGAGGGATTTCCGGGTATGACAAGTTTGGCGTATTCTTTGGTGGAACTTGCGTGGGGTGGGGGAGGACACCTGCTCAGCTATTAGGTTTCAGTGAAATCACCCCTGACAGTCTACAGCCAGATTGCCCCCCGCATCTGTTGATCTGGCTAAAATTAAACATGATAACTGCAGAACATGACAATATGTTTCTAATTAGAGCAATATTATGATTTTTAGACAAAAGTGGTCCCAGTTGGGCAGAATTCTAACCTGGACCATTGGCCTCCTCCAGAGGGGCAGTTATGTCATCACCTTTTAAAATTTGTATTTAAGATCTGAAGATGGAGTGGAGAGGGCAGTAGATCCTGATTTTTCCTCCCTTCATTTTCTCTTAGGATTTCCTAGCTGGGATGTCTAGGGGTGAAGGTTAATTTCAACTTTTTGAACTCATGTTTTAAAAGCTGGGTACTTCCGAACACTTCCTTTTCCTTTGTTAGGATAACCACCCCTCCTCCACATCCATTTATGAATGAGCTTGATTGAGTCCCTGGGGTCTCCCCTGTGTTCCTCCTTCAGATGGTTCTTGTGATGGATTCGGTCTACAAATGCTTCCTAGATGTTACCCAGAAAACATCCTTCCAAGGGGCTACACCACACAGGAGCCCACCAGTGTCTCCTGTACACTAGTGCCTGTCACAACTAAAGTAGAGCAAAGAGGCTGGTGTCAAACCATCACACTGACCTCCTGCATGAGTCTGTGTCACTGTGCCCCTCCCCTGCTATGTGTGGACTCCTGATTTCTGGTTCTGCACATGAGGAGCTTGGATGTCAACACTCTGACCCAGGAACAACTAAAAAAAAGTGAACAAACTGAAAAATCAACAACTCTTCTCAGATCCAGAAGAACAGGAAGGACACATGGCAGCATGATGTCCCAAAGTTTGGAGAGATAGGTGAATACAGGGAATCATGGTTTATGGGAGCAGTGCCTCACCAGCAGAAACGGCCTTAGGAACACTGAGCCAGGGTAGGAAACCCTAATCTGTAATTGAATTGCTGGTGCTCAGTGAAGACAATACTGAGAGTTAAAAACCCAGTCATGGGGCGTGGAGCACAATATGGTGAGGGTTACCTCCAGGAGCTCAGCCAGGTTTCCATATCACAGGGGGAATCAATCCACTGGGATTCTAGCAGGGAGAAGGGAAAAGGAACCACTTTGGACAGTGTCAGAGAGCTCTGTCCTTCTCAACAAGGCGTGCCCTCAGGAGAAACTAACCAGAGCTAAGCCCTGCTGGGTGTTATCAGAGCCTAATAGACCTGGGGAAAGGCAGTCAACAACCACAGCCTCTCTAGCCTTCCTGTCCCACCTAAGAGGGGAGAAAAACCTGATAAACACTTGTGAAGCTCACAGCCCAGAGACACAGATACACTGAAAGCTTGAGCCCTCATCATAGGACTGTGGAACACTTCCCTTCATGTCACACCTCACCTAAAGCCTAGTTACATCAGTTCCTTTTACTCTGTATGTCATGTTTGTCTATCAAGAAAAGAGTTAAAAGGTATGCCATAATGTTAAAAAAAAAAAAAAAAACCACGATTTGAAGAAACAGAGCAAGCAACAGAATCAGATGTGGTGGGGATGTTGGAATTATCAGACTGGGAAATTAAAACAGCTATGATTAATACACCAAAGGCACTAATGGACAAAGTAGCCAGCACACAAGAACAGATGGTCAATGTCAACGGAGAGATGGAAATCCTGAGAAAGAAACACAAAGAAAGACTAGAGATCTAAAACACTACAAGAAATGAAGAATCCCGTGATGGACTCACTAGCAGACTGGACACAGCTGAGGAAAGACTCTCTGAGCTAGAATATACTCCCCCAAACTGAAAAGAGAACAAGAATGAAATAAAAATAAAAGACAATATTCAAGGACTGTGGACAACTACAAAAGGTGTAATGTGTGAAATGGGGACACCAAAAGGAGAAGAAAAGGGGGAAATAGAGAAATATTTGAAACAATAGTGACTGACCATTTTCCAAAATTAATGTCAGACACCAAGCCACAGATCCACAGAGCTCAGAGAACACCAAGCAAGATCAACGCAAAAGACAAACAAACTACACATCAGCATATTATTTTCAAATAACAGAAAATCAAAGATAGAAAAAAAATCCTGAAAGAAGCCAGAGGGGGAAAAACACCTTACCTATAGAGGAACAAAAATAAGAATTACATCCAACTTCTCCTCAGAAACCACGAAAGCAAGAAAAGAATGGATGAAATATTTAAAGCTTTGAGAGAACAAAACCATCAACCTAGAATTCTGTACCCTATGAAATTCACCTTCAAAAGTGAAGGAGAGGGCTTCCCTGGTGGCACAATGGTTCAGAATCCACCTGCCAACTAGAGAAAACCCTCGAACAGAAACGAAGACCCAACACAGCCAAAAATAAAAAATAAATAAATAAATAAAGTGAAGGAGAAAAAGAGACTTTCTCAGACCAAAAAAAAGAGAGAGAGAGAGAATTTGTTGCCAGTAGAAATGGCTTGCAAGAAATGTTAAAAGTTTTCTAGAGAGAAGGAAAATAATACAGGTCAGAAAGTTGGCTCTACAGAAATAAAGGGAGAGCATATAAGAAGGAGTAAGTGAAGGTAAAATAAAACTTATTTTTCTTATTTTTCAGCAATCTAACAGATAACAGTTTGTTCAAGATCATAACAGCAGCAATGTACTTGATTATGTATGCTTATGTATATACCATATATCTATACATTGTCCTATGTATATCTTTATGCTTATGTAAGATTATATATGTGAAATGAATGACAAATGATACAAAGAACAGGAGGAAGGAATTAAGATTATCTTGATGTTATAAGGTACTCAAACTACCCGTGAAGTGCCATAGTGTTGTTTGAAAGTAGACTTGGATTAGTTGTAGTTGTGTATTGCAAACTTTAGGGCAGCCACAAAAACATGTTTAAAGAAGAAGTATAACTGTTATGCTAAGAAATGAGAGAAAATGGAATCATAAAATATGCTCAATTAAAACCACAAAAGTCAGAAAAAGAGTGAGAGAAGCCACTTTACTGGGCACCATTTGGACATGTATTCCTTAGCCATCAGAAAGGCAAAGATTATGTTGGACGTGATTTGTGGGAAGCATGAGTTAGAGAATGAGGAACACAGAACTCCAATGGGACAGCAATGCCGACATCCTCCAGAGCCCAGTGGTGGAGGTCTCTTCTGCTTGTTGGAAGTACTATTCCTAAAGCTGGCCCAACTCCTTCCCTCAGTAAGTCTGCAATTCCTCTCTCTGCTGCAGGATGACTGGGAAGTCTGTGTGGGTGGATTCTGTGTAACTGCAGGGTGGACCTCAACCCTGCATTACAAGGAAGGTAGGGCACCCTTGAAGAGGGAAGAGGGACACACACCTTCTTCCCCTTAGAAACACGCACACAGGACGTTACCTTGAGAAAGAGGGAGGATCTTCCCAAGTCACCTCATCTCTTTTCTTGACTTTCTACTTTTCTAAGCCCCTCATTTTCTCCAGAAAGGCTCACACAGCTCTGTGCAGGGACATGGGTGTTCCTCCTACCATCTTTAGGTCATCTGAGAGCTTCTCCAATGTCTGTCCGCTCTTTGGTTAAACACTCGCATGCACAGTTTTCCTCTAGCAAAGCATGTCCTCTGCTACCTCTCCTTTACTGGAGTAAAGCCAGGGGACACAGTGGGCTTCCTCTGCCCCCTCCTGTTCTCCATCTTTCTATTCCACCTTTGGTCCACTTGATAAACCTGTTATATCTCATTTATTCCCACAACTCTTACACCTCTGTACCCCAAGGAGCAGTTGATTGGTATTGCTGTGATGGCATACAGTCGTCAGGGTTGTATTTACTTATCACACAAAAAAGAGGAATTCAACCTGTTGGGGCAACATGTACATCACCCAAAAGCAAACTTCTGTGTGGGTTTATGCAGCCAGTAGGGGTGTCTCCCCAGCTCAGAGGAGTAGCAAGTCTCCTTGATCTTAACTGTTTATTTGAAACCAATTCCAGGAGCCATTTAGTCAACATTTAAACTATGAATTGTGGAATCATGCCTCCATACCTAGGAACTCTCAAACTCAGGGCTTCTAATGAGAAATGGATTTTCCAATTAGTAAAGGGACTAAGGTCTTTCAGAGAGCCATGCCAGCAAAGCCCTTAAAACTGCTTATCCTAATACAAAACTGCTCTCCACCTCAGTTTAATCTCCACACTACCGCCAGAGCTATTTCCCTAAAATAATCAATACATTTGATTTGAATGTCTCATTTTTCCCTCAAAGTTCCCTGCCCTTCATGCCCTGTATGAAGTGTTATAACATTTTCTCTTTGACCATTGGAATTTTTTTGTTCCAAAGACCTAACTCAAAGACACCACTTACATGAAGCCTCTGAACTTGCCTGAAACTAGTCACTCCTCTTCCTATGATGTCTTTTCAGGAAAAAAAAAAAAAAAAAAAGAATATATGGTCTAGTTACTGGGTTGTTTTGATATTTCACTGTCTTGGCAAGTCTTTATTTAGTCATGTGCATTGCTGGACATGTTTTATAGCGTGTAGATAATTACTCATAGAAACAGGTAACAACATATGAAAATAAACTCTGAATAGAAGCAACCACAGTAAAGCACATTTCCAAGATACCTGTTTTGAAATCTAGTGTAAAAGTGAAAAATATCTAGCGGTTGGAGTCAAAACCCAGCTGGACAGGTTTGCAGGAGCTAATTTGCATATCTCCTACCAACCTGTCCAGTGATGACATATCAGCCACATTAAGTGTTTTTGCGTCATGGAAATCAACCAATTTTGTAAATCAGGACTCTTTCCTTCCTCCCCCCACCCCCCTCCCAGAGTCAAACATTTACCAGCACTTCACTGAAAACCTTCCTTTTTAAAAAAACATCCTGCATATGTGGTTTGTAATCAAACCTTCCCTATTATCCTTATTAAAAAATTCTTAGTCTTATCATCAGATTTTATAAAAAGCATGTATTTGCATAGCAATACACTTTATGGTGGTATTGATTTTTTCTCTGAGGATTATTTCTACAAACACTTGCTAGTTAAGCTGTACAATTGATTCAATATGATTGATAAAATAATTCTCAATTTTAAAATCAATAGTTTATATCTTTAATAGGTGAGAATATTACATAAAAAACACAAATGATATTGTACACCAAAATTAAAAATTATGTATAAGAATGTATGGATGAGCTAAATAAATTATGAAGCATAGTGTAGCTCTTCTATCACATTTAACTTGTTTTAATTTTTCCTAATATGACAGAGCTTAATCTTAAAAGTTGGTCATTTACACTAGCTTCCTGTGGCTGCTATAACAAGTTGCCACAACTTAGTCCCTTAAAACAAGGTATTCTGTCACAGTTCTAGAGGCCAGAAATCAAAAATCAGCATCCTGGGCCAACATCAAGGTGTCAGCCAGGGTCCCACTCCCTCCAGAGGCTCAAGTGGGCATTCTCTTTTTTGCCTTTTCAAGCCGCTGGTGGCTGCTGACCTTCCTTGGCTTGTGGCCACATCACTTCAATCTTTTCTCCATCTTCACATTGTCTTCTCTTCTGTGTGTGTGTGTGTGTGTGTGTGTGTGTGTGCGTGCGCTCATGTGTGTGTATATGTGTGTGTGTCTTCTCTGTTTCAAATTTCCCTGTACCTCTCTTTCATAAGAGCACATGTAATTACATTGCCTTCACTTGGATAATCTCCAGATACTCCCCATCTCAAGATCCTTAATCATGTCTTTTACCATTTAATGTAGTATTAACAGGTTCCAGAGATTAGAACTCAAAATCAGCCCCCTATTTGGCCTATCACCTTAAAAAAAAAACAAAAAAAAACTAAATATTAAAGAAAATATTTTCCAAGGGAACCTATGTGTTTCAACCATTTTTCAGGGGCAGGAACAAAGTTACCCAGTATCGTGAAATTTTCACTGAACATTCAGGCGTGGCCAAAATAAAGATACAAAATATCTATCTTATTAATATTTATGGATTATTGTGATTACTTTTGAACTTCAGCTTATGCATTTGTCACAAATGCCTTGGCTTTTCTTTCTTAAGTATAGTACAATACCCTGTTCGTTTTTAAAGTTGGGTTATTTATACATGAAGAAATATTTTTCAGTACCCATCTTGTGTTGGAAAATTTTTTAGTTCTTACCTGAAGATTTTATAACAGGTGTCACCAATTATGTATTTCTTCATAAGTTCCAATATACATAAATCAAGTTGATTTGCCAGATTCTTTAGAATCACAACTTGCATCAGCACATTCTTACTGAAAATATTTTTACTGAACGCCAAGCATGTCCTCAGTGTTTTATCATCTTCTCGAAAAGTAAAGAACCATAAACTATTGTCAGGAATGACAGAACTTTAAGGAAACAGAGAGAAGTGATCTAGTTCAGAGCTATATAGACCCTCAGCCAGCACAGTGAGTTTAAGACAAGGCATGAACTTATTGATTCTTATTATCTTACTCCTACCAGTGCTTCATGTTGACTCCCTCATTTAATCCATGGAATTTAACCACAGAGAAATCACTCACGTGATATAGCCAGTTCAGTAGGGTAAAGGGGAGTGAGTTTTGGGATTCCGATATGGGTTTGTTTCTTGATTCTGGCACTTATGTAGGAGTGGACAAACATTTACCATGCTGTATTCGTTTATCCCCAGTAACTAAACATCACAGACCTCCTGGTATATGATAACGGCTCTTGGAATAAAAATATGTAAAAAGACCTATATTACATTACATGGTTAGAGATGACATCTGCCTACGTGTACAGGAATTTTTAAAGATGGCCATCAGTTATCTTTCAGGGAGTAAAACAAGGCTTTAAAGAGAAGGTTCTTCAGCCTTTAAAGACTAAAGAAAGGGAAGAGGAGAAAAGGCACACACACACACACATACAGGAGGAGGAAGACGTCAGGAGGAAGGGGATGAAGTGACGGCCCATGAGACTAGCATGATATGTGTTTATGATAGTCAGAAGCAACCCTGGCTGGATTAGGGAAAATGTAGGATAACATTAGAAAATAATGTTGCTTAGTTAGAGGAAGACGCAGGTACTGCGGATTTTGAAAATCAGGCAAAAATGGTCACATGTGATGTGACAAGAGATGGGGAATCACTGAAGGTCTTTGAGCAGAAGAGTGACATAATGGAACTAGTTGATCATTTGCATATATAGTTAATGAGTTTAAAGAATACTAATCAAATGAAATTGGGAACTGAGAAAAAAATATTTCTTCTGAAATAGAAAATTTAATGGAAAATTGTGACAGTATCCAAGTAAATAACACAACAAGAAAAAGACTTTGCAGAATATTGATTTAATGCATCCCTTAAGCAAGAGAATATCTCAGACCTGCATTATCTATGCTCTATTTCCTTGTACCTTGGACAGCTTATCTATTTACTTCCCTCCAAAAAACAGGCACATTTTTCTACATGAACTGTTTGCTTGTGATGTATAGTATATAACAGAGATAAACTGCGGCTCAGAGATAATTCAGCACTTTTGGAAGTTATGTATTCTTTAATATGCCATGGGTTAGAATATCATGAATAAAAATGACTAAAATTAAATTCAGACCAGCAGAGGATAACTGCCATCATCATCATCTGTTGAAAACATCACTGCCAAAGAAATCACTTTCAAAATGCACAAAAGTTTGTAAATTGCAATTTGACCCCATTGTACAAATTTCAATAGTCATCTAAAACATCGAAAGAACCCATTTAAAATAATTATGTTGATTCTCAATTGTGCCTTCAAATGATATGTTCAGTTCACAGATTGGAGATATGACAAGAACATATGCCATAAAACCAGGATGAAAAGTTGAAGTTAGTTATCAGATCTATTGTTAATTTTAAGATGCAGGTAAGGAAAATTTACCTCTTTAAATTAAGAAGACTGATCTGAAAAAAAATGGTATGGTTATGTCTATATAGTTACCATATTAAAGACAAAATTAACCTTTATTCCAATGAAAGCTGTGGAATTCTTTTAGGGTAGGAAAATAAATGTCACTCCCCATTAAAATGAAGCAAATGCCTTATTTGGTCAAGGCAGCATGCATAATTTAATTAGATGCCCTAATATTCTGGAAAATGGCATGAAAGGGCAGCTCAAATATATTTAGAAGTTCTGAATTTTAGAGGTGTTATAGCTGGAAGAGGTGTGTCCTTACAGAATGCTTTATGATAGCCTCATTTCTGCTCATGACTACAGAGGGGTCTTAGGAAATTTCTTCTCCCCTAAAACTGCAGAGCACAGGAAGTCCAGTAGTGAATGGACGTCAAAGTTGAGAGGCAGAGATCTTGAATTTCATAGCAAGGATCTGAAGAGATCAAGGTTCACAGCTATCTGGAATGAGTCAGGGCTGCAGAGGATGTGGCTTTGGGGAAAGAGGGTAGAAGGAGAAAGAAAAGCTCTTGTAATTGAAATTCTTTGAGAGATGAAAAGTTTGATCTCACTTTTGTTTTCATGAATATAAGCGAATGAGAAAACTGATATCTTATTATTTGTAAAACCCCAAATATTTAGGCAATCCCCTAATTTAGGGTCAAAAGTCAGAATCAGATGAAATATATCAGTGTCATTTGAGGTTCCCTCCCTCCCGCAGGAGTTGATTTGACTCTACATCAAGGAGAGGATCAGTGAATGCGAAATGATGTAGATGAACTAAGAGCAATGACAAGAAGCTCCCCCATAGAACTTAATGAAAATCATGCCATTTATAGGCACCAGAAAACATGAAAAACCAAAGGGAAATAGTCATAAGAGAGATTTGCAGAGCAATGTTCTCCAGAGTTCGAGAACATTAATATTTGTGTTGGCCAGACTTTTACTTGTTTAGTGTCAAAGTTGTCTTCTCTTATCTGCTTCTTGTTTTTAGATTACATACAGTAGATTACATATTATTCAGTATATTAAAAGAAGCCTAAGAATTTATTATATTTAGATGCATTTCGATGATTTTATACCTTGTTATCTCTTCCTGTGGGGTAAGAAAAGGCATTATTCTCACTTTTATTTTCCCAACTGATGATAGTGCTGGAAAATAGTACATTCTCAATAAATATTTGTTAGCTGACTGATTCAATCTTACTGTGCATATTATAAATGAAGAAAACAGTGAGGCCCCACGTGGTGTCTCAGGCAGACATTAGGACAATTTCTCAGTTGCTCCAGGAAGTAAGAAGTCCCTCCAATAAAAGAGATGTGTCTTTTTCTATTAAGATGCAACTTGTTATATAAGTCATAGGGAAAGTGAGGCCTGTATACATTGATTTGGTGGTTATGATCAGAAGTTGCACCAAATCTGTCTAGAATGGAAGTTTGTTTCTATGGCCAGTCCATGTCAGATCTCAATCCAGGGAACAGATGTGTTGGGGATTGAAGGAAAGATGTCAGGAAACCCAGTGGTCAGAATGTAGCTGAGTATTAAGACAGAAGCAAACTATGGCTTTGTAGAAAATTCAAGAAGTCTACCATCCACACTGAAGACTGCATCACTTTCCTTTCTTGCTGAAGATTGACTCTCTTGATTTCCTAGTCTATATTCTTGCTGAAAATAGCCTTTCCTTCTTAGTCTATAGATTGGAGTGGAAATCTCTTAGTCACACCTTCAAATTCCTAAGAAAAGGACTGTGACACACTGTACTTAGATCAAGTCCCACTCCTGGACCCACACATTGTGCTGGGTAATAAGAACATGACTGCTCCAGATGCAAATAAATATGTGAATGGAACTTCCTAGAAGTCTGGGGAAGCAATCCAACAGGCATCTACGATATTCCTGCATCCAGCTGCTGGCAGGAGGTCTGCCCTAAATGAGAAGACATACATCCTGTAATGCCTCCATTACTTTCTGGATTCCCTTGGATAGATTGAGCGCGTGGATTTTTTTTTTTTTTCTGAGTATAGTTGTTTTACAATGTTGTGTTCGTTTCTGCTGTACAATGAAGTGAATCAGCTCTATGTATACATACTGGATGTAGTAGTAGGACCAGGTCTACAATCACCTTAGTACTCAAGTTTGCACCCCATCCATTTTCTCTCTTTTTTTCCTATCTAGACTGACAGCTCAGGTTCTCATACACTTCACTGATGGTTGTGCTCACTACCTAGTCATTTCCGTCCCCACTGACTAAGAAGCATAGTTTTGTCATTTGCTTTTCATTCCCTGAGCCCATCTCTAATGCAAAAGCTCAAACTGGAAATTTCCAACATAACATTCACCCATTAAAGCAGCCAACTAATGTTACTATTCCCCTCATACCCCACCCCCATACACACGGAAAAAAACAATCTGTTCAGGGAAGGGGAAAGAATGGTTCCATTTTCTTTTAAACGTTTCTTTCAAAGAATGTATTGTTCCCATTATATTGTATATTACTCTAAGACAAGTCCCTGAGAAGGATTTTTTTCCCCTTGTTTCTAAAGTCTTTTAAAACAATCTTTGAAAGAGCACATCCAACCACCCATTTTTCTAACTGATATTTTCACTGCTTAGTCTCAAGCTTAGAAATGTGGAGCTTCACTGGTGGAACTTTCTACGTAAATTATTAATCCAATTTAATTTAAATTTTCATAAGTTATTAAAGGAGATTGCATATGAATAGCCAGTTTTCAGCTTTGGTAAGTTCTAACTCAAGACAGTGGTAATGTGCAGGCTTTGGGTATTAACTTTCCTTAAGTAAAGCATGAAATAATTTCTTTCATCCAAGACAAAATGTGGATGGCAGATGCTTTTCAAAGGGTTTAATTAATTATCTCAATTTTAGACCACCCAAGAGTTGGGAGTTGTGTTGGAAGTGAATATATAGATACAGCTCAAAAGTAATGTGATGTCTGGAAGGCCTAACAATTTTCATACTTGAAGACCTTACTGGGTAATTTGGTGTGTCTGTAAAAGCCACGTACTTACCTAGGTCAAGAGGCTGGAGTTGTAGAGTGAACTCAGATTCCTTGTGCCTTTTCTCTTTTATTTTCCAAGCTCAGTAGGTAATTTCTTAAAGTTAATTGCCCATAAAACTCTTGCTTTCATTCAATAAAGTGTCATGGTCTGAGTGATATTTTTGAAGATAAATAAGAAATAAGAGAAAATAAATCTTTGTAAAAGGAAGACCCAGGAAGACTAAAACAGCATTCAGCACAAGTTTCTATAAATACTTACAACCCCCCAAGTAGGATTAAAATATTTCAATCTGACATTCTACCCTGTTACAATTACATGGATACTCAATTTATGCCAAGGAAGGTAGAACAGCTTAAATTAATCATATGTGTGATATTAGAAGAAACATGAATGCCCAAAGCAGAATGCAGTAGATAGTCACTTAATGGTGTTATTTGAAGATCATAAAACAATCTCACCTTTTATCAAAATGTTTCCTTTCCAAGTAGTCATTGCCAAAGATGTTCACCCCTGGATTCCCAATAGATAAATGTCTTACCTCATTATACTTATTCACACAGGTACCCTCTAGTAGAACAACACTACTGGGGAATGATCTTTAACAAAATCAAGCAAGCAGAACACTGAGCAAAGATTTCAGAAAAAACAGTAGGTTATTTGCAAATTCATCTTGGCATCACAACAAACACAAACAGAGCAAAAATTATTTTTTTCAGCCCTGCAGTCCAAGCGCTGAATGAAAGCATTCCAGAGTTAAAGTTGTGGATGAAAGATAAACGTGATACCTTGAATAGGTAAATGAGGGAGCAGGACTTTGACGAGGTACTGTGGAGGGGTTCAAGTCAATCTTTATAGATTCTGTTTTGTGGGTTTGCAGAGAAGGATTGCAGAGACCCTTCCTAACGGTATCACCTGGACTTTGGCAACTTCCTGAGGTATCAAGTGCCAGCAAGATAGGACAAAACTTGGAGGATGAGGGTGAGAATTGACAAAAGAGGAGAAAAAGGAAAACTGGGGATGTGAGAAAATCTCTCTCATTGGAGATGGTCAGTAAGCCCTGCTGAGTAGCTGGTGTCTATCTTATGTACTAATTTGATACATTTAAATGGTTTCTGAAGCTTTGATCCTCCAGTGTGCTCAGCAGGCCAGCATCAGCATCACCTGGGAGATTGTAAGAGGGATGTGCAGACGCTAAGACCATGTCCCTAACCTACAGAATCAGTATCTCAAAGGATGTACTGATACATAAATTTAAAACTCTAATAAATAGTGATTCTTTTAAATAAATAAAATTTTGTTCTTGTAATCTGAGACCAGATAATAATAATAATATATATATATATATATATATATATTTTTTTTTGGTTAATCTAATTCTAAAACTTAGAGTTTCTGTTCACAGGTTGTGTGCTGTCTATGTAGCTATTTACCTATGATTGGAAGAAAACAGAAAATGTACTTTGCCTTTCATTAGCTAAGGCATTGGAAATTGAGAAATCTGAGACAAAGGTAGATCAATCTACTTCTCTTCCTTTTTCTACCTGATGACAAAAGAGCCACAGGAAAACCGGAACACCAGAATAGTGAGTTTTGACTTTGTTCTACATGAATCATATGCATATTTGGGAAATCCTCTATGTCTGAATGTTTAACTTTTACATACTTGTAGGAAATGTGGTCATCACACCCAAGAGAGGATAAGAAACCAAGAAAAGTCAAAAGCATTTCAGTCACTTAAAGCCAAAAATCTAAGTTCGTGAAAAGGTTTGTCTATTACAGAGTTCAAAAAAGAAAAAAGAGGCACCCTTTTTACTATGTTTGGCGTAACTATCTAAGAGCTGACCACATAGCCCAATGTGGGCTCATTGTAAATTCAGAATGCTGGAGAAACTTCCTGCTCAGATAGCTTTCATTTTCATCTGATCCCAATTTTCCCACCCAAGATTCAGACCACCCATGACAAACAAACAGAATTACTACCAAGAGCTAATTTTATAATGAAAACAATTTGTATATAAATGTGTGAAATGCAGGACTGTCTGTGGACCCTCTCCTTTAGGATACAAGTTTAAGGCCAAGTCAGAAGTCTTAACAGAACTTCTTACATTTTCACAGTCGTTATGGTTGTAAGTGTTGACGAGCAGAGACATGGTGCTCTTTCTATGTTGCATTAGGAGTTTCCACAAATCACATAATTTCCTAGACCTCAGTTTCTCTATACATAGTAAAGGGAATATCAATACTTGTACCGCCTTTCTCATTGTGTTATTGTAAATAGCAAATATAACAGTGGCAATGAAATAGCTTTGAGGTGTGTTGAGTGCTGTATAAATAGAAGAAGTTGTCATTGGTGAGTGTGTTTTCTTAAAGACATTTTAGGGTTTATAATATGGTATATATTCTGGGCCTATTTAATAATATGCAGTTTAACAGGCCCAATTCTGCCATCGACAACATTCATTCTTCAATAGATTTTCCTTTAGTAAGTTGAAAACAGAAATTGACCTTTTTAATGTACAAAGAAATATCTTTACGTGACAAAAGCATAGAGTTACTTTCTTTTTTTACTTTACATGACTGGCCTTGAACAATTATAAAAGCACATACCTACAACTTTGAAAGAGCGAGTGAACATATAATCACAAAACTCATTTATCAGTCTTTATTTTATTTTCATCACTATCACATTTGGGCATTTTATTCAATTTTGTTTTCTCAACTAATTCCTTTGTAAATGAATATATGTAATGGTTGTACACTATATTTAGAATATGGGGACTCAAACTTTGAACCATAGACACAACAAATTCCAGACACATATTCTAGTTAGATAGTTCACTGAACGTTCAATAGCAATATATTCTAGTTAATCTGTACAGTTGACTTTAGCTTTTAGTTATGCAAGAGTTTCTCTATTGTTTTCACGATGGAGCTACGTTAATAATTTTTTATTGTTACACTTAGGTGATTCTTTCCCCTCAAATACATTAATTGAATTCCCTTATAATTATTTATGCATTCATTCATTCAGCAAATATACGAGTGCCTATTTTATGCAACACAATGTTCTAAGCACTGGGGGAAACGTATGAGTCATGTTCAGGTGAAAGGAGACATATAATAGAAAAGTGGGTTAAAATGAGATATTTTCTGATAGTATTAATTTCTATGAACAGAAAACAAAACCAGACCTTAAGTTATATAAGTCAATAGATGAGCGCCATTCTAGAAGGAAGTTTTCTCTGAGCAGTGGCATTTGAAGAGAAACACAGGTGACGGACATAAAGGAGTCAGCCCAGGAAGATTGAGGGGAAGGGCGTTCTTGGCAGATGGAACAGCTAATCCAATAGCTTGAGGAAATCCTGAAACACTAGGAAGGCTGGTGTGTTTGCAAGTCGTGAAAGTGGGGTGGATACCAGGTGAGATCAGAGTGTCAGGTAGGAACAGTAATAGGGTGAAACTGTGTCTTACAGGTCACAGCGAGGAATCAGGAGGTTAATAGAAATGTTATGGGAAGCAACTGGAGAACTCTAGGTAAGAAAGTGACCAGGTATATTTCGTATTTTAAAAGTTAGCTACTGCGTGGAACACAAATCGTGGTGGGAGTGAGCACGTGTGCAGAATCAGAGAGACCAGATACAGGTGGTTACAGTAATGGAAGTGAGAGGTAATAGTGGCTGGGACATGCATAGCAGTGAAAGATGTGGGGAGAGGCTATTGCATTTAAGGACTATCTGGAAGGTAAGCCTCACAATATTCACTTATCCGTGGAAACTCAGGGGGAAGGAGACTCAAAAAAATGAGAAAGCCATGTGACTTGACCAACCTCATAATTTCAATTAGTTCTTTTAAATGTAGGAAGCCCTTACTTTTACAGATCCCTGGAAGAGGAGGAAGTATGTAAGAATGCTCAGATTTCTCAGAATTCCTCTAGTTTCAAGAGAAACAGATTTTAAGCCAGGGGAAAGGAAACCTAGTCCCTCCGAATGTGCAAATGGGCTTTTTCAAGGCTCCCTCAGAAGAAAGGTACTGAATCCACTCTGTCTTTATATTCTAGAACTAGGATATTAGTTCCCTTGAGTGTTCTCTAAACCACTAGACAAATATAGTGCTTTGCTGATCCATCAATTTTACTCAAAGATTTTAAAGGCTTGGGAAGCCAAGTTTAATTTATACATTTTAATTTTTAAATGTATGTATTCAGTATGTACAACTTATATATTTCATTTTAAAATTTATTTTAAATTTTATGTGCTTTAATTTTAATGTATGTCATATATAGTAGCATTTGTAAACTATGATGTAGAATTAAATATGTCCATGAATTTTTTCTAGATAAAATAGGAGATTAAAAAACAGGCTCCTCTGAGGACTTCAGGTTTTGCCTTAAGGAAAATAAGGGCCACTGAAGTGTTCCCTTTAAAAGATGGAAGATTTGAGAAAAGCTTGTTACAGGAGGGGACATGGAGTGGGGATGACCCAGGCTGAAGCAGAGGGGAATCTCTGATCTGAAGTATTACTAATATTGAAGCATACTCACCAGGAAATAGATGGAGTGAAGTGGACAGAGTCAAGAGGTCTCTGGGTATGCTGATGAGTTGGATATGAGCCTAGGAAAAGAAAAGGAAGATTTAAATATTCGGCCCTAGTTTTCTGTCTTTGGTCCCTGGTGGTTTTATTCATGGAGATGAAAGTAATGAAGGTTACACAGATCAGAAGAGATGATGAAAATATTGAGTGCGAGGTTCTATGAGAGGTTCAAGGGGAAAGGTGTGGTGGATCTACAGTTCCTCAGGAGAGAGGTCTGGGCTGCAGTTAGAAGGATGGAAATCATCTGTACAGAGTCATCATCAAAGCCATGGAGGTGAATTAGTGAGAAGATAATAGAGCCTCTGAAAGGCTGAAAAATACAAACACACTACAAACAAGAAGAGGAAACACAGTTTACCAAAAGAGAACAAGAAGATATAAAATGATAGAAAGAAAACCAGGGGCACATAAGGCCATAAGGAGAGACCGCTTCAAGAAAGAGGGAGTGACCGACTGCACAGAAGTTTTAGAGAAGCCAAGTAGCAAAAAGCCATGGGATTTAGCAACACACAGTCCTGGTGGTCTTATCAGCACAGCAGAGTGAAGACACAAGCCAGATTTCAGCAGGCAGAGAAATGATAGAAAAGAAAGTTGAAATTATGTGTCACTAAATCTTTCAAGAAGTTTATCCAGGAAGGACAGAATACAGAAGGGGGACCTGGTACCCAAGGCAGGGATTTTTAAGTATTGAAGAGAACTGAATACTTTTAAATGCTAGCAAGAAAGACTGAGTAGGCAGGGAGCTGTTGACAATCTGAGGAGGGTAGAAACACATAAGAAAAAGTTTCTGAGCAGGCAGGGGAGGTAACATCCTTGTTCGTGGGGAGTGATTTGCCTTGGACAGATTTGAAAACAGCTTTTCCATTGTAATGGGAAGAAATGAGGAAAGGACGAATCTTCATTTCGGTAAGTTTACTGGTGCCCACAGGAATGAGAAGGCAATGAAACCTAGGAAGATGGATGGGACAGAGAGAGAGAGAGAGAGAGAGAGAGAGAGAGAGAGAGAGAGAGAGAGAGAAAGAGAGAGAGAGAGAGAGAAAGAGAAAGAGAGGGGGTAGAGCATTGTAGACAGTGAGAAAAGGAGCTGAGTGGGCAAACAGGTGTTATTCAGGAACTAGGCACCTTTGGACACGATGTGTTTATAATAGTCATACCCTTTACAGACATTAGAATTTGATTTGGCAGTTCTTAGAAGCCCAGATTAGTCTAGAGGAGATAATCAATTGGATTAATCCAAAAATGGGTTTTACCTGGTGGACTGGATGAGGCATCAGAAGGAAAACAGGGCAAGGAAGTTGGGGCTATTGACCAGATGCTGTAGGAATTCATGAAATGTGGACTCTCACAGGGAAGGAAGTATGAAAGGAAAGGGAAAGAAAAATGGAAATGGATGATAGATATGGGGAAAATGGAGGAGCCAGAGAGTTTGGAGAGACCAGAAAGGGTGAGAGGGAGGCGTAGTGATCAAGTTGGAAAGGTTGAAGGTGGTGGTTACAGAGCATGTGGGTTCATTTGACAATTTCAAAAGCAAACTGTCTCAACCTCTACGGTGCAGGCAGGGGTGACTGCGGTGGGAGTGGAGGTGGTGGGAATCATCAGCACTGAAGAGGTCAGTGAACCAAAATAGTAGATAGTTGGATATATTGCTCTGTGAACACTGAACTAAACTGGGGGGACAGTAGGACCAGCGATAAGAGACAGCAATAGGACCAGCGATAAAGAGAACCGGATGCCTGGTCCCCAGTGGGTGAGAAGGACAGAGAAGTTGATAGGTGATGGCCAGGAGGAGCTAAGTAAGCGTGTGCCAACACTGGGAACCTCAGCTTGGCCAATGTGAGCACGCCCCATGGTTAATCTAGACCAACAGTGGGGAGAGTCTGTGCTCTCAAAATCATTTCCCTCCTGTCCTCCAGTGTCGGACTCATTTACTTTGACATTATTTTATTTTATTTAAAAATATTTTTTATGTGGACAATTTTTAAAGTGTTTATTGAATTTGTTACAATATTGCTTCTGTTTTATGTTCTGGTTTCTTGGCCACGAGGCATGTGGGAATCTTAGCTCCCCGACCAGGAATTGAACCTGCAACCCCTGCATTGGAAGGCAAAGTCGTAACCCCTGGACCACCAGGGAAGTCCCCATAGAGTTTATTTTTAAATGTTATTTTTAACACCTTAGCATTATCTTACCCGATTTATTTTAGATCCGATAGCTTACTTGTGGCTTGATCACTGCAAGACAAAGGGAAAAAAATCAACACATATTAATCTCATCTCTACTATGATAGGCATTATGAGGGATGAAAAAAAGAGTGAGATACAGCCCAGTCCTTGAAATATTTTCAATAGAGAAACAGTGAGAATAGGATAACATAACATGATCACATGGGTGCTATATGAGAAGGCAGACTCAGAAGAGCTCTGGATGGCAGGAGGTGATGACAATTTGAGGGAAACTAAGTACCACTCAAGGAAAGAAAAAAAAAAAAAGGTCAAAAAAGAAGAAGACAAAAATGATCTTCTAATTCTACCTATCTACCTATGTTTAACTGAGCCCAGCCGCCCTGTGCTCTGAGCGACAGCAGTGTGTACGTTCAACACCACAGGTGAGGATGCTGTCCTATTCCTTGAGTAATTATCTCCAGTCTCCAAACAGACCCCACAAGTGTAGGTGGTGTGAATGGAAATGTCCTTTAATTGGTGTGATTGGGGCTGCAGTGGAGACACATTCAGGAAACTCCACGTGGACTCTTGATATTGCCTGGGCTGACATGGAATTTTGATGCTATTTTGGAAAGGATCCAGGATTTGCCTTATCCTGCTTTTTGATGTGTTTTCAAGCTCTGGACCGGCCGTAGGGCACCTAAGGCTCAGAATGATGTGCTGGGTGAATTTGTTCCTTCAGTAAATGTGGAAGCTTCTATTGCTGCAGGATTCTGTGCAAGGCCTCTTGAGGGGCCGCAAAGGCAAATACGGCTCCACAGCTGCCCCTCTAAGGCCGATTTATAGCCACTTAACAGTAAGATGTGGGTCTGAACCAAGCACACTTATACGACTACAGGGGATAGTCTCCATATACATGAAATATCCAAATCTGTTGCACCAGAAAGGGAAAAAAACAAACTTATTCAACACTGTGATGAAAATCCATATAGTGTGTCAACTAGAGGAAAGTTGGTTCGAATCAAGTACCACCAATTACCAACTTTATGAAACTGAGTGTCTGCCTCATTTCCTCTTCTCTGAAATGGAGATAATAGAATAGCTACCTCGTTGATAGTTGTAAGGATTGAACAAGGTGATGTGAAGTGCTTGGCTCATTACCTGGCACACACAACAGGAAGGTATTTACAAGGGATGACCACTATTATTTTGGAAGGCAATATCCTTGGTTGAAAAAGTTGACATGAAATCAGTCCAATATGGGTTCACATCAAGAACTACCATGGTAGTAAAGCATCTGAGTCTGTTTTTGCCACCAAGAAATGAAAGTGATAAAACAGACCCTATGAGTCGTTGTAGCAATTAAACAAGAGTGACTGGCTCGTAGTAGGTTTGCAAGAAAAAGCAAAGCAGTACTACTCACTTTGGTGTCCCCTTCATTTACTTTACATAACTCTGTGAATCCTGGATCCAGGTAAATGAATAGCGAGGTGTTACCTGCCAGAGTCCACCTTCCTCACCTTTGACAACCTTTACACTGGGAAGATGGGATGTGATGGTCTCTAAGGATGTGACAGTCTCTAAGGGAACTCACACCTCTAAATCTTTACAAACGCACCAGAGATTTTTACGAATCAGGTGAATTAAATAATGCTGGGATAACCGAAAAGCACCTTCTGCCTGTCCAT
The DNA here is from genome assembly GCF_008692025.1 of Phocoena sinus. NCBI lineage: Eukaryota > Metazoa > Chordata > Mammalia > Artiodactyla > Phocoenidae > Phocoena > Phocoena sinus. The sequence goes on along the minus strand of NC_045763.1, from coordinate 182,611,915 downwards.
TATATGGTCGTGTTTCATTATCAAAAGAGGTAAATTAAAGAATGGTTTTAGAAAAAGTATACTTCTTCTTCATCCCTGCTTAGCTGAAGCTTCTTTGCTATTGTTGTCTTTTAATATTTTCCAGTGTCATTTTCCCCCCTACATTCTCCAAACTGTAACAGCCACTCAAAAAAAGTTAATTCTGTTTCTGGGTGTCAATAATGAACAACTTAGGCTGTTGAGAACTGCAATTAAGCTTCTTTCAACATCAAAATAAACTCTGAAAATTCATCATTGAAGAAAAATTGATTTTGTGCTTCCAAACACGACTGAGTTCTGCAAAGAAATGAGATAATTTACTTTCTGTCACTTCCAAAGTTAACTGGAGAAACACACAGACACACACACACACTCACACAGACACACACACACACACACACACACACACACACTTTCCTGACAGGCAAACAGGCAAATCACAGACAAAACTGCAGGGCAGGGGGATAAAAAGGAAAAAAAAAAATCTTGAAAAAGCTGGGCTTCCAATCCCCTCCCACCAGCCTCTGTGAAAGATGACTTCAGTCCCTTTCTTAACTAATTCTGTCACTGTAAAATCCTACAGTCATTCTTCCACACATAAAGGACAAATAAGCTGGAGAGGAGGACCCAGATGCTTTCATTTTTAACTATTCACCAATGGAGGAGAAGGCAGAATGCCTAAGCTATGTTTCAGTGGCCAATAGGATAGCTGTGTATCTCCCACATGACTCACTGCCCCTGTCTTTCACATGGGCTGTAATTTAGTTCAATTCAGAACTGCAGATAGTACAGCCTTCACAGCAGCCAGGGATGCCTGGGCACAAGTGCCTGAGTTCCGAGGGACTTTGGGAAACACTTTGCTAACTCTCTCCTGCCTGGAAACCAGGATTCTGCACCTGCCTGATGGACAGTCTGGCCAGAGCCTCGGCCGTGCCCCCGGGGACAAGGAACTAGCACAAATAACCGTTTGGAAATTGTAAGTATCCATTGCTTTCCGTCCAGTGTGTTGATGAAAATAGTTTTCTGTCATAAGCTTCCGATATGTGAAGATTTTTTTTTTTTCTGAGCTACTGTTATATGTGTGTCTTGAAGGGTGTTCAGCTGGCAGGAAAAGGTTTCAGAAACAATTGTTGCATGCTTGATTCGGTGAAAGAGAAAGAATGAAAAATAAAAGTCAGGCATTCCAAGAGTAGCTGCAGGAGGCTGCACCTCAAACATCGCTCCAGCGCGCTGCTTTGTTCATAAGAAAAAATGAAGGCACACACATATGTACTTACTTCACTTCTTTTCGCTCTTAATGCCTAATCAGATTTGATCTGTCCCCAAGAAAAATAAAAGACAAACTTTGCTGACTTTACTGATGAGGGCACCATCCACTCTCCAGACATCTGACAGTTATTATAATTAGCTATGAAAGACGGCTAAGACACTTGGGGGCAAATAGCTCTTAAATTCTGAACAATGGCTTCAAGCCAAGGCTTTCTTTTTATTTATTTTTTAACCACCACTTGTCATGTTCTCATCATGATAAGAGGCTGAACTGGTTTTAGGGTTTTCATCCACAAAATGTGAAATCAAGTTCTGGCAGAAGGGAAAGACTACTGAAAGCGGCCAGTGCAAAGACAGAAGAAAAAGACAGCTTTCTGTCTCGGGATTCAGCCTTCCATGTATAAAGATTTTTTTTTTTTTTTTGAAATTCCTAATAGGGTGGAGTGAGGACGTGGGGGTGGGGAGGAAGCATGCGGAAGCTGCTTTTATAGAAGAAATGCTTAAAGAATAAAGGAATTTGGGATTTCTTTCTACTGGCACGCAAGGGTAGGGTTAGCATCGAAGTCACATTCATGGTAAGATTTTTTTTTTTTTGATGGAGTTTCAAACAGAAGCAACATACAAAGCAGTTTTCTTAAATTATTATTTATAAAATAATTGGAAACAAATGGGGGAGAATGATCCTGTACTATTGCTTTCTTTTTACATTCAGCGAGGGGAATCCAGCAATGCATTATGCCTTCACTTCTAGAATCATCCAAATCCTTAAAAAGTTATAAGCTAAGTCTCCTAAGAAATTAAAAGGTAAATCAAACCGATGCGATTTTTCACTGATGAAGATCTGGACCGGCAAAACCTTCGACCCAAAGGGAGTTTGGGAGAATACTCTGTCCTCCTCATTTTTGAAAGAGAATATTAACTCCATCAATTATGGAAAGGAATTATTCAAAGGCTCCAGACATAACTAATTATGGCTTAAAGAGATCTGCCAGAGCAGAGCTCGTGTTCTCATTATAAAAGTCTAAGACGTTAGGAGTCATTTTTTAAAGAGGACTTGGACACACGTTTTCACATCATCTTTTTTAAATACACCATTTTTTTTTTCTTTGTCTGTTCTCCTGTTATCCACACCTCCCCCACCGCCGCCCACTGTGCGCCGAGACACCTGAAGGCCAGACATAATGATCAACAGAGCCCCAGCCTGTCTGGACCCCAGCCAGGTCCCCCCTCTACAATCAAGGAGCCTGCACGCAATGCATGCCCGGCCTGTCCCACTGCTCTGTGCAGATCCGGGATGGAAGTCTTACACAGACTGCGGAAAGATTAAAGACAACAATATCCCCTTTCTCCTACCCCAGACAGCCTCAATTTTTAACCCTTTCCTTGCCTGGAAAACCAAGACGTCTTCTCCGTTCCAATGCAAGTCCCCGGGGACTCTGTAACACACGCACACTATTACACAGATACCCACGCCTCATTTGGTTATAGAAATCGCATCTCCACAGACCCACCGGGGTGTTTTAGGATTAACAGCAGTGCTCACTAAACAAAACACGATTTGCTGGTGTGGGAAATGCAGTTTTGAATGAACTTGAGCTGTGTGAAATCTGAAGAAAGTCAAAGGTCTGTGGAAAGATTCTTGCAAACCTTGCGGAAGGTTATAGCATTTCTGATGATGCTCTTCTTTAAGCATCTCTCTCTCTCTGTCTGTCTCTCTCTCTCCACACACACACACACACACACACACACACACACACACACTCCAGAGACACACTCAGCCAGGCACGTATATCATTCTATCGCAGAAACCCAGGTTTGCTGATGATGTCATCACATATAAAATTTCGCCTTTGTGGGCAACATTTTCAATCACCTAATCAATTGCCAATGTATGATGGGTGTGTGTCCGTAGGAAGTTCTCATGTCTGTGGGGTTAACCGACACCCACAGGAAAGGACTATTTTATTTGCAGCTATCTTTCTTTTGAAGATGTGTTATGGGGCGGTATGGCCATATTTATCAAGACATATGTAGTCAGGCGGAGTTTCCTGGTTCTGGGAAGCCTTATTAACATGCTGGGTGAACATTTCAGAGGTGGCTGAATTTCAATGGTGCGAATAGGATGTGGAAATGGGGAGCATTTTGAAATCATTTGGATAGAAAATGCTATGACACTGATATCTGTTATGACTTGGTGATTTTTATTTGACACTCAAATTTTTGTAACCTATTAAATCATTTTTACTATTTACTTATTGCGTAGAGAATTCCTATACAAATGATTCTTTAGAAGTAATGCTCTTTTCATGTGCTTTGGGTTAGATGATAGTTGGATTAAAATTTTGTGGGCTGGTACAGCGTTTATATTTATTTTCAAGTCTATTTTATGGGTCTTAGGCTAAACAGTTATTCACCAAGCAAGTGTTCAGAGTTTTAATGACGTGTATGTTTAAGTACATGATTTTATTTTACTTAACTCAAATAGAACAAAGTTTAATAATCTTAACAAAATACATTGCCATATCTGAGATATAAGCATAGAACAACTGTATATATGTAACATCTCAATTACCAAGTTTTGGTCTGTAGTTTAAATTAATCTTCAGTAATATAGAATGACTGGGTATACTTACCAGTTCTTACATACTAAGTATTTGACACATTATTTTCTTAATTTTGGAGTTTGCTCTTAATATTTCTTTCTTGCATACTTAAAGGATTAATTTTGAAAGGATTTTCAAGTCATATGTACATGAGCAGCAGTATTTATTTGTCAACACACAAATTAATGAGATTAATTTTGCTGATGTAGTGTGTGATTCTTTTAAAACAAGTGAAAAAGCGTTTTGTTCTGTTTTGCTTTCGTGTTACTATTATTGACAAAAGTATATAGCCTAAAGAACAAACACATTTTGTAGTTAGAAAAAGCAAGCTACACAAGTTAGGTGACATTCTCTGGGGTAAGACAGCAGTGTGAACTAATAAATAACTTTTCTGAGAAATCCTTGGACCTGGCTCCATAATTTTTACATAAACAGTTCTTCCAAAATATAGTGGAGCTCTTGCCTGAGGATGAATTATAAAATTGTTTTATCAAAGATTAAAAAGTGAACAAATAGTTAGATTTAAATTTCACCTACTTTCTGAAAACAAAACATAACATGGCCCACTGGGGATACAGGTTACTAAAAAGGCATCTTTCAAAGAAAAGAAGATAATGGACTTGATTGAAATAGTTGAACTACGTAACGCCAAGAACAAATGGTTTTTCAGAGCATAACGGAGAAAGAACAATTTACTATAGGACAGTTTATTCTTCTCACACAATAGTAATGATTTATTTGAAATGGCAGAACAAACATAGTAAATATACAAAAACAACCAATGACATCTGATGTCAGGGATATATCAAGATTCTGGTGTTTCATATATTAGAATATACTTAATTCAATTATTTATTGGAAGACTTTAGTTAAAACCTGTACTCTTGCTTAACATGGGCTGATATTATAATGCTGTATTTTTGGACATGTATGTAGTACATACAGTACATGTAAATGATATATTTGAACATAGTCTTATGGCCAAACATAATTGTTAGTATTGTATTATAACCAGAGTTTTAAAAGCCCTTGAGTTAGAATATTAACACTTTAATACAATGAAATTTGGATGGCAATGTCAGCTACTTATGTCTGTGGTCAGATATTGGCTAAATTAAGGTATTGATGATATAATTATTGCAAATGGCTCATATCAAAAATATTTTAATTCTATCAAAACATAGGACTCTCATTTGACAAACAGCACACTGTATATATATATATATATATATATATATATATATATACATATATATATATTTAAATCTCTGTTACCATTAGGAAGATGATTTCTGAGTGTAGACTCCCACTCATAATTTCTCTTTAATGAAAAGAGAGATTTGGGATTTTTTTTTTAACTTAGCCTTTAGGCATTGGGATTGGAATGATTCTGAGTAGATGCCTGGGCACTGCACAGAGAATGCACAGGAACCTACCGCCAGTCTCAAGGAGGAAAGAAGGGAAACTGGTTTGGTTGCTTCATGCCTCAGATTTTATCCTTCCAAGCCCACATGCAGGCTGCACTCAAAATCCATTTGAGGGAAAACTATCAAAGTCATTTTCACAATTTTCAAAAGGTCCACGGTCCCGTTGATGCCCCACGAGGGAGATGTGCCTGAAGAGTGATTGAACACCCCTATCGCTGCCTGAGACTCAGTGAAGCCCAGGGAGGTGCTGGGGTCAGATGGGCTCATGAATCACAGATAGGAAATGAACTGTGTATCGCATATTTGAGGCTTAAAGAGGAACGTTGGGGATATTTTACCGTAAACAGATTTGGGGTTCATTTTTGGCACTTCTTTTGAAACATCAAGCCTGCAGTTCAGCTGAAATAACTTTTTATATGTATAGCTCAGACCAGATGGCCCTGTGCTCCTTTCTTATTTAGATGAGATTTTTCCTTTCAATAACATCTTTCTTCCTGACCTGCTTAAAAATTCCAGCGAATGAAATCAGCACAGGATTTTCAATTCTAATTGACCATGTGCAGAGGAAGGACCAATGGAGAAATCAGTGGAGTCATTGTGAGCCTCCTTGCCTCAGTTTTGTCTTTGTGTTTTCCCCTTGCTAGCGCATCTAAACAAATTTAAAATATTTAATTTTTACTCATATTAATATAGCTGCAAGGTTAATCCTCAATACAAATTATTTGAGCTGGCTGTTTCTGCCATTTCATCACAAGTCATTTTTTCTTAAAGTTATCATGTACTTCCACAGTCTCTCAACTAGCTGAAAAGCCATGTATTGTTTAAAAATGCACTGAGATTTGGCATAATGGTTGAATTAAGATGAAAGAGTGATGATGCTAAATCTTTGTTCATTATATGTATAGTTATTATATAAAGAAAACTATATTTTTCTGGACATTTCATTTGGACTTGGATTAGTAAAAGATATATTAAGAAATGAAGATAATCTGCAGAGTCAATGTAGCTTAGCAAATCACATTTGCTGTAAAAGTAGGCATGTACGTTCTCAGGGTTTTTTTTTCTATTTGATAAGTTCTTGAATCAATTTTCTTCAGAGTTTATTTATTGCTGCAAAGAGTCAAAGATGTTCTCTTTTGAAAAATTTAATTTTAGAATGTGTTACATTAAATTTTAACAGTGTTAGATGAAAACAAGTTTTCTTTCTGAAACTAATTAGTTTGACTAATAACGATAGAAAGAAACACATACCAAAGGGGCATATTTTTAAAAATGTATGATAGAGATAAGAAAAACCCCAAATTAACTACCAGTGGTATTGAAAATGTATTGGCCACACAGCAGCACTGTCTCTGGAATTCTTTACTCATCCTTCTTCAGGTAATCTTCTATCTCAAGCCAGTCTACTAGTTGTCAAAAATGGGATACCTCATCAGAAGCCACACTAGTGGAATTGTTTGCAAAATGCATCTTGTGACTGATAAGATCAATTAGAATTTCTTTGCCTCCAAATTACACAAAAGCTAAAGTGGAACTGGCCATGGAATTCACAGCTATGAAGGCGTGTTCTAAGCCACCAACATGTGAAGTCAGTTTGCTTTGAACCTTGTAATTTAAATTTCTGAGATGATTGTCATATATACATATATGTATACAACTGTGAGTCAGTTTGTGTTACTGAAATATTAGAACTCTCACTATGCCATTAAGTATATGTTGATTTCTATGTACCATTCATATTTGGTGATACTTCCCACTGAGCTATGAATTATAAAAATCCATTAGAAAAATATATATATGTTAGTGATTTAGTTTCACTACCCTAAATGAATAAAATATAGTCAGAAACGGAAATCAAAATATAAACAGTATAATACAGTCTAAGGTATTAAATTAGACACTTGTTTAGCTTAGGTTTACTTTTAAAATAACAGATTTGAATGAGCAATGAATTTAGCCCTGTATGTGAGAGAAGGTGATGGATAACGGAATCTTGGGAAAAAAAATTATTAAAATTATATTGGTGTTGTAATTTCGGATAGTTGAAGCTAAGATGTTCAAAACAGACAGGTGTGAATAAGAAATAGTACTCTGAACTCCTCCCATTCTCTCTCTTCCATGTTATTCTGAAGAAGAGACAGGTCTGATTCTGCAGGATCATAGAGAGTCACAAATACTAAGTGAATGTTGGCATTTTTATTTCCATGGGGTCATGGTGCAGGTCTTCCTGTGTGTCCTGATGCTTTAGGGGAACAGGCTGGGAGAAAGTGTGATCAGAGCTGAAGCTGTGAGCTGTGTAAAATGTCTGCCCCTCACTCTGTCCCCTTCCTGTTCTGTGATACTGTGTCTGTCGGAGATAGAGATCCTTGAAGAACCAGGCCTCCTTTGGCTCTCCCGGGACCCCCTTTGGATCCATTTTTATGCTCCTTCTAAAGGCTCTTTCCCCAGCCCTTAGCAAATGTCTAAACCCTCCAGACTTCCCACCCACTGTGCTAGGTTCTCAGCCATTTCTGCTTGGGTAACACTTGGCCTCACCATGAATTATACAGCTAAGGTTCACACTCAGAGCTGTAGTTTTTAAAGTTATATATATATATATATATATATATATATATATATATATATATAATTTTTTAAATTGAAGTATAGTTGATTTACAATGTTGTATTAGTTTCAGATATACAGCACAGTGATTCAGTTATATATGTACATAAATATATATATTATCTTTCAGATTATTTTCCTTGATAGGTTATTATAAAATATTGAGTATAGTTCCCTGTGCTATACAGTAGGACCTTAAAATTTATATTTTTAAACTGTGGAGAGAGTGGGGCCTTCAGTGTGTACAGGGCATCAAAAGACTATATGTCAAGGCAGAGGCAGATGTCTCTGGCATCCTGAAATTCTGCAAGGCTGTGGACAGAATAAAACTGAATTTGATTGGCTAGCCCTTGCTTCCAGCACGTAGACCATGCCCATTTCAGGGTGGAAGGCTCCTCTCCACGGATGCACCTGAGCTGGATTCTGTTCATCCTTGCAGTGCACATGTGATTGGGTGTATTTCCTGCAGGGAAATGACTGTTTTAATCATAAGGGCCTAACTTCTTTTTCAGGAAAGTTTGGGCTAGAGAAACAAAACGTAACTGTGAAAAGAGATTATGTCCATCAGAATAGGAGAGTGTGAGCTGCACCACATAATCCAATATGAAGAGAATATGTCAGAAAAGGTGATTAGAGACATTTTTATCATACATGTGGATTATCTAGAAGCCTGTGCGTAAATATAGCATCTGTGTGATGGGAAATCAGAGCTAAACAAAAATTCCATTTAAGGTTTTAAGTATCTAAGCTTATTGCTTTAGAAACTTTCATAAAAGGGACATATTTCACTGATTTGCCTTGTGACTCTTAGTCACCTATATTGTGAGAAAATGAACCACTGGCCGCTTCTCTGGTTGCTATAAGTCACTTTACAAAGTGCCTCTTACCTTGAAAGGACTTAAAGATTTAAGCTGACAACAGTGAGGATGAAGAAATGCATTCTCTGGTTAGTCTGAGGACAGAAGAGGGTTAATTTTTCAAACCTCTGTGAAGAGGGAAAAAAAAAAAAGACCAAACTTGGAAGATAAAAACCAAAGACTAAGCTGCTCGTGATTTGCTTGTATTTATGGATTATACTACATCTTGAAAAGAAGAAAATCAGAGCTGTAAGATGACGCTGCAGGGGTCGTCTGGACCTTTCACGGAGTCTTAAGTCTGTGGAGTCAATGCTCATTAAGGGCTGGTCTTGACCTCTGCTCCCCTTCCGCCTGCCTGGTCCAGGTGCAACATTATTGCAAGGGCTTTACCGTTACTGGAAACTATGTGCAAACTTCAAATTGTGAATAAACATATATGCTGAGCGTGTAGACAATCCAGGAGTTAAGATGCCCACATTAAAAAAAAAAAATGAAGACCTGTAAACTTAAATCCTCTTCCTTTTATAATTAATAAACAGTGACTATAGCTCTTCTTCAAGATATAACTAAGGCTATTCAGGTGCAACTTACATTTAAACCAGCATGGTCCCTTTGCTGTTATAAGGAAGTTTTGCAAGAATATTTAAAATAATGATTCCTGTCTAAAAAAATTCTCTTTGAAGTAAACACAGGAAAACATATATAGTGATTTCTTTAAAATTTTCACATGTCCACTCTTAGTAATACAAGAGGCTGTTATATTCCAGGTTTTGTTTTTGTCTTTTTTAAAACGATTTGACTTGACTTTTAAAATTGCATTAACTAAGAGAAAGAAACACATAAAATTCCCTAGAATTTTATCCTGAAGTATAGTAAAACTTTTCCTGCTCTAACAATTCCATAAAGCATATTTCTGCATTTACATAGTGTTTGATAAATATAAGAGAAAACCAATTTATACATACTTATTAATTGCTATTTTGGATAAAATTGTCATATTTATGCCTCTGAAATGTTAGTTAACTTGCATTAAAGCACATAAAATGACCCCGAATTAACTATACAAATATAAAAGGGGGAAATAAAGGTCTTCTGGTATCAGAATATATTGAAAAGATTTAGGATTTTATTTTTTCTTACTGATGAGTGTTTTGTTTAGCAAACAATTCTCTAAATTACATAAATCTACTTATTTTAATTATAAAATTTGAACTCTGAAGAAAATGAAATCTCTAATGAGGAAAACGAAAGTTTTTAAGTTTCACTAAAGAAGTCATATATGAACATGGTTTTTTTTAGCTAGAATTTAAAAAGTAGAAAAGAACTTAATTTTCAATTTAGAAGTGTTTCAGACTACACAGAAAAGTAAAAACAATGTAATAAACATCCTCATCTTTTTACCACCAAGATTTATGATTTTTAACATTTTTCTCTATTTATTCCAAGCCATTAAAAAATAAATATACAGTTGAGGATTCCAATCCCCTTTCCATTTCCTGATGTCCCTCTGGCTATAGAAATAATCACTATATTTCATTTGATAGGTCATTTTTCATATCTCCATTTTTACACTTTAATCACCTAATTATGTATCAAAAAACAGAAACAAAAAGTGAACAAGGTATCAATTATGAAGTTCCTAAATTTGCTGTTTCTAAATTTACCTTAAAATTATTGGAAAATTTTCAAACGAACATATTCGTTGGAAACAGTATTTACTTATTTATTTTTGGTTAAAAAACCATAATGCTAATTAAATACAAAAATTTAAATGAAAAGATTTCATTCTCCTGCCTCAACAAATTTCCTTGGTTGCAGAAATTGACAAATATGCCTCCTACCTCCTTTTTATTCAAATTCTTTAGAACTGGGTCATTTAAATTTTAACCATTTTCATGCTGCATAAGGGATTGGTGATGTGGTTAAAGCTTTATACTTTATTACCTCCATTGCCCTCATTTTTTTGTTTTCATAAAAAAGCATGTGCTGTAGGCAGCTTCATGCATGGATATTAATTTTCATAAAATACACACATAGCATCTTGTTAGGATGCTTATTTTAAATTATTCTAAGGAGTCAGCAAAGTTACCTCTTTTGATTTGCTAAGAAAATATCAGCAATGTCAGAGTTAAATAAGTGAGCATTGACATTAGGGTTTTTTTTTTTTTTTTTTGCCTCTTCTTCTGGAGCCAGATTTCCCTTATAAAAGAAGCAAATGCGTTTCTGAAAAAGTATATTGAAACTGAGATCCTTATCTGAACACAGAATTACTGTGGATTTGCATGAACTATGCGGCAATGCATCGCCAGAGACCTCTTAACCCTCACACATCTCTCTGAGGGCATCAGAGTAGAACTCTACATCAGCACCTTTAAGGTCCTGTGTTATCTTAAGCATAATCTTCAGGGAGAAAACTTCAGAGTAACACAAAGGTGAGTTTAAATGTATTTTTCCCTATCATTTCCCTACTAATTATTTAGACAGCAATATATCAAGAGATAAGTACAGTCAATTTAAAACTTAAGTCACAATCTTAATGCCCAAATGGAAAAGATGCAATTAACATACCTGGTTTGATACTTGAGATTGCTAAACTATTTTCAACTTGCATTTATGGACTATATGCTATTTCAAAATTGGACAATTGCCACTAGTAATACTTACCTCAGGCAATATTTAGGCTAACACAGTCTAAAGATAAAGACAGGAAAGTATGCAAGACTACACCTTTTTTTCAGGTTCAAATCAGAGTATATCATAGCCCTCAATAAATATCACTCCAGATCTTTTATGCTAGGTGTTTAAAAAGATGACACAGTGATTTTGATGGCATCATTTCTTAAAAGAAGATATTGCTACATAACATATTTAAAATGCATTTCTTTATAAGTTTTGTGTACAAAGTCTTTTTTCAAAGACATCACATTTTTAGTATAAAATGAATTCAGGAGTATGGAAATCTATCTTTAAAGAGTCTTCTCTTATTATAAGTCAGAAAGAGCTTCAAATATACTGACTTAGTATTTTTTCAACTTTTTCTTTCTTTTCTTCTTCTCAGCCACCTATCACGTTCTTTAGCCTTTAAGCTACCAATATTCTTTCTCCCCAGATAACTTGACAGTCGGTGCCACTCATTGGGGTTTTTTTTATTCACATTTCTCCAAAATTCTGGTCAATTCATTAACTACCTTTTAGTATTCTTATGTCTGTTTCTCATCATAGTCATACAGCAAATAAGGGCACTGGGTAAGAAGTAAGAAGACATTTTACTAAATATCTTATTGACTCTTTTTGGTCCTCAATTTCCCTTTCAGTAGTTTGGGGAATTAGAGCTAGTAGATCTCCAGGGTCCTGGGACATATGTCTGCATGATTAACTGAAATTGAGACTCTGATGAATTCTGAGCTCTCAAAATTATCTCAATATGTTACACATGGGTCAAGTGGTCCATCCTGTTAAAAATGTAGTCACACTTATACCTATTCCGTTTAAGTATTTAATTTTCACTTTTAAAATTCCTCTGTGTATAAACTCTGATTCCTAAACGTGCCATCTGAAGGGTATTCTTCAACTAAAACAGCTGATTTTTGGTGTGAAGCTATCATATGTAAAATTGTATACTTTAAAGAAATCTTGGACAATTCTGGCAATACATTTTACTGATGAGCCCAGTAAGGTCAGGGAACAACTTGGTCACTTCTTTGTACAGATCCTTTCTGAGTGGGACTTTTTTGCAAACTCCACAAAAATCTTGAACCATTGAGTTGCACAACAAAAAAAGGGATTTGCTGCGGGATGGATCTTAACTGTTATTATTGCAATCATCTGATATGACTGTGGGGATTTTCCAAATGCTGATTTAGTCATTAACACTAAGAGTTACATAATAGACATCCTCAAGGTATTACCAAAAGTTATTATATTTCGAGTTAGCACTACCACTATTTTTATGATAGGGAAGTTGATCATTGTGAGACTGTTGAACTTTGCCAACATTTTTACCCTGAATTTTAGCAAATTAACTCAGGTTTCTGTTTATGAACAACTTAGGTAAGTTATAAAATCTCTCGCTAATTCATGCTATGCTTTATGTTTACATGAGTTTTTAACTGTAGTGTACATACACTGAACTTCCATGGGGAATGAAAATAAAGGAATTGAACTTATAGTTTCAAATATCAGAAGCAGGGATATTAATAACAATCCAAAAATCAAGAGTGCAGCATGAGTTTTGAGAGACTGTGGAGGAAACTACCACATCAAGTGAGTTAAATAATAAATATAAAATGAATCACAAAAAAAAAACACTTGAAATATGCAGAGTTGTAACAATATTGATGGTTCTTTTCTACTAAAGCCTATACAAAAGATTTAATTTATTCTTTTAGGAAATTGCAAATACCAATGTAATCAACAACTACTCAGATCATCTCATAAAGCAATTAGAAACCAATTTTCTTAACCTATTTGTCCACCAAAATTATGTCTGCCTCTAGAATAGTGTATAAACACAGAATAGATCCAAATTAAGTCACTTTTGTAGCTATTCATAGTATACAAAAATCAGGTATCAACAGTCATCAAACTAGCCATAGTATGAAATTGAAGAAATGTCTGTGATTTTCTTAATCCTTCTTTAATAAAAAAGATCACTGTATTCAAATACCCATATAAGCCTAAGCTTTAGAAAGGAAGAAATAAAGGAGAAAAATAAAAGATACAACAGTAGATCATATTAAATCTAGAAAGTAGTTCCTTAGCTGAAAATGTGAAATTAGGTATTTAATGAAAATCATGTAGAATTTCAGAAATATTTACTTAGATTTGGATACTGTCTGTCATTATGTGAAGCTGTGATACATTATACCATATGCACACATTAATACACAATACATTATTAATAGTCTTATTTGGACTTGGTAGGGAAAACTTTAATTCCATGACTGCTGTCAATATTAACTTGAATTTATGCATCTGAATTTCCATTATAACATTTTTTGAAATGGGATGTTAAACCAAAGGAAGAAGGAAATGTCAGTGCCTAAATAATATGCATAGAATAAAATGTAACAACATCTTTTTATGATCAAAATGTGGATCCTTTTTACTTTTCATTTAAGATATTTATTTATTAGAGTCAAACATCAGAGGTCAAGAGTTTGATTTTCTAGTTTGTGAAATAATATTGTTTTCACTCAGAAAATGGCCTCAGAGATTACCAGGAGACAAAGAAACTGAGGCCTGAAAAGAGAAGAAAGGAATCCAAATTCATGGAATAAATTATCTAGAGTGATAGTATAGACTTCTTTCCATTTCTCGGGTGTCTCTTTAAAAAGGACTGGATAAAGGAAAACACATAGAGAGGAAAGCACCACAATTCCATTTGGTTCATAACATTTGTTTTGATAAAAGTCTTACTAAAGATAAAGCTGAGTCAATTTGTTACAATAAGAAACATCAAAGTTCCTATGGAAGCACTTAACCTCTTTCTTATTCAATTTCCTCATTTGTAAACAGTCCAACACATGCCCTATACATCTGAAAATACTAGGAATGTTTATTAAGTGCTTACACCCAGTAAGTCATTAGCCCATGTACTGTGCACCTAATTCTCATCAACATTTATATGATGCCAGCCCCATTATTATCCCTATTTTGGAAATGAAAACACTTAGAAACAGGGTTGACTAAGTAATAAGTCTAAGATGCCATGAAGCCTATGGAGTAGGGCTACATTTGAACCCAAAGGCCAGACTGTTCACTTGCGCATCTAACTGCTTTTTTCCTGGCTCTTCTTCCTTTTTTGTCCTAAAATATGAAGTAATAGATGTGTGTGTGGAAACATCAATGTATTAAAACATTTTACAAATGCAAGATGGTATTAATTCTAGAAAGGATGCTGGGTCTATCTCACATTATCTTGGGTAATCAGTTCTTAAATGTGTCTGATCTCTCTAATGAGCTCTATTACAAGAAAGATTGAGACAGAACATACATAGCACCATGGAAAAACCCATTTATTCTACTTATTTATCTAAAATGCCTGCACTGAACTCTCTTGAACTTCACTGTATTAGAATTTGACTTGTGTGGATAAGACAAACTTCATGTCCACACCAATTCTATTTGTTTTATGAAATCAGTTTGCTCTCAGTCATATTTCCCTGTGGTTCATCAGTTTCCTGCTTTTATCTCTGTTAGATAATCAACATATTGTATTCTTCTATTACATCTTAATAGGAGTAATGCCTCAAAAAATGCATATTAGCCAACGAGGAAAGCAAGCATCCTGTCTTACCTCTGTTCTAGCCCCAGAGCCAGTAATGGTGAATCCACTGGGGCCAACTGGGAGAGAGGATGAAAGCTTGTTCTATAAGGAGCTGTCTGAGGTACAGCAAATGCCTGCAGATATCATTTGCTTAGCTTTTCTTGGCTTATCCATTAACCCTAGCTGGAATAATTCTGGCTATTTTAGATACTTTGCTAATTATATGATGCTCTCATTCAGGAGCAGCTTGTTCCTTGTTCCTGTATACTCTTAGAAAGCCTCCAGACTTAAAAGGTACCATTGCCAGTTACCTGCTTGTTTGCTCAAAGGTCCAGCTCCTTGTCTGGAGCCTGAGAATGTTGAAGGGAGAGGAGTAAGCCATATTTCTGTTCAACTCCAGTCTGAAGTTAAGAGGTCTGAAGAAAGAACAAAGCACACATAATGGAATCCAACTCTTGAAGGATATCAAAAATGGAATTTTCTTATACAACCTACCTGTTCAAATTAGCATACAATCATTTCAGCCTTTCTAAATAAAAGTTTTGTTTTTTTTAAGTATATTAGTAATAGTTGCAAACTTATAAATTAAACTCATAGCATTTTAATGAATGCACTGAACTTGGCGATAAGATAATTTATAGTAGCACAGGAGTGCAGCTTATCATGGCCTCCATCCAAATGAACGTAGCCACCGATAATCCTTACAAAAGGGCAAAATTCTATTCAAAGACAGTGCTTGTCAAATTGCTACAATGTAGCCATTTCATAATCAATCTAAAAAGTTTATTGAATGTTAACTCTGGGGGAGACATTGGCCATCAACATAGTTCATGATTTCATGGTTTAAAAAAAGAAAAAAATGTAGACAATCTCAATTTTGGATCAAAGTTAATGGGCTCTGTCAAGGATTTAAAATGTTTACTTAGAAATCTTAAAATCTCTCACCTCTCAAATTTTGTCTGACATTTTTTAAAATTTGTGTGAACAACTAAAATTTGGTTTCATAGGGAGACTTGGTTGGACTCATAAGACTCTCTCTCGTGATTCTTTAAGCATTAATCAACTGGGTATTTCTAGATGTGAAACTGACTCAAATCAACTTCTCTCTTGGAGAAGAAATGTAAGTCATTGCCAGAAAATTTTGTTTTTAGTTCTCAGCTTTCTAAAAAAAAAAGTTCTTGATTTCATGTCAGGTAGTGAAACTCACTACAGAAATGCATTCATTCCACAAACAGCAGTAGAGTATTTTTTATTATATGCTACATTTGAAGGGATTCCTACCAAATATTTTTCATTCACTTGAAAATTCCTCGTAAGGTATTCACTTTAAAACACTAATCTAGTGTGTCTGTGTGAAACTGGAGCCTACTATAATAAAATTTTATTGAAGGTCAAGGGTAACATAATAGCGAGGGGCTGGAGGTTACTGTGGTAATTTCCTATCTGCAGAATTGCTCTCAATTCTGAGAAATACTGCAATAATTTGAAATTGTTTTCTAAAGTTATGTGGGTTCTCCTGAAGAAGTTCCATTATTTATCCCTGAAAAATAAGTGCTCCAATCAGTCTTTCAAATGTTGTTGATTAGTTATTGCAAGAGTCATTAAACTCTTGTCAAAAAGTTTTATATTTGAATGCTTGTCCATAATTTGCATCCATTTATCTCTTTGACCTTCATATTCATAAGTGATTTCTGAACCAATCATTCAACGTTACCATATAGAGAAAGAGTAAATTTAAACTAACACTGTGTCCCTGAGGAGTAGAATGCAAAAGAGATGCTGACTGAATTTTATAGATTATGGTCAAGGTGAAAAGACAGAAACTGGATCCTGTGTTACTTTAATTCAGGTCCTATTTATTGAGTACTTACTTACTCTAAATACAGGGCTACACAGGAAGGAGTATATCAAAAACACAAGAAAAATATTCTCCACCCTCAAGGGGTTCATAATCCAGTTGATTCAAAATCAAATAAAAATACTCAAAGTAATTAACATTTATCTTATTTAAAATATAGAGTGAGGTTAAAAAAGAAAACTAGCTTTCTTTTTGATAGCAAGAAATTTTATCATAAAAATCTTAAATTTGAGGAGAGCAACATTTCAAGTATGCACAATCCAAAAGGAGGAGACATTTCAAGGAATTACATTTTTTTTGGTCACACTATTATTTTATTAGGAAGTAGACACAGGGTGAAATTACAGTTTCAAAATTGTCGTTATTCAGTGCTTTTCAAAGATAATTGATCTCCATCATGAAGACCAAAGGAGTAAATATTCTAAACTCTCAGAATTATAAAAGTAAACACTGGATTGTATCCAGTATAATTTTTGGATAAAGTCTATTCTTTGATTCCTAAAATATTTGAAAATGATAATCCAAGGATTAATCAAATGTGTCAGTTCATTTGCAGAAAAAAATAGACATATCTGTATTAACGTTTCCCATTTCATGTCATTTGAAGGAATTTTTTAAATCAGGTAATTAACTGCTTGCTTTAATAGTGTATAAAAAGTGCTGTCAAGTCATTATTAGCGGACTGCAATCATATTCTCCTCGATTCCTAGAGTAAGCCCTTGTCATGAAAGGAAAGAGACACCAAGTAGGAATGTTTTCTATGTGACCAAACAAGTAGCTTCTGTTGCAGAAATTTGTTCCAATAAATCTGCAGGCATTTGGAAGAACTCAGATACATTTCAAATAACACCTGGGGTCTTGGAATTCTTTCATGTCATTCTCAGTGTCCCAGGGCGCATCTCCATCAAATCAATATTATTGAGAGTGTGGGTAGCATGGTCTGAAGACAGCTAGCATAAGCACTGACCACATGCTCTGGGTCAACTCAGTCCCACCTGGGATGGCCTCAAGAATTTTCACAATCAGGTTGGGCTCTTCTTGTGGCTTGAATGCATCATACCGTACAATCTTTTCAGCAGACCTGAGAACCACAAAAGTAATGGTCTCAGAATTATTTCCAAGCAGTGGACTTGATGGATGCCATGATGCCTGTGGGGCTAGACAGGTGAAGATAAGATATTCCCATCAAACTGTCATTTCTGGAATGACTTGGAGGCTCGTAGCAGTAGTAGCTCATGGAAACATTGATTTGAAAGCCATTGGTCCAATGGCCAAGTGAATTCTTGCCACTTGTCTCCTTGAAACATAGGTTTACTTTCTTAAAACATTTATCTTACCATTGATGCCTCATCTTAATTCCATCCCATCCATCAGTACCACCCTCATTATTTTTCTACTCCCTCCTAGCTACCAGGCAGATAGGAAGGGGCTTGTTTTGACTTCGATTCATCCACTGTTAACCTTAGGGGATATTTGAGCCAGAAGATACTTCCTAGAAATTGCCACATCAACGTCAGGAGTTTTGATTCATTTTGGGTGTGGTCCTGGGAGGTTAGGTGCCAAAGAAAACTGCTAAGAAGATGTTAAGCCAAGATAGTTTCCAAGATAACATAGAATTGTTTTATAATGGAAACAGAATTGCAGGGAGGTGGCAAAGGGGCACACTGTGAAGACTGAGGGAGGCCAGGGGGCCATCTGACCAGGAATCAGGAGGAAGCTGTTGAGGCTTTCGGAAACAGAAGCTGCATTTCTAGATGGTCAGAGACTCAGGTGTGCTCTGCTACCTCTAAAGAGATTACAAGGGTCACGAAAGGCAGCTCCTGGGCTTCTGTGCTCTTCGCTAGTTTTTGTGGGATCCCCAGCAGCTCTGATAACAGCTAGCAGGATGCTCCCCAGGAATCACATCCCTCCCTGTCACCCTGTGCCTCGTCCCTCATGAGCCTCTCTGTATGAATACTGGCTTTTAGTTCCTTACTGTACCTCCTTGACCCAAATGCAGCCAGTTCTGAGAGTTTTGACTAAATTGCTATCACTCTTATATAGTTGAAATTTAGGATACTGGAGTCACGTAGTGGTTCCAGTTTCTGAGAAAGTAAATGAGAAGGGAGATTTTTATTTTGCTCTTGGCTTTAATGGGTTTTCTCATTGGAGGGAAATGCTTGCTCTGAATTAATGGGAACACTACAGGAAGGGTAAAGAAATCATAACTCAGTGCAGAATCATCAACCTTTACCTCAGCTCCTTGTGGGTCTGAAGGTAATGAGGAATTTAAAAGATTTGTAATGGCCACATATGTCAGTTCTACAAAATAGCACAATCTGGGCTGAAACACAGAAAAAGAAAATCGTTAAAACTGTTTGCTTTGTTTGGGTCAAATTTATATTTCCTAAAAGAGTAAAGGAAGGCATGATACAGGTGTTTGCCATCAAAAGTCTTAATCTGTATGCATTTGACTTATTAACCTAATTTAGGTACAGATGATCGTTTTTACCCCCAAGAAAATGAAGTATGGGCACTTGTAATTGAATACTTTGATTTATGTTGTTGAAGGGGAAAAATGAGAGTGTGTCAGATTGGGCCCTACTACACACACAGCTCTGAGTCACCATTAAAAAAGGAAATGGGATATCATAATAATAGCATGAAATACGGGTAAATATACGTTAGCGATGCTTGGTTTTCATGCAGAAGACAAGGCTTTGTTTCAAGCGATGCATTAGATAGTTGGGGTTCTCAGGACATTACACCCTTCTTTCCCCTTCAAGTTCTGAAATAAGGTAAAAAATAACACAGATGGAGACACTATCACCTCTATTACTGCTGCCGCTGATCGTTTTGAAGACTATGCCTTACACCTACAAACATGTGAGCTGAAAATCACAGCAGGGAGGTCATACAAGGGAATGTGAATTCTGCAGGCAGAGCAGTTCTTCAGGGGGAGGAGCAGAGTGATTGAGAGACAGAAACACACACACACACACACACACACACAGAAGAAGGGAATATGGAAATTTGCTGGCTCACGTGCCCAGTTTTTCCTTCCAAACTTTCCAATTAGATGCCTGTCTGGAACAGAAGAAAGGAGAGAGCTAAGAGTATTGTGATGGTAGAATCACTCCACACACGAAAGTCAGGAGGAAAAACTCTTTCTCATAAAGATATGCATGAAAGAAATACAAGTAGAATATAAAGTAGATAAAATAGGAAAATGTAGATTTAAGGTGAAAGAAAACGTCCCATCTTTGAGTCTTTATCTAAATTGATATTCACAAAGCAGCTGACAAATACCTATACACATATGGTCATAAGGCAAGACTTCACCACAGCGAAGCAGGGACCAAGGCTGAAGTGACTGTCACCAGTCTTCATGGAGAACCCTTGGGGGTTTTCACCAGAGAAAAAATCCTTCTATCCCATCCAGGGCTTATGGATGGGGCTCCAAACTGTAGAGGGCAGAAAAGGTTGATCTCCCACCCAAGCCAGACCCAAGAAAATCACCCCTCCCCTTCCCGCCCCTCTGCCAACAATTCACCTCTGCTCTCGCCATCACATTAATCACGTCTTCTTTTTTTTTTTTTTTTTTTTAGGGGACACATTTTACTTTATCTTTTAAAGTAATTTTTATTGGAGTATAGTTGCTTTACAATGCTGTGTTAGTTTCAGGTGTACAGCAAAGTGAATCAGCCATACATACCCATATATCCCCTCTTTTTGGATTTCCTTCCCATTTAGGTCACCACAGAGCATGAGTAGAGTTCCCTGTGCTATACAGTAAGTTCTCGTTAGTTATCTAGTTTATACATAGTATCAATAGTGTATATATGTCAATCCCAACCTCCCAATTCCTCCCACTCCCCTCTTCTCCCTTGGCATCCATACTTTTGTTCTCTGTGTCTGTGTCTCTACTTCTGCATTGCAAATAAGATCAACTATACCATTTTTCTAGGTTCCACATATATGTGTTAATATACAATGTTTGTTTTTCTCTTTCTGACTTACTTCACTCTATATGACAGTTTCTGGGTCCATCCATGTCTCTACAAGTGACCCAATTTCATTCCTTTCTATGGCTGAGTAATATTCCATTGTATATATGTGCCACATCTTCTTTATCCGTTCCTCTGTTGATGATATTTAGGTTGCTTCCATGTTCTGGCTATTGTAAATAGTGCTGCAATGAACATTGGGGTGCATGTGTCTTTTTAAATTATGATTTTCTCTGGGTATATGCCTAGTAATGGGATTACTGGGTCATATGGTAGTCTTATTTTTAGTTTTCTAAGGAACTTTCATTCTGTTCTCCATAGTGGCTGTATCAATTTATGTTCCCACCATCAGTATCACGTCATTTTAATAAAGGATTCTGTTCAAAATTTCTACTACCAAGGCTTCTTCTAAAACTCCCTCAATAATGTGTCATATGAACATTTTGTGGCCTGAGAGTCATAGTTGATCAAAGTCTTCTCCATATATTTAAGTCTTTCATCATAGTCACAAGAAGAAAACACCTTTAGCTAAGTCATTTCTCCATGTAGCATTCATGAATTTCTGCAGGGCATAGAGACAATTTTGCTGGAAATGTTGACAGGGCCTGGGAC
Organism: Phocoena sinus; assembly: GCF_008692025.1. Taxonomy (NCBI): domain Eukaryota; kingdom Metazoa; phylum Chordata; class Mammalia; order Artiodactyla; family Phocoenidae; genus Phocoena; species Phocoena sinus. The sequence continues at coordinate 182,590,413 of NC_045763.1, read as the reverse complement.
TCCCTCCTGTCTCTCCTGCATACTCTTCTGCTCTTGGCCCTTCTGCTAGTACCAACCCTCTGCCTTTGGGGGCAGCTTCCAACAGGGCAGCTGCATGTGGAGCAGAAATAACTTTCAAAGCTGCAGCCTTTCTGCACAGACGTTCTAGAGATGCTGTAGTGATGCCTGGGACAGCCACTCCCACGCTGTGGGATAATTCTGGTGCACAGGTGAAGCTGACACAGCAAACAGATTTCTACTGACCTAGTTCTAACATAATTCTAAGAAAGATAGGATTTGCCAATGAGTCATACAGCAAAACACACGTGAAGAGGCTGCTCAGTATTCAGGTACCCATCTTTAAGACACCCACCATTCCTGGACCAGTTAGGTTTCCCCAGACACCAATAGGGGGTTGGTGTGGATGATATCTATATATCTATATATCTATATCTATATCTATCTATCTATCTCTCTCTCTATATATATATAGAGAGAGAGGGGATGGAGGGAGAGGAAGAAGAATGAGAAGGGAGAGAGGAAGAAAGGAAGAAAGAAAGAAAGAAAGAAGGAAGAATGAAAGAGGGAAGGAAAGAAGGAAGGAAGAAAGAGAGAAAGAAAGGAAGAAAGAAAGGGAGGAATGAAAGACAGAAAGAAGAAAGAAAGAAAGAAGAAAGAGAGAAAGAGAAGGAAGGAAGGAAGGAAAGAAAGAAAGAAAGAAAGAAAGAGAGAAAGAAAGAAAGAAAGAAGAAAGAGAGAAAGAAGAAAGAGAAAGAGAAGGAAGGAAGGAAGGAAAGAAAGAAAGAAAGAAAGAAAGAGAGAAAGAAAGAAAGAAAGAAAGAAAGAAGAAAGAGAGAAAGAGAAGGAAGGAAGGAAAGAAAGAAAGAAAGAAGAAAGAAAGAGAAGGAAGGAAAGAAAGAAAGAAAGAAAGAAAAGAAAGAAAAGAAAGAAAGAAAGAAAAGGAAGGAAGGGAATGGAATGGGAAGAGAAGAGAAAGAAAAGAAAGAGAGGGGAGAGAGAGAAAGGTGTGTTCAAGGTCTAACTGCTGCAGGCAAGGAGGCTGCAAGCCCCTGTCCTGAGGGTGGACAGCAGGCTGGAGACCCAGGGCAGAGCTGCAGTGGGAGTGCAAAGCTATCAGCTACAGAATTCCCACAAAACATCCTGGGTTGACAGAGGAATATACACAACATTCCATTCTTGGAGTGAAACCCAATCTGTACACATGGAGCAGTTGATTCTGGGAATCCCATCAAGTTCATTCCTAAACACATGGTCCCTAAATACACGGTCCGTTTACACACTGAGGAGCATCGACAGCCATCTGAGGATGACAAAGGAGAGGACAGATGACAAGATCAGATTTGCATTTTAGAAGGATAACTCAGGCCTCAGTTCAGATGAGGTAACATTGTAATTGCCAAAAATTAAATAATGATCCAAGCATGAAATAGAACTTGTGTTTTCCCCAAACTGTTTATTCTTCTAACAAAATACTAAAAACAAGCAGCTGTTTATTTTCCTCCTTGTCTTAGTGCTTATTGACGCGTTAGGAGCACACACTTAAGTCAGTGCGATTTCAGGCCAGGTAGAATTTTAAGGTTGGAAATGTCAAAAGCAAACACAAATCATGTAAGGGACAGCTCTGCCTGGCTCCCAGCACCAGTGTCACTGCTCTGCCCATCTCAAAATCCACTCTGCACAGGAATCTTGATGTTCGTCATCTGAAAATGAAACTATATGAATTGAAAGAGGCTTTTGATGTGGAGAAAACACAAAGCTGCCATTCTAACTCAAAGTAGAATTCCCTTCCTTTGTCGTATATTTGCCAGTAATGCAATGGATCAGGAAAGTTGTAGTCAAGTCATGAATTGCACATGGGAGATAAAATGTTGATTCTAACTAAAAATATAGACATGGAAGAATAGTTTTACCTTAAGGTTTCTTAGCGTGTTCTCCATGTTTATATTCACTGGGTACAAAGCATGAAACACATCTCAATGTGCGCATGTAGGCAGGTATCTTGCCACGCAAGCAAAGATCTGACAACGATAACACATTTAAAACATTATCTAATGTATGTGGCACATTTCCTAATGACACTGGTGATAAGGAATGGTTTAAAATTTTATGTAATTTTTTTCTTTTTTTTTTCCTGCAAGGACTTAAAGCTAGATTTGAATACATTGCCTGGAATAGTATGTAATTATTACTTACGGAATTTTCTGATCTACTTTGATCATTGAGGATTTCTTTTTGTTTTACTTTATACAACAGGGAAAAATGGAAAGGTTTTATTTTTTTAAATGCATATTTTCAAGTGCACCCAGAAGTGTATTTAAATTTAGGCCATACTGTATATTAGAGCTAGTGTGCTCCTATACAGAGAATTTAAGTGTATAAACATCCATGGCACAAGGTTTCCCATTATTATGTGAGCCTATTGTTTTGTTTTCCATATACCTCCCTGGTTTGTTGATGTTGTTTCCTCCTATTGAAATGACTTTCCCCTGCTCTTCTCTGAATGTCCAAATGTAGCCTAACTCAAACGCCACCTTCTCCAACCCACATCCCCTACCTCTGCTGGACTTAATCCTTTCTTTAAACTCTAATAACCTAGCTCTACCCCTTCAGGGCACTGAGCACATTTTTCCTTGCGTTATTGTTTTCATCCTTAGAAGACCAATCCTTGAAGGTAGGATCTCAGTCACTCAGAAGCGTGCTCTTCAGTTAATACGTGCAAAGTGAATATTGCTGAAATATTGAATGAATGGGTAAGAACTGAGAAAAACCCCTTCAGAAATCCATGAGTTGGTCCTAGGACTGAAATAACTCTAATAATTTTAAGAGTACTAAATTTTCTCGTTCTAAATTGTAATAATCAAGCAGTCCCAATTTTCTTTATAAGCTGAATATAAAAATCTTTAAATGGGAGTATGCCCTATATGTTAATCATTAAAAACTACAGATGAAGAGCTCATCAAAGAAAACCTTGAGAAATAAGTGAAATATGTAAAACAGAAGTTCCATTTTAAGATCAGGAGGAGAGGAGACCTTAGGCTACAAGAAATAGATGTAATTAAATGTAATCCTAGGACGTTTTATGGCTTATATACCTCTGAGACTGATTGCTATCCACTCATTCTTTTGTTCAACATTTATTTAGTGAACACCTATATGTTTTTTATTTTATTTTATTTTTTATTTTTTATTTATTTTTTTTTTTGCGGTACCCGGGCCTCTCACTGTCGTGGCCTCTCCCGTTGTGGAGCACAGGCTCCGGACGCGCAGGCTCAGCGGCCATGGCTCACGGGCCCAGCCGCTCCGCGGCATGTGGGATCCTCCCGGACCGGGGCACGAACCCGCGTTCCCTGCGTCGGCAGGCGGACTCTCAACCACTGCGCCATCAGGGAAGCCCTGTTTTTTATTTTTTATTAATTTTTATTGGAGTATAGTTGCTTTACAATGTTGTGTTAATTTCTGCTGTGCAGCAAAGTGAATTAGCTATACGTATACATATACCCCCTCTTTTTTGTATTTCCTTCCCATTTAGGTCACCACAGAGCATTGAGTAGAGTTCCCTGTGCTATGTAGTAGGTTCTCATCAGTTATCTATTTTACACTATACATTGAAAATCCTAAAGATGCCACCAGGAAACTACTAGAGCTAATCAACGAATTTGGTAAAATTGGAGGATACAAAATTAATACACGGAAATCTCTTGCATCCTATACACTAATAATGAAAGATCAGAAAGAGAAATTAAGGAGACACTACCATTTACCGCTGCAACAAAAAGAATAAAATACCTGGGAATAAACCTACCTATGGAGGCAAAAGACCTGTCCCCAGAAAACTATAAGATACTGATGAAAGAAATCAAAGACGACACAACAGATGGAGAGATATACCAAGTTTTTGGATTGAAAGAATCGATATTGTGAAAATGACTCTACTGCCCAAAGCAAACCACCGATTTAACGCAATCCCGATCAAATTACCAATAGCATTTTTCACAGAAGTAGAATAAAAAAAATTACAATTTGTATGGAAACACAAGAGACCCTGAAGAGCCAGGGCAATCTTGAGAAAGAAAACCAGAGCTGGCGGAATCAGGCTCCTGACTTCAAGCTATACTATAAAACACCTATATTTTAAGTCCAACACTCTTCTAGTTGCTGAGGAAAAGATGGTAAACAAACGAATTCCTGCTCACAGTAGACACATATAAAATCAATAAGGTGCCAGTAAGCAGGGTATGAGATTTTTTTTTTTTTTTTTTTAAACATCTTTATTGGGGTATAATTGCTTTACAATGGTGTGTTAGTTTCTGCTTTATAACAAAGTGAATCAGCTATACATATACATATGTTCCCATATGTCTTCCCTCTTGCGTCTCCCTCCCTCCCACTCTCCCCATCCCACCCTTCCAGGCTGTCACAAAGCACCGAGCTAATATCCCTGTGCCTTGCGGCTGCTTCCCCCCAGCTATCTACCTTACTACGTTTCTTAGTGTGTATATGTCCATGACTCTCTCTCGCCCTATCAAAACTCACCCCTCCCCCTCCCCATACCCTCAAGTCTGTTCTCCAGTAGGTCTGCGTCTTTATTCCTATCTTACCCCTAGGTTCTTCATGACATTTTTTTCCCTTAAATTCCATATATATGTGTTAGCATACGGTATTTGTCTTTTTCTTTCTGACTTACTTCACTCTGTATGACAGACTCTAGGTCTATCCATCTCATTACAAATAGCTCAATTTCATTTCTTTTTAAGGCTGAGTAATATTCCATTGTGTATATGTGCCACATCTTCTTTATCCATTCATCCGATGATGGGCGAGGGTATGAGATTTTATAGAGGCTATCAGGAGAGACCTCTAGGTTAGGTAGTCTTCGAGCTGAGCCTTGGATGAACCATTCGTGGAAGCAGTCGAAATATCCAAAGAGGAACTTTCCAGACCAGGACACAGCAAGTGCAAAGGCTCTGAAGGTACGAAGATTATTTGGGTGCTTGAGAGGTGGGGTGGGCAGACCCCTGCAGGACACGGTTAAGATTTGGGAGTTTATTCTGAGTGAGATGGGGATGTATTGGGGTGAGTCTGGGCAGTGGACTTGATGTGATTTGCCTCCAGGTTTAAAAAGGTCACTCTTGCTTCCATGTGCAGAGCAGGGCTGCCTAGGCTGGTGGTGATGAGTAGGGATGAATCACGGTGGCTGGTTAGGACAGTCTAGTCAGAACCCAGGCAAGAGATGCGGGTGCTTTGTGTTAGGATGGTAGCAGCAGAGTGGTGAGAAGTGGCTGGATTCTGGATATATTTTGTTAGAACCAAGGTCAAATTATTCTTTAAGACTTTTATTAAGTAGGATTCTACCAGATGTAGATGAAAGAAAAGTCTCTTTTCTAAGGAGGCTTTGTGGTATCTAATTTATCCTGGCAATCACGCCCCACCTTATTCTCTAGGGGCCGTATCTATTAGGATTAACGGTGGTTCTCAGAGATGGCTGGGTGACAGGCTTTGTGTCAGAAGTCAAGCCAGATCCCAGAGCTCCAAAGCTACTATTCCTTCTACTACATTTCACATTTTGCCAGTGTTCTTCTGCAAACCCAAGAGGAGTTTTGATTCAAAAGGCCATATGTAAGGTAATTTTAGCATTAGGAAAAATTCTGAATATTGACTAAATGGTTAGCTTCATAAAAAACTTACTAGCATTTTATTCTCAAAGGATTAGTGTACTTATTTTTAGCAATGCTTTTATTTTGTAGCCGCCACAATAATGCAACAATTTATATTTGAGCAGTTTCAGTAAGTACCCTGCGTGTGGGAGTGCTTATCCTCGGTTAGTGATATTTTCTGTGCTGCCCTGTTTCTAAATATGTGTGTTTAAAAATTTAGATGTTATCAGAAGCCTACCTGAAAATACCATTTAAGAAAATCTAAGAGTAGAAATGTAAGTGTGTTGCTAGTCGTGACTATTCACATATTTATGTATTCTGAAATATTAGCCAATGACCTATTTTTTTAATCCTGAAAAATTTCTCAGTCACCTGTGCATTTACTCTGAGACATTAACCAATCAGCTAACAGGGTTTATTGCAATAATAGTATTGTGCTAGACAGTGCTTCTTATTGTACCATTAGGGTTCTAACCAGTTCTTTCCTTCCTGTTCTTGAATAAGAATTTATTCTTAGAGAGTCTCGGCTGCTATTATATTTAGAATGCTACAGCATGATGCAAATACCCATATTTTAATCAAGAAATATGGACATTGACATTAAAGATGCTTCCTCCTCACATAGTTGTGACTCATTTTTCCTCCACAAGACTTTTTTTTTTTTGCATATTTCTCCTAGACCCACACCTGACTCAAATAAACTCTCAGCCTCTTGAGTCAAGAATTTCTTTCTTTCTCTTCCCCAACCCTGTCCTCTGGAAACTGAAATTGAATTGAATGCATTGTGCATCTGCGGATGGTCCCTGTGGTTGCAATTCTGGCAAAGAGGTAGGAAGAATAATCTAGAACTGGACACAGCCCCTGCTCTCGGAAGACCTGACTCCTGAATAAGCCTTCAGGTTACATGATCTGAGGAAAAGCCTGCCATTAGGCTGAAGGTCTAAACAATGATCCTTGATAAAGTCTACCAATTTCTTTATTTTTAAGAAAAAAAAAAGAACATTTTTTCAACGGTCCAAATGGAATTTTTTAACCTTTTTTTCTGTTCCATCAAAGATGAGTTCTGTCATCTCTTCTCAGGTATTTTCCTTTTGGAGTCTTCTTTATTTCGTTCCTCGGCATTTGTGCTAAACCTTGATGGTAGGAGAATTTGCAGATGTGAGTGTGTGTGGGGTGCTGGGGGTGTATTCATTCAGTGCATATTTACTAGAGTAAGGCTCTATTAAAATACAGAAATGAGCAGCCTCTGTTTAAGTGAGTAGAGTCTCCCAGGGCACTCAAGATGGCTGTACATATTTGTTGGGAATAGTCTCATTGGTTAGATGGTGTCTAGGGCTCTGTCCCGTGAAAATCTTTCATGTTCCTCCACATATGTTAAGGGGAACAGGTGACTCTTCCTGTCTTAGAAGATGCTAGAATGGATGTGTGTAGATTCCCTGTAAGCAGGATAGAATAATTTATCCTGTCAGAGGCACTGAGGCTCAAACCCACTCTCTTGTAAACTGGATTGTCTGAAAGTCAGGCATGCTTCAACCCTGCTTGCATATTTTAGTTGCTTTCAAAAGATCATGTGAGAGGAGAAATCACAGTGCATTATCCTCTGTGTCTTCTGTTTCTTGTTGTTCTGTTCTGTTTTCAATGCTTATACTAAACATGATGGGAGAGTACAATGCAATGGTTTTTTGGTCATTTTGTTAGGTTCCAGGGTCCAACATTTTCTAATCCCATTAACAAAAAAGTACCTTGCCACTTAAAACCACAAATGTCTCAAATATTTTAGTTTATGAAACCAATAATTCACATTAGAAATATTTTCTCATAGAGCTTTAAGGCCATAACCAAACAATCCCTCTTGCAATTACACATAGAAATTTATTCATATAATATAAAAATTAAAGAAGTTCTTTTTGTATAATATAGTGACAATAAATTTCACAATTTGATCGTGTTAACTTGGTAAGAGTTATTTATTTAAAAAATATATTGCTGCATTATGTTAATCAAATTGATTAACATTAATAGTGTATGTTATGCTGAAAGAAAAATCAGTGTTGAATGATTCTGCTTAATAAACATTGTTAAAGCAAGAATTTTTATTACATGAAATTAGGATTTAAACTCGTGAACCAAATTTGGCTTAATGATGCTTGCTGCCACTGAATTTACAAGAGAAAGTGTAAAACATACCAAAAAGGAAAAAAAAAAAATCTGTGGTTTTCCTCCTCAATAAATCAATTTTTCCCAGATATATAAAAGACTGTTGATTATATTCCCATCCCGTGAGATGTGGTCAGTGAAGCTATAGGATCTGCTAAATGAAAGGGCACACACCCTGTTTACAAGATGCAATAGATACTTATTTAGTGTCTATTGTATCTTATTTAGTATCCAGATACTAAATAAGATACAACTTATTTAGTAACTATTCTGCTGAAGAAACGGCAGAAACAGGCAGAGTTGATTCATGTCCTATTCTCTCTGTACAATTTGACTTGCCTATTTATACCACCTCAATACAAGTGAGCTGAAAACTTTAGGGATATTTTATCCCATACAGAATAGAAGAAGTAGAATTGAACAGCATCAGTTCCTAAAAGTTGCCTGTGCATTGTTCTAGGTTTCTTTCATGGAGAATTTGTGTACCATGGTTTTAAAGTTTCAATAAAGTTTTTATCTGGAAGCCAGTAAAATTCAACAAAATTCATGATACACACTTAGATTTTCTAAGCAACTGATAAGTAAATCCACAGTTTTTTTTAAAAGTTAGGAATTCTCTTAAGCAACATCATTCAGAGTTTTCGTTTAAAGAGTAACGTTCACTTTAAAGTGTAACTTACACTGTAAAATTACTTTTATTCTTACATATCGGCGGACGTTGTAAATCAGAACTAAATCAGCTTGCAAATATATTATGCATGAAACATACTCGACCTGTTAAACCACCAAGGCAAAATTTATGCTTTTACTTTCTAAAATTAAAATTTATAAACATAATTTCCCCTCCAGCAAAGCAAATTTGGTTCCCTTTGAAGGAGGAAGACATATAAGTGGTAGGACAGGAAAGAAAGAAGAATACTAATTGGCTGGCAGTGATATTTCACCCTTTTAGTGTAAGGCAAAAAATAAAAAGAGGTTGATCTTTATATTTTAGGCAATTTCTGTGTTGTTGTTTTTTATTTTTAATAGAGGAATCAGCATTCCTAATATTGATAAACCATATACCTGTCCAGGTCTGACCTATATTTATACTACAAAGACATTTTTAATTGTCACTTCAATAGAGGTCCCATCACAGCCATCGTTTATTCATGCTCGAGTACATGTTTAAAAACTGCCCTTCAATCTTAATCATTTCTGCTGCTAGCTCACTATTAGCAAAATAATAGGTTTTCCAGCAATGGGTTCAGTGTGTGTCACAAGTTGCAGTGTTTAGAAAGATGACAATGACAGGAAATATATTGAGAAGTGCTAACTAAAGCACACAAAAATGCAAGACAGAAAGATCTCCAGAAACCTGGTTGAAGTTTGAAGCACTTCCTTGTTTTGAGAAGTGTGGAATAGTCTTAGAGTTTTGTTTGATCATAGCAATGAAGCTTAAGGGGGTACAGGAAAGGCCATGTTGAAACTGCTAAATTCTCTGACAAAAAATTTTCCAATATCCCCAACTCTTTTCTAGCCAACACTGGTAACAAGCACTGCCCAAGTCACACCTGACAGTCACAACAGAAATTTCCAAGTTTGTACTGGAAACTCACTAGGTACCAGATAGACTACAGCGATTACTAAAGTTGTAGGAAGCAGGAGTCATCAATAAATAATTTTGCCAGCTTCCATTCATATCCGTACATTTTATCTCTCTGAAATACCTTTTAGAGAAAATTCACAAAGGACTGAATATATACATAAACACATACATAAATAAAAATAAAGGAGGGAAAGGCAAAAGTCAGGAAATAGATGTTCAGCTTTTTCTGGGCATGTTCCTAAAAAACAAATAGAAACTAGAAAACAATGTGACAGAACAACCATCAAGTGGACATTTATATGATGAGCAAAGAGATGAGCGAAATTCACATACACACACAAACCACTTGAACCAGAAGATGTTACTATTAGAAAATGTACACAGGTCTAACTTGTAAGTTTGCTTTATATGTTTTAGCTCTTTTTTCAAACTATTGGTCTGAGCTCAAAATAACACTGAGGTTCATGTCTTAAAATTTTTTTTTTGCTTCCAGATCTCATTTTTAAGAAATTTTAATTAGTAGTTTCCACAAAAGCAAGAGGATTTACTGACTCTGTCACAATTGTGAGTTCATTGTTCTCTTAATAAATTCACCAGATTTTCTCCATCAGGTTCATGTAACGACATTGTGTTCTGATGGAGTCAAAGAAAGGAAGGGAAACGCTACGCTTACCAGACTTTGCTAATTCTGTTCAACCAAACCTACTTGAGGAATAAGAGTAACCACGTCTCAGGTGGCTCTGGCATCTTCACTGAACAATGTAACTCAGAGCATGTACAGGATCTTTAGGACGAACCATTTCCAAGAACAACTTTAAATATCATGACATGAATGTACAATAATGAGTCTGCCTGTGAAAATCATTATTTTTTAATGCATCGTCATTGTTTCCATATGGTTAAAATTTATGGTTAATAGTTGAAAGTTTATCATTTATACTTGAAAGTATTCCAAGACAATCCTCACCTAGAAATTTTTGGAAAAAATATTTTCTATTTTCCACAGCATCAATTTGCAAATGGCATAATTCTAGTACCAAACCTGCTGGGCTTTCCTTTTCTTTCCATAAGGCTTAACAAGGGGAACAGCAATGTTGCTGTTGTTGTTTGTAATTTGGAATTCATCAACTTCTGTTTTTCTTACAAAAAATATTCTGAATAGCTGGTATACTCCTAATATTCAATATATGGTCCATCCTATATTTAACAAAAGTCCAAATAAATAAGTACACTTTAATCACTTTAAATGTCTACATACTTTCTTGCGCCTTTATAAACTCACTAATATCTTGCAGCTCAGAAAATGTCTTCTTTTTTTGCTTGCAATTAAAAAAGCTTCACTGCAACTCAATTGTTTCTTGAAATTCAAGGTATTCATTGGGTGGGTTCCAAATTCCACAACGAATAGAAGATTCTGAAGATAAAGTGTTTCTTATTTACTTTTGTTCATCCATGTGTATATAAAACATGAAACAATTTATATTTACTTTTAATTGGACCTGAGTATAACACCTCTGCCTTAAATTTATATCTACTGCAGATATAGTTAAGAAAACAATAAATTTGGCTTTCAGTTTTGAGATAAGTTACGTGGATGCAAAATCCTCCGATTCTGGTACCCAGGACACTGCATTTTTCTAGCGTTAAGATGTGACTTACTGGGAGCTTACCAGGAAGACACATAACTCTGTGTGAAACAGTGTAGGCTTCTTTTTATTACACTAGAATAGTCAAAATACATCCTTTAGTTTGCAATATGTACGTCATAAAACACACACATTTCCTCACTTCTGCCATCATTCCTTATCCTCCTATTCATCCTACAAAACCAGAAATAAACATTCGATGAAGCTTCATTTTACATTTAACAGTTCTCAGAAAGTCAACTTTAAAATGTAATAAAAAATGTTTCACTTAAAGGATCAAGCCACTCATACCTCAAAATTAACTGCACATTAAGTGGCTAACTCTGTACAAAAATCCCCAAATTCAAATCAAGCTCAGTGTCTTCTAAGAAGCAGGGAAACCACACATCACATCAGTTTGCATCAGTTTGCTGCTTTCAAGGTCAGTACTGAGCACAGACAGTCCCCACTCTCTGATACAACTGGAAGATAAAGACACATTACTTCCCCGGGAAGCTGGTCTGGAGCTGTAATCACAACTGGGCCAGGGTGCCCAGTGATCCTTTATGTGTCTAATTAATAACTGTTGCATTTAGTTTGCCTGAGACCTCACGAATATACACTACCCCCCAACCCCAATAAACCAACCTTACATACACCAAGATTATCCCATTAAGTGTTCTCATTTCCAGAAGTGTAGCAAGAATGGGTTTTTAAATCTCATAATAATATTTTAAAAAGAAAAGCTTGTCTTCCTTCATGTTTACGTGATTGTCCGGAAAATCTATCTTCCAGGAAAGAATGATTTTCTGCCTAAATCTTAAGAGTATGAATAGCTTGAGATCATTTCCAAATACTAACCGTGGGAGAAATGATTGCACTCTATGAGCATGTGTTTGAGTGGTCAGAAGTCACCTTACAATGTAAAGTGAATGATCATTTACCCTGGACTTTATGTGACTATGAATAAATCTATCGCAACCGAGCTGCCCTCTGGTATAACCATACAGGGCTGCTGCGTTGTTTCATTTCCCAGGTTTCTGTGTATATGTTACTGTTTCAGTTTCACGTGTCAGCAAATGTCTGTTTACCCAGCTTCCTGTTATTAATTATGGGAAACAGGTTTTCTTGAAGTACGTTAGAGACTCTTTTAACTCTTCTCCAGACAAGGCAAGATATCGGTGATTCCTTTAATGTTTGTACAAAGCCGGAAACTGAGTTAAAATACATTGTTGCCTCACATAGTTTTACAACTTCTTATCTCCCACAAAGGGGAAAAAAAAGACAGAAATAATAAAAAACAAATCACAGCAGCTTCTATTCCCATCGCTAGACACTGAGATAACAGAATTGGATAATTTCTTCACTGGCCATAACAAATTACTTAACAGATAACAGCATGAATTCTGAACTCTGATCACCTACAAAAATGTTTCCAAGATCAACTCAAATAGTAAAATGCTAAAAGACAAGAAGATATATACTAGGGTAAAAGTATCTATAAAGAGACAAAAATACTGACCCGATTATTGGTGTGTTACCAAGCTTTTCCTATAGAAACATCTGGCCGGTCCATCTGATTCTCTGTCTTTGAAATAGGAGCAAGTATAGTTGCATGCCGTCAAATCCTAAAGGAGCCAAAACATCTGGAAGTTTTAGAAGAAAAGCAAAATAGTTATGGGGGAAAATCCAGATTAAAAAACTGCAGATGTTTAATTGGCCTGTCAGTTACGTTACGAGGAAATAAGGACAGAAATAACCAGAAGCCACTGGTGGAAAATTAAAATAGTTTCATGAGCCAATGCCAAGCTAAAAGCAATGAAATCGGTAACAGAATATGGACAGGGGCTTTCTCAACTGAGATCTGAAAATGTTACCATGTGCAATGTTGTAAATTAGCCATTTCCAAAAAATCTTTTTCATTAAGGCACAATAAAAGTTCTTCAGACTCCCTTCTCTCTCTCTCTTTGGTCATTAATTCAGGCAGTTATGCGGAGTTTGGCTTTCATCAGTGACAAGCTCTCCTCTCAACCCTCTTCACCCCCTTTCTGAGACCCCCTAATACTGCTGAGTGGCCAGAAATTACAGATGCAAGAACAGCTGACAAATGACTGCCAGGCCCCTCCCCCAGAGCCTCGACAGTCAAAGCCCCTGCCAGAACATGCCTGAGAGCAGCACTCTCAGAGACAAAGACACAAAGATTCCATTTTCTCAGTGAAAATAGACTTCATGTGTAAAACACCAGTGAGAAAGATGGAAAGCTGACACATATGAGGAATTTTCGAGAGGCAGGCCTGGATCTTTCAAGAAGATTGAAATTGCATTTGATTACATCAAAAACCTCACAAATGTTGTTTAACCTAAAAGTCTTTTCAGTCTGTAAAAAGACATTCGGTGGCAAGATATCTTATGCTTCTTTTAAGCACATGGTTAAAAAGGAAAGAGAATCTTGAGCCCCGTAGAGAGATGTTGATTACATCCTCCTGCCGCATCAAGGATTAACACTGGTTCACATCACAGAGTCTACAAAATAAAGGGGAAAGTTAAAAAAAAAAAACCCAAAACTCTATTAAATCAAAGAGTTCATAGAGATATTAAATCCTTATGTTTTCTATAAAAAGAATCCCATCCCAGCAGCCCCAGGATACATTACTGGCGAGGCAGCGAGCTGTTTATTAGAGATTCAAACCATGGCATCTGAGCCTTGCCAAGCAAGCAAGTTTCAGCCTGTGAGCCCAGGGTCTCTGGCTTCCACAGTCTCTCTGGCATCTAGCAGTGAGAGCTGTCTTGTTGGCCTCCATACCGCACCGGGGCAGTATGTAGGTGCAAAGGCTGGGACTGGGAAACAAAGAAAGATCATCATTGACTATGGAAGGTCATGCTTTTCTTCCTCTCTAAATTCAGGGTGACATTTGCAGGTGAAAAGAGAAATGTGTGAAAAAAAACTCCCAAAATGAATTAGGGAATTAATTTATAACATATATTCAAGTGATGCTCTAAATGTATTGTAGATACGTAGAGAGAGAGCAAGGGAGAGGGAGAGGGAGAGAGAAAGTTTGCAGCTTTATTTTTTTTTCATTTATTTATTTTTTTATAGATAGTGGTTGGTTCTTTTTTAAATTTTTACATTTTATTTATTTATTTATTTTTGGCTGCTTCGGGTCTTAGTTGCAGCACACAGGGTCTTTCGTTGCCGCATGTGGGATTTTTTGTTGTGGCACGAAGGCTCCTGAGCACGTGGGCTCTGTAGTTTGCAGCACGTGGGCTCAGTAGTTGAGGCACAAGGGTTTAGTTGCCCCGTGGCATGTGGAATCTTAGATCCCCAACCAGGGATTGAACCAGAAGCCCTTGCATTGGAAGGCTGATTCCTAACCACTGGACCACGAGGGAAGTCCCCAAAGTTTGCAGTTTTAATTTATCATAATCTTTTAAAGCAAGGGAGGAAGATTTCTCCCACCTTCCTTCTTAGCTTGTCAACTTTTGTGTGTGTTTGTACTTATTTTGTTTCATACACCATGCAGAGGTACATTCAGTTGTATATGAAAAGCGACCATGGGACCACTTTTAAACAGGAGAACCCTATAAGAAGATTTAAATGGACCATTTGATAGAATTTTGTCTTACTCAAATATCCTGGGCTTTGATGGCTCCACTGAAACATTTAGTAAATATTTCTCTCCCAAAATGAGTCTGCTTGCATCCCCAGCCCAATCCATTCAACAGTTCTCTGTTCTTCGTAAATGGGTTCAATCCTTGTGGAATATTTGGGATGGGCTTTAAATACACTGGAAAGTGTCAGACCATTAACAGGTTAAAATGTAATTAATAGTAGCTGTCAGGGGCTATAGACCAAGACATTGCCCTGGGGAAGACTTAATTTAAAAACTTTACAAAAATTATTTTTTTAAAAATTTAGGACATCCTTTGTCCTCTACCATTCCCTTCCAAGCTCCTGCTATTCTTACATTTCTTTAGTTAATAGGAATAGCAGAGAGAAAAACAACTAAAAATTGACTTTGCAATCTAATAAAGGATGGCTGAGTGGAAAATGAGAATAGTAGATAAATTCTATGACCATTAAAATGTTTCACATACATTCTTTATTCCCATCACAGTATTTGGGTCAAAATACTTTCTAGCTATCCTTTCCAATCTAATCAAAATACGGTAAATTTATAACATGAGTTCATAACATTGAGATTTATTTGTGGCATTAACAATAATCTAAGTGTCCCCAGCACCCATTTATTTGCCATGAGAAGGGAGTATGGTGAATGGAGTGCTTGTTTGGGAGTATAACTTTAAAAAAAATTTTTTTTAATTGAAGTATAGTTGCTTTACAATGTTGTGTTAATTTCTGCTGTACAGCAAAGTGATTCAATTATATATACATGTACATTCTTTTTTATATATTCTTTTCCATTATGGTTTATCACAAGGTATTGAATATAGCTCCTTTTGCTATACAGTAAGACCTTGTTGTTTATCCATTCTATACATAAAAGCTTACATCTGCTAATCCCAAACTCCCACTCCATCCCTCCCCCGACCCCCCTCCCCCTTGGCAACCACAAGTCTGTTCTCTATGTCTGTGAGTCTCTTTCTGTTTCACAGATAGGTTCATTTGTGCCATATTGTAGATTCCACATATAAATGATATCATATTGTATTTGTCTTTCTCTTTCTGACTCACTTCAGTTTGTATGATAATCTCTAGGTCAATGCATGTTGCTGCAAATGGCATTATTTCATTCTTTTTATGGCTGAGTAATATTCCATTGTATATAAGTACCACATGTTTTTTATCCATTCTTCTGTTGATGGACATTTAGGTTGCTTCCATGTCCTAGCTATTGTAAATAGTACTGCAATGAACACTGAGGTGCATGTATCTTTTTGAATTAGAGTTTTCTTCAGATATATGCCCAGGAGCGGGATTGCTGGATCATATGGTAGCTCTGTTTTTAGTTTTTTTAAGGAATCTCCATAGTGTTTTCCATAGTGGCTGCACCAACTTACATTCCCACCATCAATGTAGGAGGGTTCCCTTTTCTCCACACCCTTGGTAGCATAACCTTTTATGCATATTCAATCACTCTGTAACTTTAGTGAATCTCTGAGCCTCAGTTTCCCTATCTATCATAGGAGGAATTTTGCCAGTCATAGAAAGTTGTTTGGGGATGAACCTGCAAAGGCAGCATGGACTCCAAAATGCTGACATATGTGAGTGCATAGGGGGAGGGGGTGTGTTCAACTTCCATTGTGTTTGAAAACTTTAAATTTCACATGGAGAACAATTCAGTGTCATAAATAGAAATAGGAAGTCCCTGGTGAATTCAGGAAAATAAATTAGTCAAAAGCTAGGCAATCACCACACCGCAGACCAGTTGATAATGTGTATGCATGGCCTTTTCAGAATGTTTCAACCTTCTGTAATGTTAAAACTGACAGAGTGATTTTAAGTTTCTTAAAGCATATCTGACGTATTTCTTTATATGAACTCTTTCTCCCCTTGTCAGTCGTTTTCCTGCTAAGTGGGTATGCACAGAGTGATGCCCAAAACCCCAGCCAGAAAACAGGAGCTGTGCTAAGCAACCCCCTCACTGCCACACCCACGGCCTCTGCCTGGGAAGGTTTGGGAATAGCAGGGGGCACGTGGGAGGCTGTTCAACATTCTTCTCCCTTGTAGTTTCAGCCAAGGGGTATTCACACACCTTCAGTTGTGCCCCTGAGCACTCTCGAGAGCCTCACCCCAGGTGCCAAGGAGCACAGAGGAAAAGTACGGGAATGAAACATATTGTTATGTGGACAGAAAATATTGATAGTCTTTTACAATAAAAGTAGCAGAAATACATTCCTAAGGGGAGAATACATTGTCTAACTGAAGAAATGAGTTGTCTAACATTGTCTAACAAACTCATAAATTCTAAATACTGTCTCTTACAGTATTTTTTTTTAAACATAATACCAGGATTCTCTGATTCTACAGTAAAAAGGGGGAAAAACCCCACATTAGCTTGTCTTCATTCAGTTTCATTGAAAGGCAGAAAACCACATGGCTTAATCACATTCAATATTTCTATTTTTGAAGATTCAACCATTATCATAGACTAGAAGAATGATATAAATATAGCACAGTATTATTTAGATAGATAAGTTAGTCTCTTTAGAGAAATTAGATAAAAAATAAAGCAATATATTTAACGGGTTTGGGAATAAAATCTAGACTTATTTATGAGTTGTACTAATAGTATTTAATATTTTGAAACCATTTTACACATGGGAAATACCTCCAAAGGAAAAGTAATCCTTATAATTAATTAGCATAGTGGAGGTAGGCAAAACTGTTTGTTTTAATTTTTCAGGGTTCTCTGGTTGTTATTTTATGGAGAGGTGGGCAAACAATGTTTTCTGGGCTAAATTAGTAGTCTTAGAAAAAGGAAAATTTAGGATACGAAAAGTTGACAGATCTCTATGGATTGCTGGATTGGAAAACATTTCCATAAGAGGATAAAAATCAATTTTAGCTAATTTGCTTAACATGACCTGAGTTTTACATAACATCTTTGTTTTGTACAGGGATCATGGCAAAATTACCAATAAGTCCATAACGGAAACTGAAGGCAGTTTGATCTACACCTTCAATAACAGTCCCACAAAAGTTGAAGAAATGTGTTATGTCTCCAAAGACATATACTCCAAAGAGCATAGTTATACCCTAAAATTAGGACGTGATTCAGGTACGTCATTTCTTTGAGTTCAGTTGAAATGCTTTGTTCTTTGTACTGCAGATAATTCTTCTTTTTTCTCCCCCTAGTCCCTCTCTCTCTTCCTTTCCTTCTTCTCATTAATATATGTCTTTTATAATTGATGTTGTTTACCGTCCTTTCGTCAAATCTATGCCACATCACTGAGGCGAGCCATCCGGCAGGACACCTAAGTACACATTAGAGGAGCCTGCGAGCCATGAGAGGCTTTGATCGTCTCATCAGGGCAATTATAATAAGCATCTTGGTCTCACTGAAGGCATTGCATTCAAATAATAGCCTTCATCATTACTCGTTTTAAATATGAAAGTAAACTTTGAAGCCCTTTGAAGGACCCAAGCAAACAACACACATGTGAAAGTAGATCAGTGAGCCTTTGAAAAGATATCCCTACGTAAAATCTGTGAAGAATCTTAGGCTTTAAAGAAAGACCTCCAGGTAAATGATGGCTTTTAATAAGACACATGACAATCTCAATTATGAGAATCCCTTCTGTGTGTTCTCTGTGCCATTTTATATTCCCAGCAGGATTTTTTTTTCTCATCAATAGTTTCCAGGGGTGTCTACTGTTATCTATGTGTAAAGCATATTTAAATGGTCCCCCAAAGCTATGCTAATTAAAAAAAAAAAAGAAAAAAAACAACAACGTTGTCAAGTGGTCAGACAGAGTGGAACTAGAGGATTATAGGTAAGAGGGATAAAATGAAGGGTTGAAAGCTATAATTTCTATTTCTGTGGTGGCAACTGAATCAGCTGTTGGATCAGGCAGTTTAAAGATACAGTCACTTAAGCATAGAGTCTGGGAAGAGGGGACTTTACAGTATACCCGTGACTCAGCGGTGTAGACTCACTACACAGTCGGGATTACTTGCTGGGTCCTTTTCCTGCTTGTCTATGTTTCCTTTCCCCATACCAGTTGACTCCATCCCTGTATTTGGCAGTTCCACATATTACTTTCCTTCCTCCCATTTTTTCACCTTTTTTACTTTTTATTTTAAACACTAGTGGCTTGGCCTCTGACCACTTCTCCGTGCTGGGGCTTCCCAGGCAACAAAGAACGTGTTTTAAAAAGAGACACTGCATCTCAGGAGCATCCTTACTTGACCTTGTTCATTTTTGGACATGCTGTGGCTGTAGATTTTCAGAAAAAGTCCCTCCCCTGGAATGGTTTTAAAGAACACGTATGCACATATGGATATCAGGCAATCAAACATCATATGTGGAGTGATTTGAAGAATAAATTATAATAGTAACAAATCGCTCATAAAATGATGAGATATAGGTGCCATAATAGTCGCTGTGATCCTGGGTGTTTCAATTCATAATTTGGCCTTCTCTTTATAACCCAATATCTGTTATTGGAATTAACCGAGTCATACGTCTGGAAGAAATCATAGAAATTTTGAAATCATAGAAATTTTGTAACACAGCTCTCAAATTGAAACAAAGAAAATGAAGCCCAGAAAATAATCTAAGTTGTTCTGCTTGTCTATAAGTGCCATTGGTTTAATTGTAGTTTTGCCTATTTTTAGATAAAGAATATATTTTCCCCAAAACTGGTTAGAAACGTTTGAGAAGAGATATCATCATGAAAATATATATGCAGTAAAATATCACCATTATTCAATAGGCTATAATATATATTGAAATTACCTGGGGATATTATTCATATAGCAAAACATCCTTTAATCATTGTATAAAGTATGTAAACCA
The DNA here is from genome assembly GCF_008692025.1 of Phocoena sinus. Taxonomy (NCBI): domain Eukaryota; kingdom Metazoa; phylum Chordata; class Mammalia; order Artiodactyla; family Phocoenidae; genus Phocoena; species Phocoena sinus. Next base: position 182,570,909 of record NC_045763.1, on the reverse strand, counting down.
TATACAAATGATGCACATGAATGAATATTTTTGTATATAAGTACAACCCCTTTTTTGACTTTTTTTGTATTACAATTATATATTACTCATAGTTCTATAGTTATAATTAGAACAAAAAGAATTACTCAGAAGAAAAGAAGGTAAGTTGTCCTAAGCATATTGGAAATTCAGAAGTTGTTTTCCATCACTAACGTTGCACTCTTAAAAAAATGAAGAAGAAAAATCCCTATCTTCCACTTCTGAGTATTCTCAAAAGAACTGGCAGAAGTGAGAGAGTGGAAGAAATCTACTGCAGATAAACAGCTAGATCCTATTATTAAAGGCAGTCAGTGGTATTCTAGAGAAAATAAAATTTGCTCTTGAAGACATAGTAGACTTAATGTTAAAAAAAACAAACAAGATATTATACACACCCTAAAATTTGTTTATGAAACAAAGCTTTTAAATTTTTAATTATACCCCTAAACTGGCTTTCTAGTTTTTCTAGGATATCAAACAACTCAAAAAAGAAATATTTACTCAGATTAATGTTTGAAACGTCATATGGAAATGTGTATAGTGATGTTTACTAGAAATGAGTATTTTTATAAATTAAACATGTAGAAGGTCTTGGCTCCAAAAAGCCTGACCCACTGCTTTAAGGTTAAAAATGCAAATCTTACATAGATCTTAGAAGTTGTTTAACTTTTTAGTTTGAAGTACATTTTGATGAAAATATTTAAAAGATGGCCACCTCCTCAGTTAAAGGTGGACATTTTAATGAAATAGGAAAAATCAGGAGATTATCAGTTTCCAGAATTAAACACTGGCTCCTTATTCGGGGCATATTTCAGTCCCCAAATATCGAGGACACATCTAGGAGAAATTAATTTTTTTAAAAAAGAATTAAACAGCAATTTTGTGATCATCTTCATGTTAAATTTTGACATATGTTTCAGGGACTCCAAATACAGCTAAACAGCATCAAGATCTGAATTGCCCCTATTATTGTCATCATTTACATAATAGTATGGAAAACACAGAGCAGTGTACTATCACGAATGTGGATTTAGGGTAGAATGTTATTCCCTAAGACAAAAAGTGAGAGGAATCAGCACACGTGAGGATTTGCATGGTTATTTTCCCGGTACTTCTGTAGACCATTCTGTTACAATGGAGTTTGGTATTTCTTGTCTTAATGCTATGTGAAGAGATCCATGGCTAACATTAGAGTTTGCAGGTGGGTGGTACGTATGCTCTTAATAAAAATATCTGTGATCAAACGTTGCCGAGTTAATTAGGCTTCGTGTCAAATTGCCTCTCTTAGAATCTTCAGGAGCAGGGGGATGCAGCTGTGTGTCACCTGCCTGCTTTCTACAGACAGTGCCCAAAGGATGTAACTTCGTGAAAATTCAAATCAGATTGCATAGAAATACAGTATTCCTGGTCTGCTCTTTATATTTCCAGATAAATCACATACACACACAACATTTGTCCTTTGTTAAATTTTATGTTGCACAGTTCTACTAAATTTTGAATGGCTTCTTTAGCCAGAGAAGCCCCAAAACATCCTTTGGCTACGAAAGGGAAAAGTCATCACATGCCCTTCAGAAAACATTTTCAGAGCTGTTGTAGAAGTTGTTGAAAGGACCATTGAAAGATGTCTACTAATGGAAAATATGTTTTGTTTAGAAACTGGGCTGTTTAGTATCTTATCAACCTGATCGATAGGGTTCAATCATAATAGAAATTGAGAAAAAGATGCAATGTAAAAAGGAATCTTGTTTGGAGCAATAAACGTGCAGATAGTGAAATAAATGCTTGTTTTTTCATGATGAAGTCTTATTTCAAGTAAACAGTGTTTTTCAGAAAAAGAAGTTGACTAAGAGCTGAACATTCCCACAAGGCAATGTGCCATGGAACTCAAAATGCCAGTGCGAAAATGTGAGCTCCTAAAAGAGGGTTCAATACTGGTCTGTAATAATTAGCCATATCTTCTGCACTGAGAAGGAAAGCTCTCTTCAGGGCTTGAGGATTGGTTTGGAAGTGGGGCTTTTGATTATAAGAAAGGGAATTTAATTCATGTTCTAGGGTTTTACAGCTATGATGGAAGGCTTTGGCTTCCCAAGTGGGTAACATGGAAATTATAGTAACTATGACTAACTTAATTTGATGAAATAGGACTTTATTTTTCTCTAGGACAAGGTTTCTCAACAGAAGCACTATTAATATTTTGGACCAGATAATTATAGGTGTGGGAGATTTCCTAGGCATTGCAGGATTTTTATCAGCCTCCTTGGCCTTTATTCACCAGATGTGGGTAGCATCCCTCCCCCACCATATGGATATCTCCAGACATTGCCCCTGGTGGAGAACCACTTGTCTAAACATTTTTCATTTCTTCCCTTATCTCACTGCAAAATGAGTTACGTTGGTTCTTCACTTTACCATCAGTAAAAACTCTGCATAGAGAACTCATATGTACCAAGAGAAGAACAGTTCTGTAATGCAAATATTTTCTGCAGATACAAAAAATAAGACTGTAGGAGCTCAGTGTGGTAAAGCTTTATTTCTCCATGTGCCTGTTTTTAACGACAGAGAAAGCTTTCCCTGGTAATAAATAATATAAGATGAAAACAAGGGGAGAAGTGGATATGAGAAATGATCATTGCCAGTGAATTTTGAAAAATATAAAACACTTTTAGAGCAACTATGTTGAAATTAAAAAGAAATTACCATTTCTTTTACCTACATACTCTGCGACTATTGCTTGCTATTTAATTACTGAAGAAACATTTTTATTACCACAGATTTTCTAGGTCAAAGTTTCACAAATTTTCATTGTATCAGATTACTTGAAAGGCTTGTTGAAATATAAATTACTGGGCTTCCTGCCCAGTTTCTGATTAGTAGGCAAGGCCAGAGAACCAACATTTCTAACAAGTTCTCAGGTGATCCAGAACCAGAGATGTCCACTGCTCTAGAGACAAGTTCAACTTCAGATGTAGCTTCTTAGTCTGACTTGATAACTTTTTTCTTTATTGAAAATGGCAGAGGCTATAAATACAGACATAAAAGAGCTGTATAAATTTGGGTTTACTCATTTGCAATAGACCAAATCGTCTTTGTCACTGGAAAGAATGACTTATGAGAGCACATGTTTTTAATACAAGAGTCTTCACATACCACTGAAAGACAGGAAACTTTAAAAGAAAAACAAAACTGATGAACTACTCCCAAACAGGGATTTAAAGGAGCTAAAACCTTTTTTTAAATGCCTACTACAAAGTAAAAGTTTATTTTCCTACACCAGCAAACACTTAGCTATCCATATTCTGTTTATATTTTCCTTATTCATTCTTTTCCCACCTGCCAGAAACAGATTTTATCATTCTCCACCCTCAGCGTCCCCCCTCCCAATGTATGCAACAGCTCTTGTCCTTATATATCTCGTAGCTTCAATGCACTGCACTTGGCAAGATCCTATGATATTTAGGATGTCATTAAGCTCTGGGATGTGTAATACATTGAATAAATTATTCAGGATTCAAAAAAATATTTTCGAGGGTATGCAGGGCTGTCACCTATGGCCATAGAAACTGTGCACAGTACATCTCCAGGAGGTGCCGTTGACAGAAGTGATGATGTAAATGGAACTCCTGGAATTGTGCCATCAGGTGTGCCTTAGTCAGATATAATAGGGCAGGTTCAACAAGACAGGCATAACCACAAAACTCTGCAGGGTGGGGGAGACCTGACTTAAGAATTGCACATGCGATTTATATCTAGTTAGTTGACTGCTCTTAGTCCAGTGTTAAGCCAATCATAATATGCAACTGCCCAGAAGAACCATGCACATCTTGGTGTCTGAGTAGGATAGAGTTTCTGATGTGAGGGAAAATGAGAAGTCCCTTATCTTCGTGGATGGTAGAATGAATCCAGAATCAAGGACTTTTCAGACACCATCTTCAACCCTGCTATGTTAGTAGGAGAACCAAGGCACCAACTGTTCTGTTCATTTACAAACAACATTACACACATGTGCTACATTCAGCATGTAGGTAATTGGGAGCCTTAGAGCCAAGAAATTGTTACATTAAATTTTCTCAATTAATATCCATAATTTGGGAACAAATATGGACTGGTTTTGACAGTGGAAGATGCCAAAATAAGGTAGTCTTTAAAATTCCCAGATAGAAATGTGGCATCTTGATTCTGGCTTTGAAATAAAAGTTTATATTGGGAATGATGTCTACACACTACTATATATAAAATAGATAACCAACAAGGACCTCCTGTATAGCACAGGGAACTCTACTCAATATTTTGTGATAACATATAAGGGAAAAGAATCTGAACTATATGTATATCTATCACTTTGCTGTACAGCTGAAACTAACACAACATTGTAAATCAACTGCATGCCAATAAAAATTCTTTTTAAATGTTTATAGCGCTTTTGATAACTTATGGTCTATTGGTAACACAGCAGGGGAAATTGAGAAATAAGTTATTCTTGGTTGAATACCAGAAAATCATCATCCACTTTCCCCTACTCAGGCACTAATAACAAAAGACAGCCCTAAATAGAGTTGTTGATTAATTAATTTGCATCCAAATATTTTATTTTTCTTAACGCAATGCGCAAGCCATAGCTCCAGAACACTTATAGTTAAACCTTGTTATTTTGTTCTTGGACCTAGTTTAGCTGATAAGGCCTGTAGCCTTACAGATGCTTTATCACTCCGACACTACAGCTTTGAGAAGGCTCCCTCTCTTTTTTTGCCAAACATTTTAATAATTTTGGCCTATCCTCTTCCACAGAAGCAAATGTACAAACCTCTACACTTCAACACAGAGACCTCCCATTCATACCGTGTGTCTCCAAAGCACTGACATTAATGCTGTAGCCATGGTTTTCAATGGGGATGGTAATCTGTGATAACAAAATTGTATCCCTTCCTTCCTGCAATTACCTCACTATCCATACAGCCTTGACATCTGGAAACCCACTGCTACAGGAGCAGCTGGCATTCCTGTCCTACAGCAGGAAGTTAACTACGCATTCCAAAGAGCCCCGATTGTTTTGATATTTTCTGGCAGCTCAAGAAGCTTGGATCCTGGAGAACACACTCTTCTGTACCAACCACATTTGGAACCATACACAAAAGCGTAACTTGTCACAACCTGAACTACTTATAGGTATTGGATATTGTCTTTCTCTTAATGACCTATAACTGCATATGGTGATCAAATTCCAAATGTAACCATGTTAAATATAGAGTGCTTTGTTAGAGAATTAATAGAGATTCTCTTCATACAGTACTCTCCATGGTTTATTTGATGACCTCACTCTGCTATCATTTTCTCAAGTAATAATCTAAATTTTTGGAAGAAAATGGATTAATATAGTCTAGAAATCGATTCTTGCAATACTGTGAGAATCATTATACTCTGGGTTTGCTCTCATAATGCTCCATTAACAGAGATTTTCAGGTACTTATCAATTTTCTAGAAATCAAGAGAGCTCCAAAGAAGTGCAAAATCACTCAATGTTGGGCAAACCCAACTGTATTTTGGCTTCACTAAATGTCTGAAATGATTTTGGTTTTGAGCTGATAAAATCTATATATTGTTTATTCACGGTGCTTTAATTTTTTAAAAGAATCAAAGGGAATAACTACTAGATGGATTTACTGTGAATTTATCATTGAAATGGCTACAAATAATTATTACCTTCATTGTAAGAACATTAGTGCTTTTTACTCATCAAATTGAGAATGAAATGGATTTTAGTAACACCCTACAATTACCTTATTAATCAAAATTATTACCAGTGATCTCCTTGAAACCAAACTGGTTTTCTGCAGAACTCATTCAAGACTGCACTGATTCATAGCAGAACTCTGCAAAAATACAATGACAGATGATTTGTATTTAGTTTACACATTTTATAATGTGTTTTCTCTTTCTTACATTTCCTCCAAAACATAGCAATATTTACCACTGTATATTTGTGTTGGCTTTCATCTCCAACTTAATAAAATATTTCTCTTTGCTTAGCTATTTCTTGTGGAATTTTAAACTCATAGTGATGAAATCAGTCCTCTCTCTCATAATTTAAGAGTTGATTCTAAATAATTACTTATGCCTTCTATTCTAGTGACTGTAATCTCTGATACCCCTCTGGTTAGAAATGTCTTTGCTCTGTGTTTAATATATTTTCCCTATGCTACTGATCCTATGTATGCTTAAGCATTTTTCTGTTTTATCCAATCATTCCTATGATAACCAGAAAGTACTGTGCTTCCTCTTAGTATTTTAATACTCCAATGTACACTGAGTGTTTAAATAACATAAAAAACAATATTTGTTTGCATAGTAATTGGCTTGTTTACCTTTACTACTCTAGAAAACCTTGCTAGGCAATCTGCCTGGGGCCAATACTTGTAACCGTTAACAATTATGGATTCCAGAAAGACGCTGCTGCGAAATTTTTAAAAAATAACATTTCAAAATCAGATACATAATATTCAATATATTCTCTAGGATTGTTTTTTGTTGCCATCCACGCCACTTGCCTTTCTTCTGATGCTAACTAGAATTCACTTTTCATCAGCAGGCACTGAGTAATAGGACATTTTGTATCAATCTTGGGCTGTTCCTGGACATTCATAGGCAGATGAAATATTTTCAAAAGCATAGTTATTTTTATATGATGGAGTTTTAACACAGCCTTTATGTTACGCAGAGGTTTGAGTAGAATGCCAGTGATGTGCTTTTTATTGTCAAGGAATCGATCCGCACAAAAGAGGGTTGGGCCACCATTCAGCAGGTGGTGACTTCATCCTTTGGTCCAGGTCTGATGAGCTCTAGGGCTTTGCAAGGAAGGATGCCTGGGACACTGCGTGGGGTCTGGGTGAGGGGATCACAATCTAGAGTCTTTCCTCATGAGGTGCTGCAGGTGGGTGACAGTAAACGCTAGGAAAGAATTTTACACAGAAACCTCTCCCCTAGTCTGCAAGTTGGGATGGGCAGCAAAAGAAAGAAGCCCCCATTTCTACTGAATACAAACCACTCTCTCAAATATATAGAAGAACAGCATTAAGGAAGACTTCAGTCACAGCCTTGGGTTTTGATTTTGTTCGCTTGCTTGTTGATGAGTGTTTTGCAGAGATGCCCAATGCGTTTGAGCTGTCTTACCCTGAGCAGGATAGGTGCCGGAAATAGTGCTGATTAAGCTTTTCAACATTTTTCTTTCACTTTTTAAATAACTTTTAATTTTCCAAAGAATTCTTAATCAAAAAAATTGACTTTAGAATTTAGTTATGCCATGTTATAATAATATGTATCAAGGCAGAAAAAATTTCAAGAAGCACTGTTTATGCAGTAGATATTTTGCCTTTAAGCTTTTCAAACCTGACTTCGGTAGTTTATTATCAAGATTTTCCCAACTTCATGGCATAAATTTGACAGGGTAAAAATGTTATTTTTGGCCATTAAACATACTGCTTTCAATCATCCCCAAAATTTCACCTGGAAGAGAAATTGGATCTACTTCTTAATTATAATGAGAATAGAGAGAGATAGATACAAATTAGATTTATAATATTAGATTCAATCTTGGCAAAACTATTTCCAACTCAGTATCTATATTTTAAAAGATTATTCCTCATATTTTAATATAAAAGAATCAAAATATAAATGCTTAAGTCTTAAAGTTCACTAAATTCTAGAAACTATCACTGGCATACTGTGGTCCCAAAAGAATATATGATTTTGACATAAATGTAATCAGGTCCTGTACAATGAGCCATCGAGGCTAAGTGAAAATCATAGTGACTGCTTTCTTTTGTCTGGTTTTCCAAAGAATAAGACATAATAAATCAATTATGAAAATTTTCCACACAAAATATTTCCCTTAAAATGTAATATATAATTACAATTTAAAGCCAAAAAAATTTTAACATTTCACAAGATTTTCAATAATTTAGAAACTTGCTCAGGAGAGAATTCACTCTGCTTTGCAAATGGTTGTAGTATATATTTTATTACAGATTATTAGCTGCTAACATTGCTCACAAAGGTCAAATATGTGTGTTTATGTTCTGCTGAGTCTTATAAACAAAATATGTCCTTATTCTTTAAAAAGAAAAATGTATTAAAGAAGAAAATTGCATTGTTCTTAATTCCTCAGATAGAAATGCTACTAAACTGCCCCTATGAAAACATTTGAGGTTAGAGTTTTGTCACTTTAAACCCAGATGCGTGTATTTTGGGTACATTTTCTGAGCACTACGTGATCATAAAGTAACCTAAAATAACAATGGAAGAAAACTAAGTTCTGCTGATAAAATACACTTTACTTTTTATGTGGTGTTAACGAAACAACTTAGATGGAAAATGAAATCTGTCTTAGCTTAAGAGAGAAACACAAAGACATTTCCCTTCTGGACAACAGATTTTGGCACCGCAAGATTAAAGAAACAATTTTATCTGCATTGTGACTATAGACCAAAAAATTTTTCAGTATTCCCGTCTCCATGCTAGAGTTTATGCGTCTTTAATGGCATTTAAATTATAGCCCTTCTGTAGCCATGCAGTCAAAACACCACGTCATCTGATGAGACACCATATTATAATCTGTCAGTATGTCATTTTAAAACCCTTCCATACTGTACTTGTCCTCATTTTTCTCTTTTGCTAGAAAAAAATTGAACAAATTTTCTTTTAAACTGGGTTTACGAGTTGACCTAGTCAAGCGAGACAAAAAGATTACTTTGCTTTATGTTATTTTAATTTAATTTAAACCAATTTATAGATTTTTTCCTTTTTTCTGCAATACCTCCTCCACATTTAAAAAAATAACTTTATTTATTTTTATTTTATTTATTTTATTTTCGGCTGTGTTGGGTCTTCCTTGCTGCGCGCGGGCTTTCTCTGGTTGTTGTGAGCGGGGGCTACTCTTCACTGTGGTGCGCGGGCTTCTTATTGCGGTGGCTTCTCTTGTTGCGGAGCACAAGCTCTAGGTGCGAGGGCTTCTGTAGTTGTGGCTCTCGGGCTCTAGAGCGCAGACTCAGTAGTTGTGGCGCACGGACTTAGTTGTTCCATGGCATGTGGGATCTTCCTGGACCAGGGCTCGAACCCCTGTTCCCTGCCTTGGCAGGCGGATTCTTAACCACTGTGCCACCAGGGAAGCCCCTCCTCCACATTTTTGTTTGTTTTTAGTATTATCATCTTTCTTATATATGACGTGATGCATGGTATACTATAGACACGTATTAAATGAAAATCAAGAATGCGTGTCCATTAGGGAATTATAGCTAAAATATTTTTTCCTCAAAGCAAAGTATATCAGTTTAAACTGATATATAAGAGAGTGACTCTTACGTATAAGTGAAAGGGGCTGTAATCTGAATTCTTTTGTAGCACACAGTGCAGATGGTGTGTTTCAAATGTCACCAGAGAGACAAGTTTTAATTTGAATGTGTACTTTAATAGAATGTTTATTATAATGACTTAACAATAAAATTAGCAGTTTACTTAGAATATTCCTGCAGATATAAAAATAAGATGTTACATTTCTACAGAAGTGGTGAGCTTTTTCTTACATATAGATATAAGCAGGAACATGCAATCAGTGATCTTATACCTTTTTTGCTACCCAATGTTATATATATTGTTAAATAGTTATTACAGGTATTCAAAAAAGTGAAACTTATTTTGTCTAGGAGCATATGTTTGATTTGTTACTGATGGATAACTTCGCTTTCATGCTTCAAAAATACAACATGAAGCTTCAAGCATTTTCAAGCAGATTTAAATAATTTGAAAAGATAATGAACTTTTAAATCATATTAAGATTGAGTTGCAAGATGCTTGTTTGAGAATAAGTGATTTTAATGTGCCCATGGGAGACATTTATGTGTTTTTTTTGTTTTATTTTGTTTTTTAATTTAAATGACAGTACTTCAGTTAAGCTTCAACTTTCCCCAAACAGATAGATATATTTTAATACGTATCTGTTTGGGGAAAAGCCATCTACTGCAAATAAATTGATTCCTAATCTTCCAAACAATTTTGACCAACTTTTATTCCTAATATTTTTGTGTAGAAAATCACACATTCTGTATGCTACACATAGAGTAGGAAGGAAGGGAATCACTGGACATATGGTAGCTTTGAAGAATAAGGTCTTTTTCACCACCTGGAAATGCCAGGGATTCTTCAACATATTTTAATTTACCTGAGGAACTGCAGTTGATTCATTGAGAAGGGACACAACTTAATATATCACTTTTTCATGGAATCAGAATTGGATGTCTCCACAGTTTGTTGACAATTGACAAAAAATCGTGGCAAATATTTTCCCATCAGATTTTGATGTAGCTAAATGGGGCCATTTTAATTTGAAATATATATTTTTCTTGTATTGGGGCCAAAAATATAATGATTTTTAAGGGCAAGAGAACAGAATAGAATGAAAAATTCTCCTTATGTGTAAAGTAGTTAATTATATATCCCCATTCTCTTCTGCCTCAAACCCCAAGATATAGCCTAGAAATACCTTGGGGAGTCTATTATTTGATAAATACAGAAGATTACATGCAATATAATGAACACTTGTAAAACTACTATCCAATTTGAGAACTAGAAAAGTACCAAAATGATGCCTCTCCTCTATCTCCCCTACTTCCCCAGAAGTTGCTATTATCAAGGCTGCCACAGAAAGTTGTGCAAAGTGTGCACTTTACAAATTTAAGAGATGCTGACCCTCATATCCAGCTGAGCCTCATGTGAATTATGTCCCTTGAAGTGTGCAGTGTGTAACCTACACAGATTTGCACAATGGCTCTGCCATATTCATGGGCTGCTTTGAGATTCTTTTCATATACCTGATAGTTTTGTTTTTTTGAGCTTTATAAAAGTAACACTTTCTATATGGTCTTACTAGAACTAGTTTGTTTGTTTTTTTTTACTCAAAATTATGTTTCTAAGAGTTATATACATTGTTGCATATAGTTGAATGTTTTTGTACTTCACTTCGGTGTAGTTTTCCGTTATGTCCATATCTTCAATTTATTTTTCTATTCTCTTCTTTGACTTTGGGCTGTTATCTGCTTGGCAATTACACACGCTGTTGCTGTAAATATCCTTGTATATGTCTTTTGGTATGCATGGGCAAGAAATGCTCTAAGGTATGTACTAGAATAGGGGTTTCTGAGTCACAAGATTTATGTGTGGATTAAGGTCATATATGTGAAAAATAAAACTTTAAATTCATATGTAAATAATATTATTATTTTGGGCTAGATAGGGCTTTCTTTAAAAGACACAAAAGGTTTCTAATACTTGCGATATGTGTACAAGTACTATTTGTGGCTCTGCATCAATTCCACTGATAAGTAGCTATTTGGGTGGTTCTATAAAATGCCTGGTTTGCTGAAACAATCAATTAATCATTCTATCCAGATCCATTAGCTAGAAGAGGAAGCAAAGCCAGAAACCCTTTTGGTTATCTTAACATGGATTAAATGTATTTATTTTAAATTTAGGATTAAAATTAGAGGATTCAGCCAAAGCAAAAATGACCTATTCTACTCCCCTTTCCATGCCCTGTTCAATCCATTCAAGTTATTTTTGGAGATACTGAATATACGCACCAAAAACTGAAGATGGCGATTACAATTTTAAATATAAGGAGGCAGAAAAACATAGAGAAAATTATTAGATCGCAAGATGTTTTATGGTGTAAAATACACATAACGTAAACTTTAAACATTTTTAAGCGTACAGCTCAGTGGCTTCAAACATATTCACATTGTTGTGCAATCATCACCACCATCCATCTCCAGAACCTTTCTCATGTTCCTAAACTGAAACTCCACACCCATTCAAAAAAAAACTCCCATTTCCCCTCCCCTCCCCACCGTCCGCTGGCAACCACCCTTCTACTTTTTGTCTCTGTAAATCTGACTACTCTAGGCACGTCAAGAAAGCTGAATCATAAAGTATTAGTCCTTTTGTGACTGGCGTATTTCACTTAGAATAATGTCTTCAAGCTTCATCCATGATATAGCAGAACTTCCTCCTTCTTTTAGGCTGAAAAGTATTTAATGGTGTGTATAGACTACATTTTGTTAATCTATTTTCTATTGATGGACAGTAGGCTGCTTCCACCTTTTGGTTATTGTGAATAATGCTGCTTTGAACATGGGTGTACCAGTATCTACTTGAGTCCCTGCTTTCAATTCTCTTTAGGTGTGAAGATTTTTCAAGAACCCCCATGAATCAGCATCCTGGGCAGCTACTCCTCTAGGTGTTAAAAGAAAATCCTAAGAATACATTCTTTAGATAGAAAGAAGGAGGGATAGAGAAAATACACTTTTTATACTTTTTTAATTTTACATTATTTTTCTGTTACTTAAATGCATTCATTTCATCTAGGAATAAAAATTAGATATTGATATAATATCCAGGTTGCTATACTCCAATAATATGAAATTGCTTGAGTTTTAACTATAGGTATAATGTTGATACTTTGAAGGATGCATTTTAGATATGCAATTTTTCTCAAGCTACTTCTATTAATAACAGGTTACACTTGTGTGGAATACTAATCTTCACAATACTTTACCTTATTAATATTTAGCAGAACTCACAATGTGATGATTACTTGATACATAAAATGGTAGGTAAGTAGGAAGACAGCTAGATAGATAGATAGATAGATAGATAGATAACCAGTCAGTAATACTGGCTCAACCCTTTCATACCCATTTTATAGAAGAGGAAACTGAGGTTTTGAGAGGTTACGTGTTCAAGGTCTTTTGATTACAAGTCAGCAAAGTCAAACTCAGGTTTTCCTGGTACCAAAGTCCATTTAACTGTGATAGAGTCTGTCCTCCCTTAGCTAACCTAATCCAAACATCATGAGGTCTCCTGGGGTGTTGGCAGCCTTTCATTTTCTCTTGAGGAATGAAATTATGGAGCTTCCATCTTTTTTTTTCTTTTTTTAAATTTTTAAAAATTTTAACTTTTTATATTATATTGGAATATAGTTGATTAACAATGTGTGTTAGTTTCAGGTGTACAACAAAGTGATTCAGTTATACATATACATGTATCTATTCTTTTTCAAATTCTTTTCCCATTTAGGTTGTTACATAATATTGAACAGAGTTCCCTGTGCTATACAGTAGGTCCTTGTGGATTATCCATTTTAACTATAGCAGTGTGCACATGTCAGTTCCAAACTCCCTAACTATCCCTTCCTACCACCCTTCCCCCCTGGTAACCATAAGTTCATTCTCTAAGTCTGTGAGTCTATTTCTGTTTTGTAAATAAGTTCATTTGTATCATTTCTTTTTAGATTCCACATATAAGCAATGTCATACGATATTTCTCTTTCTCTGTCTGACTTACTTCACTCAGTATGACAATCTCTAGGTCCATCTATGTTGCTGCAAATGGCATGATTTCATTCTTTTTTATGGCTGAGTAATATTCGCTTATATGCATGTACCACATCTTCTTTATCCATTCCTCTGTCGATGGACATTTAGATTTCTTCCATGTCTTGGCTATTGTAAACAGTGCTGCAATGAAAATTGGGTGCATGTATCCTTTTGGACCATGTTTTTCTCTGGATATATGCCCAGGAGTGGGATTGCTGGATCATATGGTAGCTCTATTTTTAGTTTTATAAGGAACCTCCATACTGTTCTCCGTAGTGGGTGCACCAACTTACATTACACAGACAGTGTAGGAGGGGAGAGGTTCCATCATTTGATAAGGATTTCATAGCTGATAGTTGGTATAGCAAAAACTCAGGTCCTCTGGTTCATTTCTTAACCTATGCATCCCATGGGTGCCATCAGTTTTTGTTGAAGTTAATATACAGCATTTTCCCCCCAGAAATAAAGTCTGAACCGTCTACATGGAATAGATATTTTTGAAACTACATAAAGGATAAAACCTGCCCTGTGCCATACTTCCTTTACCTAGAGAACAAGTGTCACATTTTAGATTTGTTGAGTTTGAGAGCGGATCTCCATCATCTGGACCTTAATCTCATTACACTTAAGGCAATTTACTGTAAGACATTTCCTTAAGAATAAGCTTACAGCACATGTGTATTTTGTAGTATTAAACATATTTTTAAGCTTAGATACAATCCTGCTAGTACTGATCTGATATAGTAGGAATTTCATGGGTGCTTTTAATCTGGATCCCTTAAGGGGTTGCCACCTCAGCTCACCTTTATTAGTAACTCCCAGTAATATCACTTTTTAGTAGTTTCCAACATGATAATCATCTATCCACAGAAAAATTCAGTGTTTATCACTAGATATATTTGTAATTTAGCCAGGTTTGAATTATAGTGAATAAAAACGTCATTTGTGCAACACAGGGGGAAATCCCCTAAAGTTAACTACTCACTATCTTTTGGATTAATCCAGTTTGTGTCAAAGCACTGGACAGCAGTTTCCATACACTCGTATGCAAATGAACAGGTACAAATGTGATTAATTGAACTTTCATTTTGTCTGGCCTAAAAATTTCACCCTGTAGTCACTTCATCAAAATATCTTTGCCCCTTTTAGTGCAATGTCCTTCCAAAAAGAGAGGGGAGAAATGCACTGTAAATGTTAAAATACATAATTGTATAAACGAGGTGCTTTTAAAAAATCCAGACCCATGCCTTCCTAGGTTTCTGCTAAGAAAATGGATATCATATCCTCTTATTACAAGTGTATTTGTTATCACCTCTCCCACCATGGGGCTTCATTTCAGCCTAGAGACTCCCGTATACTAATCCACCACTAATGCCTGTGCCCAAACAAGCTCTCATCCACGCCCCTATGGTCCTTCTTTCCTGGAGTATGAATTATTAAGTAAGCTTTACTTTTATCCAATTGATTTTACTTACTCCACATTTCAGTTTTATTAGCATAAAACAGAGCAGAGCTTAATCATTACTTAAACCTAAAATAAAGGAATTAAAAAATTATTTTGTTAGTAAAAGATAGTTGATAATAATTTTGAAATATTTTCAGATGCAAGCAAAATAGAGCTCACCAGAGAAAAATAAAAACATACCTATGTTTATAGTTTTAGTATGTATACATTTTAAAAATTCAAACATTCCGAAATATTAGAATAATTTCATTTCCAAAGGAGAATTGTTATTTGTCCTCACTTTCTCCATTTAAAATAATAAAATTTGATTTTGTTATGATGGATTAACCAATTGCATAGTCTTTTCCCACACAAGGTTGAACTAGTTATCTCTCAGTCATCCACTTTGCAAAAAGTATCTGCCATTAAAAAGAAAAAATCTGCCATTTACCGCTGATATAGTCATTCATGTTCGGAAGGGTTACATTCTGATTCTTAGAAGACATTTCTCCAGAGCCTGTTTTCAAGGTTGTGAAGTGGCTCTTCTTTTATAGTGATGCTCTTCTTGTCACTTCCAAATATTCACTGTACAAAGGTACACAAAAAGTGAGACCCAGAATGTTCTTAAAAACTTTGAACAATTTGAAGGTAAGAGATATATTCTAAAAAAATATATGAGGGTAGGTGAGTAAAAGAAGGCTTTAATTTAAAAAGTATGAATGGTAGTCACGAAGGCCGAGAAAGGGAAAGAACAATATTGGAAAATAAGCAGGTTCTATGACTGTCATCACTTAGGAAATATGAGGATCTAATGGGAAGGGGAAGATAAAGCTTATACATGACATTAATTTACTTCTGAAAAGAATTCACTACTTACAGCAAGGCAATGATATTACTTTTAAAATATATATACAGGTATGTTACCAAAATATTGATGTATGTGATACACAGACACATCAAAACCATCAATGCAATAATCCTCTTGCTTCTTTGAAACAATCACTATTACACACAATGAATTTCATTTTTTGAATTCAATGTTCTGGTAGACATTGTAGTAATTTCCAGAATGTGGTCACTCTTCTTTACAGTGGTAACTTGGTTTGGCCTAAGTCAAATGTATTGATCCACTATGAGTTAAATATTTAGATTTGAAAGTAGCTGGAATTTTTGAATATGGTCCAAGCCCAGAGTATTTTCTTTTCTTTTTGACTTACCTGTTCAGAAATGGATTTCTACAAAATTCTCTTAGTGCATTTTACAAGCTATTACTAGAAACTGTATTTTAATATGTTTTATTGGCCTATATTGTAGAGGTGCTAATGTGTTACCAACCAAATGAATTATATATAATTCTGGGGGAAGAGCACAATTTCTGGTTAAAAAAGAAGGGCACACATGGGTTATTGACATGTAAGTCTTCAAGAAATGCAATACTGTGTAAAGACTGGTGAATCTCAGTCTGTAAAGAAAGCTTTTTGAGCTTTTCATGCAGCTGGCTGCAGCAAAGCCTGACAAAGAATGAAGGGGAGGAGGGGAGAGACAGGGATGGGAAAAATAAATGATGTTTGGGGGTGGAGGTAGGCAGGGGGACTCTCTACAAGCAGATTTTCTTGTTCCTTAATTTCTTGACCATTGAACCAACCATTTAAAGGAGACCTGCAACTCTTTTTTTTACACCATTTTTTTAAATTGAAGTATAGTTGATTTACAATATTGTTTTAATTTCTGCTGTACAGCAAAGTGACACAGTTATACATATATATACATTCTTCTCCATATTCTTCCATTATGGTTTATCCCAGGACGTTGAATATAGTTCCCTGTGCTATACTGTAGGACCTTGTTGTTTATCCATCCTAAATGTAATAGTTTGCATCTACTAACCCCAAACTCCTACTCCATCCCTCCCCCCACCTCCCCCTTGGCAACCCCAAGTCTGTTCCTCGAGTCTGTTTCTGCTTCATAGATAAGTTCTTTTGTGTCTTATTTCAGATTCCACATATAAATGCAACTCTCTTTAACAATTACCTTTCTCATGTACCGGTGGCCTTTTGAACATTCTAGAATTTCATATTCAACTTAGAATTGCTCTCTTAAGTCTTAGACATTATATACTGTTAGATGACTTGGAGAGCAAGTTTCTGTGTTTGTTCAACACTGTCTTCCACTTGGCAATGAGCTGTGTGAGAGTATGGACCACATGACTCACAGTCTACAAGGACCTCGCGTGGGACAGAGAGTGGAAGGGAGATAGAGTGGTCTTCTGATGTTATTTTTTACATCTGTATAATTCTTCCAATAAGTCTTTAAAGCTCTGTCTCTTCTTTCTCATTGAAACAATTCATGTCAAAGAAAGCATTTTAGGACAAGAAACCGATCAACTGTTGCTGTAGCACACAGTAACCACATGAAATATATACAACAACCCTCCATGAACTCTTTGTAGAAAGTGTCCATACTTCTGCTACCCAGCAAATAGGATCCAAACTTCCTACCACGGTGTGGAAAACTCTTCATTTTCTAAGCTCAGGAACTTAGCTTCTTCAAATATCCTCTTTGCCTCTCTCCCCGCCTTATATTCCAGCCCTACCCATCTAATACTTGGGTACCATTTCCCTAACACATGAATTGTTATGCCCTGTTGCCTTCTCTTAAAATCCCTTTCTCAGGGGGAGAGATAGATTGGGAGTTTGGGATGGACATGTACACACTACTGTATTTAAAATAGATAACCAGCAAGGACCTACTGTATAGCACAGGGAACTCTGCTCAAAATTCTATAATAACCTAAATGGGAAAAGAATTTGAAAAACAATAGATACATGTATATGTATAACTGAATCACCTTGCTGTACATGTGAAACTAACACAACATTGTTAATCAACTATACTCCAATATAAAATTAAAAAATAAAAATAAAATGTATTTCAAAAAAAAAACCCTTTCTCCTTGGAACACCTCTATCCATTTCTGTTTATGGATAACTTCTACTCATCTCTTTATTTATTTATTCATTTTTATTTTCTTTATTTATTTTTAAGTGAAGTATAGTTGATGTACAATATTATATAACTTACAGGTGTACAATATAGTGATTCCAAATTTTTAAAGGTTATATTTTATTTACTGTTATTATAAAATATTTGCTATATTCCTTGTCTTCTACAATATATCCCTGTAGCTTATTTTACACCTAATGGTTTGCATGTATAATCCCCTACCCCTGTATTGTCCCTCCTCCTTTCCTTCTCCCCACTGATAACCACTAGTTTGTTCTCTTTATCTGTGAGTCTGCTTGTCCTTTGTTATATTCACTAGCTTGTTGTAATTTTTAGATTCCACATATGAGTAATATACTCTATTTGTCTTTCTCTGTCTGACTTATTTCACTTAGCATAATGCCTTTCAAGTCCATCTATATTGCTGCAAATGGCAGAATTTCATTCATTTTTTATGGCTGAGTAGTATTCCATTGTATATATGTACCACATCTTCTTTATCCATTCCTCTGTTGATGGACACTTAGGTTGTTTCCATGTCTTGGCTATTGTAAACAGTGGTGCAATGAACATTGAGGTGCATGTGTCTTTACAAATTAGTGTTTTGGAGTTTGGTTTTTTTTTTTTTTTGGATATTTACCCAGCAGTGTAGTAGCTAGGTCATGTGGTAGTTTTATTTTTAGTTTTTTGAGAAACTTCCACACTGTTTTCCATAGTGGCTGCACCAATTTACATTCCCACCAGCAGTGTACAGGTGTTCCCTTTTATCCACATCTTCGCTAACATTTTTTGTTTGTGTTCTTTTTGATGATAGCCATTCTAACAGGTGTGATATGATATCTCATTGTGGTTTTGATTTGCATTTCCCTGATGATTTGCGACGTTGAGCATCTTTTCATGTGCCTGTTGACCATCTGCATTTCCTCTGTGGAAAAATGTCTATTCAATTCTAGTGCCCATTTTTTAATCAGTGTGTTTATCTCTTTAATGGACAAGAATTGTTCAAAACTTTCCAGAGTATTTTCAGGGACTTAATATTTAGAGAAAAGAGACTATTAAAATGGAAAAAGATGTAGGGATTATCCAGTCCAGTCTTTGCATTTTGCAGCCAAAGAAACTGAGGCATGGAGAGAAAATATTACCCAAAGTCATAAAGTGATATGGTGGGCCCAAAACCAATTGTCCATCTCTTGCCAGTCTCTCCAGTGGTGATCACATCAGTCTTCAATTCAGATAATTCTCGAATTAAACTTTGGACATGTGTTAGCCTATGTGAGTCTAAATATAAAATTGGGAATGAAATGGATAATCCAGGATAGTTCCTTTCTTTTCTTCTTTTTGTCATCTTTTCTGATTCCCAGTTCAGCATTTAGTCTCCATACCTTGTGTTCTTACCTTCAGAGAGAACTGGGGACTCCCAGAACATCTGAAGACAGTAGTGAGAACTCAGGCTGTGGCTTAGATTTTTGGTGTTGTTCAAAGTGTATATCACCACTTATGTCCAACTGGATACTTATGTCCAGCTGGGTACTTTGGGCAGGTTACTCAACTGCTGTGCCTCAACTTCTTCACTTGTAAACTGTGCATAATTACCGTATTTAATTCGTTCAAACATGCTTAGTGGGAGCTTTCAGTTCTAGGCTCTGGGTATTTATCAGTGAACCAGACAACGATAAATCCTGCTCTCTTGGTGGTGAATTCTCATGCTAGGAGACAATCAGCTGATAAGTGACATGGGCCCTCTGCTTCCTCCACCTATAGTGAGGTCTTCCTTCTGTCTGGAATTTTCTTCCTATAGATGGACAAAGGGCTAGCCCCTTCCCAGAATTTAAGATTCGTATTTAAAAGTCACCTTTACTGGACACCAACTTTAAATTTCAATTCCACCATTGTCCCATCTTTATTCCCTTTTCTGCCTGATTTTTAAAAGACCTTTGGTCCTTAGTGCTAACATACCTATCTTTACTTATTTGTCTTGTTTATGTTACATCTTCCTCACTAAAGGATAAACTTCAGGAGGGGAGGGATATTTGTCTGTTTTATCCTCTACTCTGTCCCAAGGCCCTAGAATGCAGCTGGTATCTATCAGGGGTTTGTGATCTATTTATTAAATGACTGCATTCAAATCTAACATAATGTCCTGTGGTGATATCTGCAATTAAGCAAAATAGAGTAAGTGGATAGAGAGAGTAACCAGGGTACTATTTTATTTTATTTTTTGTATGTGTGTGTTCCAATAAAACTTTATTTACAAGAGCAAACATTGGGCTGGACTTGGCCAGTGGGTTGGAGTTACCTGACCCCTGTTTAGCACAGATTGTGACATCACAGTGGCCAAGACTGAATCCCAGCTTAGCTCCTGACTAGTCCTGCCAACTTGGGTACTAATTTTGATAGAGTGGTGAGGCAAGGCCTCTCTCAGAAGGCCATCTTTGACAAGAGACATGAATGAAGTGAGAAAAATGAGCCATGGGGTAACTGATGGCTAAATATTCTAGACAGAAGAAACCACACGTGCAAAGGCTGTGAGGTCATTCGTATTTGGCACATTCTATTAACAGCAGGAAGACGCGTGTGACTGGAGCAGAGTGAACAAGGAGAAGAGAGCTAGGCAACAAAGGGAGAGGAATTATCCAGACTGTTGATGTAAACCCTGATGAGGATGTAGATTTGATAATAAGAGAGCCTGCCAAATTCAGGTGTTGAGAGATGTTGAGAGAATTAACACACATAGCTGAATATCTGACGTATACACAGTATTCAGTACAAGTTACTTACTGTATGCCATGGATAGATTCATGGTTATAGGTCGAAGAAAAGAAAAACAACAAAATGAATTCTCAAGTTTCTTCCCAATCTACAGCCCTTATGACAACAACAACTCAACACCCAGAAGGCAACTTAGGATAGAAAGGGACACGAGGAAAGTTTTACCTAAGAAAATACATAAAGAATAATAAAAAGAGAAGTCCTAGGCTTATTTTTTAAAAGGCATATCATGCATAGCCATCCCACTCATAAAACCTGAAACATCTTTTGAAATTTATTTTATTGAAGTAAGTTGATTTAAAACATTGTGTTAATTTCTGCTGTACAGCACAGTGATTCAGTTATACACACACACACACATACACATTCTTTTTCATATTCTTTTCCATTATGGTTTATCACAGGATATTGACTATAGTTCCCTGTGCTCTACAGTAGGACCTAGTTGTTTATCCATTCTATGTGTAATAGTTTGCATCTGCTAACCCCAAACTACCACTCCATCCCTCTCAACCACCCATCCCCCTTGGCAACCACAGTCTCTTCTCTTTGTCTGTGAGTCTGTTTCTGTTTTGTAGATAACAGAACCAGAAACATTTTAGTCCTAGTCTGTGTTACAGATTTTTCTGCACTTATGTTCATAATATATAGCAGTATTTTATCAAATAATCAATCAGTGAAATGAAAATAGTTTCCTGTCACAGAAGTTGTTTACTCCAAACTACTGTTTGGTCTCACAAACACACCGAAACATTACCAGGCAGATCATGTAACCTCTACAAACTATCCACCTTTGGAGAAAATGATTTATCACTATTGATAATCTCAACCCCAATTCTGGGTATGTTTATAATCATCCCCAGCAAGAGGGTACATGGTAGCATTAAAGACTGTGCTTTATTATATACCTTATTGATCAATATTTTCTATTAATAATTTTCTACATTCAGCATATTCTCTGGAATTTTCAATAAATATGATGGCATTTCTGAAAAGAACATTTTCAAATCATCTAATAATTCATTGTCAAGGTGGCCACAGATTCAATGTAACACCAGAGCATGCCCTTTCAGCCTCACCAGAGAAAGGAAGCTGCCTTTTCAAAAGACTCCAAATAGGAGTCTTGGGCCTTTCTTATACTTCATTATTTAGTCTAATTCTATGTATGATAGCGAGAATCTAATCTATTTAGCAGATTTTTAAAAACTGAAGTATAGTTAATTTACAATGTTGTGTTAGTTTCAAGTGTACAGCAAAGTGATTCAGTTATACATACATACATATATATGTATACATATAGATAGATACATTATTTTTCATATTATTTTCCATTATAGGTTATTACAAGATATCTAGCATATTTCCCTGTGCTATACAGATTTTACTTGTCAAGTTTAAAAAGCATGTGCTATATTTAATCCCAAAAAGAGTTCTAGAAATTGGTCCAAAAATTCACATAGAGTTGGTAGAATATGTAGGCTTTTAATTATTTTGCTTGTCCAAAAGGCACGGCAATGGGCACACTGCCTACTATACATTATAAATTAATTCCATTTGTCCTGAAAACGTGTTCATATTTCAGGACTTTGAGTATGGGCTGCTCTAATTAATTGCTATGTTGTAACTCAGGCCCATGTACCTCTGTGGGGCTTCATTTTTCCAGCCTGTAATTATACCCTCAGCAGACAGCCAGGAGCTGCAGACAAGGGCTCCTTCGCGCGGTCTGCTGCCCCTCGGCTTCCTTGGAGACAGACTTTCTGTTTCTAATGGATGTGCTGAGTCCTCCTTGAGACGAATGCCTGGCCAGGGACCAGGCACCTCCCTAGGTCAGAGGATTTGTTCTGGCCCTTGGCCCTAAACCTGAAAGCTGTCACTTGAGCTCTGGAAGAGAGCTAAGAGGTCCCTTGGAATATTCCTTAGAAGAAATGAACTATATCCAGTATCTTGTAATGCCTACAATGGAAAATAATCTGAAAAAATTTATATATACATATATAAATGTATATATAAATGTATATAACATATATAAATATCTCTGAAACACTGTGCTGTACACCTGAAACTAACACAACATTGTGAATCAACTATACTTCAATTAAAAAAAACATAAATACATAAGGGAAAAAAGAAACAGAAGTGAAAAAAAAAAAAGAAAGAAACAGAAATGAACCCACCCCCAAATCAGCCCCTTTAGGTTACATCTGCCCTTTCAAACCCAAGCATCGGGGTCCTGATGCTGCTTCCTCACAGGAGCCTGAAGTGAAGGAACATCGTTAGGTGAGCACGGCCATGTCTGGCCTTGACAGCACAAAGGGTCAGAGGCTGTCACCTTGCAATTGGCTCTCAGAGTCATCTTACTAGGTGACTGCTCTGTTTCAAATGGAAGGAAAATGATTTTTAATTTGGTTATTTCTCATTTAGAATAAAAAATTATTCTACCTGACCTTTTCTAAGTATCTTCCTTTCACTTAATAAAATGATGCAGGAAAATCATTTTCAATGAATTATGTGTTTAAACAACCCAACTTAACTGTCACCTAGTACTTCTTTTATTTCTGGGAAATCTACTCCCTCAATCTTCTTATCAAGGATCACAGATAAAAAAAAAACTAACACACCGTTTTGTTTATGGATTCTTCTCATAGTTGTAGAGGCAAAAATGCGGCCACAACTCTGTCACAGGAGAGGACAGGGCCCAAGGACAGCTTCTGATGTCTGACGAAGCACAGACTCTATTGAAGAGTCGCAGACCTCTGTGATGAGCTTTGTTGCTGGTCTGAAAAGACTTCAGAAAATTTGTTTTTTCATTTTTAAGGACTTCCCACTTCTCATATTCCACTCTTCTAGATATTTAGAATAGTTTTATATTTTAAGAATCCAATGATCTACATGTTGGTGTATACAGATTTGGTTGGAGGTGAAAGGCAAGAGGGAAAGCCGTAAATAGCAAAATCCGAACTTTTGTCATAGGTACTCCATAACCTAAATGTCTATATTAATAACACATGTTGGTAAACATCTCGCACAATATACTGTTACGTATCTCTCACGTAGATCAAATGGAACTTGAGCTTTTGATATTTTTGAATATCAGTTCAATAATGGGAAGATATATTGAGAAAATACAATTTCAAAGTCCAATGTATAGTTCTGCAGGTAATGCTTTCTTCTGTTTCCAAGTTATATTTCCCCTTCTTCCTTCCAAATAATTAAAAATAAGGTAGCTATTTTTGGAGAAGAAGAAACAGGAGGAGGGAGAGAGTCAGGGGAGGGGGAGAAGGAAGGAAGAAAAAGTATCCAGGGATTTAAGGATTAAAGGATTAAAAGTTTTTATTTATTACAAAACAGAAAGCATTCCACTCCTAGTCCCAGAAAAAAATAGCAAAGAAAAAATTCATTAAGCATCCTTGCCCTTCAAAATACAAATGAATGGAGGTTGATGTTTTATGACATTTTGAGATCAAATGTACTTGCCAGTGGCTTTGGGGTGGATGGGCAGGGAGGGCTGGACAGGAGATTCACTGTCCCTGTGGCACCAGTGTGATGACATTGATCCGAAGGAACTGGGAACTTCTAGGTGCTTAAATGCATTTTGGGGGGTGGGGATTGAATCCGTGCCCCCAACAGTGGAAGTATGGAGTCTTAACCACTGGACCACCAGGGAAGTCCCTTAAATGCATTTTTTAAAACCAAAAGGTAAAGGAGATTAAAAACAATTAGGAGATACATGATGTTATAATGAAAGATTATAAAACTCTAAGTGTTATCTTTTGGCTAAAACAAAATAAAAATAAATTCATATGATGAACCAAAAAATAGAAAAAGGGCTGGAGCAATAATGACAGTCCTGAAAGTTGGAAAAAGAATTGTAGCCTCATGAGCTTCTCGGAGCACCTGAAAGAAGAGGAATTGATGATTGAAACTGGTCCACGATTGTGACTGTGAATTGACTCCGGGCTCTAACTCTATATTTTTAGTGAGTTTCAGGCAAAGTCACTTAAATTTTCCAAGCATCCATTTCCTCTTTTATGAGATAAAGTGTTTTGATTAGACTAGGTGAAGAAAAAAATCAAAAGAATTGGAGTTTAAGTACTAATTTATTTTGATAGGAAACATAATCCTAGAATATTCTTTATAATAAAAGAAATATCAATAGAATGAGCTCGAATCATTTGTCAATGCTACTTCATGAAATCGTCATTAATTTTAGAGTTACTTTTTAAGTTTCCTTCTTATGAGAGAGCGTATGCTTGTGTTTTAGCTAAACTGGAAATAATCCAAATTTATGATCACTTTCAGTTAATAATCTGTAATCAAAGAAGTATTGCAGAACCATTTACTTAAAGTATAATATGTGCTCTATTTGGTATCAGCCTCTCACATTGATATTCCCTGTAACTAAACCATAGGCTTTCATAACTTTACATTTCACAAAGAAAAACAAAGATGAAGCAATGTTAAAAAGTTTTTTAATTTGTTTGTTGGTTTGTTTTCCCGTTCTTTTAAGATGAAATTGCTGTTAGGATGGTAACATGCTCATTTAGAAATCTTCTCCTTTCTCTCCCTCCCTCCCTCCATCTCTTCTTTCCTTTCTTTATTATGCTATTTTACTAAGAAAACAATTTATGCAAGGGTAGCTTTAGATGGAAAAATATTTTATCAATTTGTATTTGGGGCTTTGATGTGCAGTTGCTAAAATAGCAATAGAAGTTATCATTTGGTTTTCATGTCAGCTTCTAAATCTAAGGAAAAAAATAGGTTGATCCTGTTTGGAAATATTAACTTCAGATTCTTGAAGACTTTCCCTATGATTCCAAGGTTTTGTAACTACTACCTGACGATACTCTGCTGAGAATTCCAAAGCAAGCTAAGAAACCATAAAATAAGAGAAGGGATGAAGCCTCCAAATTCAGCCATCTTCCTGCAGAAAGATATTTGAAAACAGTCCTGGCTTGTATTTTTATGTATCAATCTCTGAAATCTTTAAAAATATAAAAACCATGGAGTGAGTATTGAGCAAATATTCCACAGGATGCATGCAAAAGTGTGAAAATAAATCAACTTAAATCAAATCAACAATCTTTATTCACTCAAATGTTTCTTCAAATAGAAATGTTCTGTTGCTCTTGGAATAACTTTAAGGACTCTATCTTAGTTTCATCAATCATTTAAGTTTGAATTAAATGTATTCCCCTCTCCCACCCCCACTATCCCATGGACACACACAAACTATCCTAAAGAAAAAATGCCATGTTTTGGAAAGATATACTATTTACAAGTATGTAAATATACTGAATTTTAGGAGACATCTGTTTTGGATTTCTCAGTATACTGTGTATATTTTTCATTCCACTATTTCTCCCAAAGTATTCCAGATTTGTGATAATGGGTATACAGCTAATTTTGAAATTTTACTGTCCATTTCAGTAATGTATGTTTAGTAACCACAGAGGTTTACAAAAATTGTACTTTCAATGTAAGATTGGCTTTAGCTAAAGAAAAAGTTATATTTAAAGGCATTAGGAAAACTGAGCCCTTTGTCATTCCTTCTGCCATATACGTCAAGCTATTTCCCATAATAGAAAGGAAATCTTGTTCATATCTTTTGCCTCCAAAGGACAGTTTTAGCTTTTTGATACTAATTTTTTATCCCAAAGAAACGATAATATTTCTCTACAGTGCCCTCAGAGGTTTTCAGTAAAGTGTGGGAAAACTGTGGTAACTTAAAAGTGCTCATTGAAAAATATCTCATGGACTTAATCTTGTTAATTAGAATTACAGTCGTGTAGTTTCAGTCCATAGAATTGTGCTTTTATGGTTTCTTTTAAGTCAGCATAAGTTAGCAACATTTTGTATCATTCAGGTGATCTTAACATAACTGGGGAGAGTGTAGAATTGAAAATGTGAAAGAAACTATTTTTAAATTAACATTTAGGTCAAAAACCCCATTTAGTAAAATATTTTTATTACCCTAAAACAGTGAAAATAATCGAAGGGATTTTTTGACAAGTAATTGCCAAAATTATTTTTCTTTTTTACCATAAAATAAAAGCTGAAAGTAGACTGAAACATACTATATTTTATAGCTCTCTTTCCAAATGACAGATTTTTCTCTGTAAATATCATTATGTAAAATATGCCTTGCCTGTGGAAAAGTATGTGGTATGGGGAGAAACTAATTGGAATGCTCAAATTAGTCAACATGTTTGAAACTATTTGGGGAATCCTTAGCCTTTTAGGTAACTATGCAATATAAGTTGTTGATTTCTGTTCAGAATTTCTTCTTTTAAGCAATAAGCAGAAATCCAAAGTTACATTAAGAAATGCAGTTTCAGGTATAATATGATGATCACAATGTAAACAGGCATCTCCCTGAGAAAGTTGTACTGAAAAATAAAATAAGAGTAATAACATAACAATGGAGTGATTATCAACTTTTTAGACACTGATAGAAGCTGAATTTAATAACAGCAAAAGAAGTGTTGGAAAAAGAGGACTCTAGAATAAATTATGATATTTTTAAAAGCCTTTCTAATGGTATCTTTTGGGCAAAATATCTTCTAGCTAACATAATTTTAACAAAGAAAAAAAAAATCCAAGAAGGGTGGAACATTTTCCCTTAAGAACATTGTTATTGATAGCATCTTAACCATTAGTAAGTAAACCTCTGTGTTTCTTTAAATTGACTGTGGAGCTAATTTTCCATTTGCTGAGACTTTTTATAAATGTCAAGTTTATGTTAATGTGACTGATTTTTGGATAAACGTATCCCAGTATATAATCCAAACTCCATTGAGCCTTCAGAATTAATCGCCTTAGATGGTGGAAACATAAGCCAGGAGATCTGCCCCCAATCACTTTTTGGAATTGTCTTTACATCCAGCCCCACTTATTTTTTAACCCTACTTTTTAAAGATTCTGATAGATGACAACTTTCCTCTAATGATTCAATTTTCAGAAGAGTCGAAATATCCTTAACGTTACAAACTTTGGTGCATACAATAGTTGATCAGATTAATTCACACAGACTGGAATGAAAAAATTAACACTAATTTTCACCTGTGTTTATGAAATAACTCTGAAGGTCATTTTGATGGGCAGAATCAGATTATCTTTTTTTTTTAACTGGACCTTTTCTCAATGGGGAAACAGTATGTGATTAAAATATTTAGATACAAGAGTGAGTGGAGCCCAAAACTCACAGCCAGAGGTATGTTTTGGTAAGAACAGAAGCAGAAAAGCTCATTTCTACGGAGGACTTCAGTCTACCCTGAGCACATTATGTAGGCTTTCACTAAATAAAACTTGGAAAACTTAAAGAATAGGCCCCAAATTATTATACTTTCCATAGTACCCTAGTCTGGATCAGTAGAGACAACAGAAACGTTTTCTAAAATGAGAATATTATTGGAAGAAGTATACAGTTGCTCAAAAAGCACATTAAGGTCTAGAAACATGTTCATGACTATAAGTTTTTAAAAAGTGTCATCTTTTTTATATTGTTAGAAGAAAGTATATGGTCTGTTGCATAGAAGAGTAGAATTCCTAACTTAATGAAACACCTTATTTAAGAACCAAAAAGAATTATTTGTCTGAAATTTGGCCCTTGGCGTTGCTTGATATCAGTGATTCTGGTGATGGCCAAGATCTCCGATGAGCACTAACTTGTTTGAATGTTTCCGTGTTAAAACTTTGGAGGATGACTAGCGTCCATGACCAACTTTAGGTTCTAGATCATCCAGACGCATGGGGCCCCAACGTGGAAGTTAGCTGCTCGCACCCGTGTTTCATCGTCAGGTAAATGAGGGATGGATGGGGTGTAGACTCTGTCTGGTGGAGCAGCTGGATATAGACCTGTGCTCAAAAATTAAAGAAGACACAAGTAAACATTGAATGCCTACTGTACTCAAGGACGTGCATTAGGTCCCCAGAGTCCATGGATGATTGAGAAATAGTTTCTGACCTCAAGGGTCTCACCGTCTAGTGGGAGAACAGACAAAGGAAGAGAAGCATTATCAACGTACCTTCATGCAATGATGGGTGTATCTGTTTTTTATTTTTGAAAGTCATGTCGCATAGAAAAAGATTCAGTATTGAAAATAGAATTCTACATCTCTTGGTGTACTTGTCCTTAACTTACTATCCTTCCTTATTCTCCTCTCATTTTCAAGTTCAGTGGGAAATAGCAAATGGCCTTTAAGTCTCAAAGTATAAATACAGAATCATTTATATTGTCTTTTTGTGCAATTTTGATTTAAAAAATCCGTAGCTAATAACTGGGCAACGAAAAGGTGTTAAAAATAGAAGCTAATACGTTGTATACATAGGATGATGAAAAGGGGCTGGGGTAGGGAGTAGAATTCTGTCACTGTCCGATAGCTTGTCCCCAGTTACTCAGTGTATCTGAGTCTCTGTCAATTGAGCATAACATTTCATGTTTTTAAAGAATAACTTTGTCTCCATCCTATGGCTATATGATGTGTTTATTTGTACAATGATCACCATCTTTTCCATAAAGCAGTTAAGGTACATATGGGCATACGTATACTCTTATGCCTGAAATCCTTTGATATCTAAGGGTTATTTTTCCCCAAATCTATGTATTTGTAAATCCTTTTCCAGAAGATACGTAACAGTATTTGCATTTGTGTAATTTTCTCATCACTAAAAACATTAGCTTCATGGCTGGAATGTTGCAGCTGTTCACTAGCCTCCAGGCAACACTAAAAACTAGTTTTAAGACAGGAAACTGGGAAGAGTAGTGTATTTAATTGGAGTTTCAGAGAGGACATTAAAAAAAGCACCTACATTGACTTTGCTCCGAGATTATCTGTTTAATACCCTCACTGATTAAAAAATTGTAAGCTCTAGAGCCACTCTATTATACATGGTAAATAAAGGTTGTTAAAAACAGTTCTACAAATGTGTCGTTGTGTCAGTTTCCCTCTGCATTAGTCTCCAATAACCATTTATGATTAATACAGGAGAGACACTCCTTGTGAATTAAGTTCAAAAGGAATAATTCTGAAAAATATGGTACAGTTATCACATGTCTTTGCGAGAAACTAGGTGTTTCTCCCTGGATTAGTGGTGGTGAGGTGTCCTTACAGGGTTGTAAATAGTAATTTCATGAAGATTGTTTAAATCAAATCATAATTTTCCACTATTACCTAGTAACATCAAAGATGGTTTAACTCCATCTCTCATAAGCTTTCATTTATCATATGGTCCTTTTTGAAAATTTAAGCCATTTGATTTTCTGTAAATATGTCAGTATGAAAGGAAAGCAACCCAACAGTGAAGATTTGAAAATTTGGATAGAAGGAAACTTTCTTTCTTACTTTCTTGTCTCTCTCTCTCTTTCTCTCTCTGTCTCTGCCTCTCTTTCTGGAGATGTACTTTAATAGATAATAATGTCTGTGTAACTTTTTTTGGAGGAGAAACTGTTATAAAGAATACAATGAGTAGTTTAAAAATTGTTAAAATATCTGGATTATTGCTACGCATTTAACAAGGAAAATTCTTACAATGGTACAAACATAAAGTAATCTCTGAATGAAGTCTTTTGTCTTTTCTCTCTTCAATTATGATTTCAACAAATTGAGTTGCCACATGGTCCTATTGTTCAAGGAACAAGCTGATCTATTAATATTTCTTTAAAAAAAGTACTGTGAGTTGTTAACTAAATACTGGGGGTTTGCCTGTTTGTTCTTTTAAAATGTAGAATTTTAAAACATAGAATTTCATGTCTAGAAGAGGTCATTAATCAGCATTCAAAATCAGTGCATAAATTCCTTAGACAATAAATCCAAACATATCATATGGCATCTATCTGATGAATAACTGTGCTAAGGTATTTCATTTTCATAAGATTTATTGAGCAATGTGTTAGTTAACTTTAATGGACTCTTGACTTTTGGTTGGAGTCCTTTCTCAGCCACAAGTTAGGTAATGTTCTTGCATGTCCAAGTCTCCTTTAGATTATTCATTCTTAAGGGTAAATTCTAATAAAAGTGATTTTGGAGAATTCTCTGGTGGTCCAGTGGTTAGTATTTGGTGCTTTCACTGCCGGGGCCTGGGTTAGATCCCTGGTAGGGGAACTAAGATCCCACAAACCATGAAGTGTGGCCAAAAAGAAAAAAATAAAAAGTGATTTTGATGGAGTAACCAAACTTTTTATATCAAGTTCTGCATATCAGAACTTGATATAAAAAAATCTTTATAAACTCCCATATTTTCCAAATATAGAGTTTTATATAATACTAAAGCCACAAGAAGTAATCTTTTGATAGAGATACAGCTTGTACTTAAAAATTATCGAGTTCTGCTGATCTCATTTATTTTAAAATTTCTAGGTAGAATGGACCCCTAGAAAACTATTATAAACCACTTTTATATCATAAATTCTTTTTTATAATTCCCATGGATCCTACTTTATAATACATATTTTGTTTCCTGTTTTTCATCTCCCTTTCACCTTCCTAATCATTCAAAGATTTTTATTCTTTTTGCTACAAAGTCAGTGCTTACTAAAAACTCATGGGAAATAAAATTGTATTA
Source organism: Phocoena sinus (assembly GCF_008692025.1). Taxonomy (NCBI): domain Eukaryota; kingdom Metazoa; phylum Chordata; class Mammalia; order Artiodactyla; family Phocoenidae; genus Phocoena; species Phocoena sinus. The sequence goes on along the minus strand of NC_045763.1, from coordinate 182,539,697 downwards.
TATACATTGTTTCACACAGGTTGATGTAAAAAATATTTGGTATCTTGATTGAAAGAACAGAACAGATGCTTGTATAATTTATGAAGCCAGAAATACATTCACAATATCTTCCCAAAATAGTAAGGTATTCTAATAACACAGTTAGTGGGGAATAAAGTTAAAAAGCTTGGGAGACTCGAAGTCATAGACCTTATTTTGAATGGAGCATAGACAATTCAAAAGATGCTATCAATAATCTAAAAATATGGTTGTAATCATTCAGTTTATAATGTAACGATATAATTATAAAGTAGTATTTGATTGTTTTACATGAAAACTAAAAATCTAGCATTTTTTTATTATGCATATCTGATCTCTTCTGCTGACAAACTTTAAACAATCTGTATAAGCAAGAGGTCTACCTCTTTTCAAAAACTAGCATGTTTCCTAGAAAAAGTCTTATTTTCTGTAACACACATATTGCTCTTAATTTTCCAAGATTAATTCACATGATTAATAATAAACCAGGATAAGACAAGTTGAGTTACTACCATGATAGTGTTCCCTGGGAGTTAATTTTTAAATTATTTTGAATACCAGTCAACACATATGTCCTTTCCAAACTGAAGGATGCATCAAACATTCCTGCAAAGTCTGAGATCACAGACATTATATTTCTTTGCTAAAAATAAACATTCTGAACATGACATTGGCACATTTCTTGAAGTCATGATGGCTGTACTATTGACACAATGGTTCTTCACTCTGAAAAAAAACAAACAAACAACAATCTAGCTTCAACTGTGATTTCAATTTTTCACTATATTCAGTTCACTCCAAACTGAACACCATCCTTGTTCCTTGTTCTGTAAAGAAGGTTTATTCTATTTTTTTAAATGTTCTTGTTAATTGGTTCTTTAAATGATTAATTGTTCATAAAGGAATAGTTTTGATAGCTCAGTATAACTAAAAAATAAGCTCACGGTTTTTGGAAAAATGTAGTAATGTATATATCTCTTTCCTGTTTTTGCTTTGGAAAAAGTCTAAATTTCAGAGCAAAGAAATGCTGACATATTTTTCCAGTAGACAAACTTTGAAACATTAAAAAATATGAAGATTTGATGACTGCTTAAATATACAATAATATGGAAACACTGGTCTAATTCTATGTAGAGCCCATGACATACTTATTTGATTGAAAATGATTTATGACAGGAGCTCAAGGACAAGAAACTATTTGAAAGGTGATCAGGAAAAGCCATCTTGACTGTGCTCTGGTCCCCACTCTGTGTTAACGTTGGTGATGAAGACAAAGACACATTAGGTTTATCAATGGTTCTTTAGGAGAGTTTGAGATGAATTTTAACTTTTAGGTCAACATCGATTCTCTTGAGAACCACGTGTCCTGGAAGGGCTCTCCCTACCTGTCAGGCAGTACCACCTACCAGGTAAGAGGGCGACAGAGCAAAGGGCTGATCTTACGGGGATTGTTATTTTGTTGGTCTTTAAAGAATGACATATGAGGAAGCTATTTAGAAAATAAATCTAATATTTCTCTTTTTTTTAATCTTAGAAGTGGGAAAGCAGCAGTTTGTGAAGAGAAGAAGCATTAAAATCTTACAAGACCTAGATTTAAATCTTTTACCCTTTATATAATGAGTATCACACTATCCCCTGAAGAATATCTATTATACAGGATTGTTTAGAAATAAAGTGAACTAGTGTACATGAGGATGATTTTATTATCCAGGTTTGATCTAGGAAATGAAAGCTTGGAGAGGTTCGGTAACCACGCCGGTGAGTGGTAGACCCCAGAACAATGACCCAATTCTTTTGCTCTTTTTTTAACTATTGTATTGTGTTTCCCAGTAAGGTACATCTTTTAAATTGCTGCAATTCCCATGCAGAGGAAACCTTTAGACATATACACATAGTTTGTATAAATAAACAGTTTTAATCCAACTTGTAATAATAAATGGTTAATATAAGGAAAGTAAGATAAGCACAAAATATCAATAATTCTAGGCTTTTTTTAAAACATTCGATTTGGTTCTTTCTTTGTTAACCTTCTCTACTAAATGAAACTGTAAATATTTGAGGTAGTATATGTTTTTTATACAGAAGACATAAATATGTTTGTGAATACTTCCAAAAACAAACATCACATCAGTAGATTTACAAATCTTTCCAGAAAATACAATTTTTAAAAAAAATTATAAGGGCTCCATAAATGTCAATTAGACCGATTTACCTGTGAAAAAATAGTATTCATTGACTTACAGTGTATTTTGGAACATATATACAGTATGGGTTTCATATGTATATATCCAGTTAATATATATATTAAACATCAAACACTTTTTTCCTCCTTCCTAATAACTTTGCCAAATAGTACAAAGGTTGTGCTAGAAATGCATCTCTTCTCCAAAAAAAAATCATAAAGACATTTTACAAAGTGAGTAGTGTGGAATTATTTCCACAGTTTATAGGAGAAGGAAAACGAGAAACGTTTCTGGCCCTTTGCCGTCAACAGGAGTAAGGGCTATCAGTAATTATGAGTCTGTTGGAAAACAAAATTATAGCCCCTCTGGGGTGTCAGTGTTTCAGTAGTAAAAGCTGTCTAACCCAAGCCAAGCTTTGGCATGACTTGCCCTGCTTTTTCTGCTTTCTCGGTGAAGAACCATGTCCAAGTATTCAACTTGGCTCTCTCTGCATTGACTCAGACTCTGATGCTTTAATGCTTCCACTTTTTGTACTGAAGTAGCCAGAAGTCCCAATAATTACCATGATAATTACCCAGAATGAGCATCTGTAATAGGCACTTTATTTTTTTAACATCTTTATTGGAGTATAATTGCTTTACAATGTTGTTAGTTTCTGCTCTATAACACAGTGAATCAGCTATACATAAACATATATCCCCATATCCCCTCCCTCTTGCGTCTCCCTCCCACCTTACCTATTCCATCCCTCTAGGTGGTCGCAAAGCACCGAGCTGATCTCCCTGTGCTATGCGGCTGCTTCCCACTAGCCATCTGTTTTACATTTGCTATTGTATATACGTCCACGCCACTCTCTCACTTTGTCCCAGCTTACCCTTCCCCCTCCCCGTGTCCTCAAGTCCATTCTCTACATCTGCATCTTTATTCCTGTCCTGCCCTTAGGTTCTTCAGAACCTTTTTTTTTTTTTTTAGATTCCATATATATGTGTTAGCATACTGTATTTGTTTTTCTCTTTCTGACTTACTTCACTCTGTATGGCAGTCTCTATGTCCATTCACCTCACTACAAATAACTCAATTTCATTTCTTTTTATGGCTGAGTAATATTCCATTGTGTATATGTGCCACATCTTCTTTATCCATTCATCTGTCGATGGACACTTAGGTTGCTTCCATGTCCTGGCTATTGTAAATAGTGCTGCAATGAACATTGTGGTACATGGCAATTTTTGAATTATGGTTTTCTCAGGGTATATGCCCAGTAGTGGGATTGCTGGATCATATGGTAGTGCTATTTTTAGCTTTTTAAGGAACCTCCATACTGTTCTCCATAGTGGCTGTATCAATTTACATTCCCACCAACAGTGCAAGAGGGTTCCCTTTTCTCCACACCCTCTCCAGCATTTATTGTTTGTAAGTTTTTTGATGATGGCCATTCTGACTGGTGTGTGGTGATACCTCATTGTAGTTTTGATTTGCATTTGTCTAATGATTAGTGATGTTGAGCATCCTTTCATGTGTTTGTTAGCAATATGTATATCTTCTTTAGAGAAATGTCTATTTAGGTCTTCTGCCCATTTTTGGATTGGGTTGTTTGTTTTTTTGATATTGAGCTGCATGAGCTGCTTGTAAATTTTGGAGATTAATCCTTTGTCAGTTGCTTCGTTTGCAAATATTTTCTCCCAATCTAAGGGTTGTCTTTTTGTCTTGTTTATGGTTTCCTTTGCAGTGCAAAAGCTTTTAAGTTTGATTAGGTCCCATTTGTTTATTTTTGTTTTTATTTCCATTTCTCTAGGAGGTGGGCCAAAAAGGATCTTGCTGTGATTTATGTCATAGAGTGTTCTGCCTATGTTTTCCTCTAAGAATTTTATAGTGTCTGGCCTTACATTTTAGATCTTTAATCCATTTTGAGTTTATTTTTTTGTGTGGTGTTAGGGAGTGTTCTAATTTCATTCTTTTATATGTAGCTGTCCAGTTTTCCCAGCACCACTTATTGAAGAGGCTCTCTTTTCTCCATTGTATACTCTTGCCTCTTTTATCAAAGATAAGGTGACCATATGTGCATGGGTTTATCTCTGGGCTTTCTACACTGTTCCATTGATCTATATTTCACTTTAACTGTATAATTGGTAAGGTGAAAGCACCAGTGCTGAAACATTTCACAAGATTTCATATCTGAAAAAGAGGAAGAAATCCTCTAAGAAAGTGGAAATCGACTTAAGAAAGGGGTGGGGGCCCCCAAATAACAGTTAAGCGGCCTCTCAATGTCTTATAGGTTTCAGAGAGAGCGTTATGTCCTTTGAGGGGAAGGGGAGGGGAGGGGGAACAGTGATGGCTGTTTTTCTGAAGCAACATTTCTCACTCTTTCTATTTTGAAAATATTCATTTCCATGAACAGAAAGTAAAGCTGATTAAACTATAAATATTCATGAATATGAGCTTCCCCTAAAGCATTCAAACAAAGTAGAATGAAGGGTAAAACTCATGCGGTAGGAAAGTCTCCTTCCCTTTCGTTTGTCCAGATCAGAGCCCGGGTGCTCAATGTAGGTCAAGGCATCAGGCAGAGGGAAGAACTGCAGACTGACATTGAGATGCTCTATTTCACACACTTGCCCTCTGGAAGGACTGGCAGAAACAGTCACTTAAATTAAACACAGGTCATCAGGCAAGATATATAATCTATTCCTAAAACAGACAACTCGAGCATCCCAAATCCCTATGGCCTTTTACCGGGGCACATCACACTACCTCCTGGTGTTCCTCTGTCAATTCACATTAGGACTGGCTGTGTTTAAAAGTGGTATTTCATGTATTCTGTGACCCTCTTGCTCAAAGCAAAGAAATTGCTTTTGTTTATTTATGACCTACTAACCTTAAGGAAAACGGAAATACTTAATGTTCTCACAAGCGTAGGGATGGAGAAATAAAGGCTAAAATAAATCTGGCCTTGGTACAAGTTGGTCTTATTCTGCCCACACGACCCTCCAAAGTTATGGGAAAGTGGAAAGGAAGATATTTGTCCATAAATGACCTATTGCTTGTGGCTCTTTTCATTCAAGGAAAACTATGCAAGAATTCAGATTGCTGCCATCCACTTAGAGTCCTGGAATTAGGACAGTGTGTTCTCCCCAAAATGACACTACACACTTCCTTACAGAAAATGTAAAACCTCGGTACCATTGCATCTCAATGTTTTAAATATAAATATTTGACAACCAAGGATTATGTCATGAAAATAAAGATGTGGAAGACATAGGAAGATGTAAAGTACTGATTGAAAGCCACGTTTGAATCAGTGAAAGACTAAGTTGAACCAGCAAGTAAAGCCAAGGACAGAACAAAAATATCAGAGAATATAGGGCCCTAAATTTATTCTCTTTTCTGGCACTAGGTACCTGCAAGCAAGAATAAGATCCTATTTTCCAGTTGTGGAAAAGTTAAACTACTCAGAGATGAGGTATTATCTTCAACCAACTATAACTGTGTGACACATCTGGTTTAGTCCAAGGAAAGAAGAAAGAATTCATTACTGAATTTACTACTGTTATTTTATGTGTATATGACATTTAATGGAATTTCTTATTGCTATAAGTGAATCATTTTTATATTTAAGAATTTTAAGTTAATTATATTCTGCTAAGGACTTCTAGGAAAATATGTTGGAATACAAAGAAAAACAAGTTTATGCGTTGCAATTCATTCCAACTGCCCTAGAGATTTGCTTATTAGTAGGCCAATGCATATTTTGTGTTAATGCAAAATACACAATTTACAGCCTTTTTTTCATAGCACCCCTGTTATACAAATGTTAGCAGATGTACCAAGAGATGAATAGGCATGATTGAAAATGGTTGTATGTTGACCTGACACTAATATTGCAACAGAGAGGCAACAGAGCAGGAGTCATAGGCTTTCGTTTGTAATTGATAATGCAAACAAGTGAGTCCCCAGCCCCATGATAATATTCTTTCCAGCAGCAACACAGAAATACCTACTGATAAAGCACACCTTCCTAATGAGTGTTATCCCATAGGAAAAAATTTGCTTATTTCAAAAGAAATAAACACCACAGAATCCAGATTAGTCACTGTTTTTATATTCTAAGATTTTGTCACCTCAGTATGAACTCCCAATAGATCATTAAGCCCTCTGCCCCTAAAAAAGATTGTCTAGAAGGTATTAAACAATTAGTGGCTTTAAAATATTTTAACCGAGTGAATATTAGAATGTATAAAAGGTTAGAGGACCTGTTTCACTTATATTTCAAGAACAATTGTCTTAATTGAATAGACTATGGTCACCTTCAAAGTAGTAGCCCAAATTGTTGTGGGTTGTCTCACCCACAGATAATTAGAACCACATTGGATGCCAGTTTAATGCATGAAATAGTGACTTTCTACCCTGGTTTTGATACATGCAAAGTGACTTTTTGAATTGATGATAGAAAATTATTGAAAGCAGTCCTAAAAATACATTCACTGGAGTTCACAATAATTTAAAAATAAGTATAAATCACAAAGCACTCTTGGAGAAAGGAGATATGAAAAGAACAAAAACAAACAAAAACAGGATTTTCATATCCAAAATCTTGGAAATGAATGGTTTTGAAAAGAACAGAAACAAACAAAAAACAGGACATTCATATCCAAAACCTTGGAAATGAATGGTTTTGAAGCATACCAAGATTGTACCTTTCATAGTATTAATGAAGTCTTTGTGTCATAAGCTACGAAAAATGTGTTGAGTTGGTTTCTTCATTTATTATTTGTCCAGTAGTTTCTAAATGATACTAATTTTACAACCTTATTTTAGAAAAAAATACATTAAATATAAAAGGATAACACTGGTTAACATTAATATGATTTTAGGAAATGTAAGAAATTCTGTTTAATTTGTATAACCTAAATACATCATGTTTACCTACTATAAGAATAACCATATTTAAATTAGAAGATATTGTTTTGATTTGATACCTCAAGCTACTTTGAATAACAAATTCCCCATGTCATCAATAGTGAGATAATTTCATCCCTGGAACTAATCCAGGATAGGCATTTTTTTAGCTCAATAAAACAGATCCTTCTCTCACACACAATGTGAGGTGGAGACCTGCCAAAGTCTCCGTTGGAGAAATCACGCTGCTTCTTTCTGATTCTTTAGAAATGGCTTAAAATGCCTCAAATGTATGACTACAGCTACTCTGTTGTTTCTGTCTCCCCTCCCACCCCCTCCAGATACTCACAGATCCTGTATAGTCAACAGAATTCTGAGTTTAGAGGTTGCTCCAGTGAACATTCAACGCTGTCGGTGAGTTTGGAATTAAAATCAAAACCATCGACCGTTGATTGTACCCTATGGCCAACCACCATCTCCACCGTGGCTTCAGAATTTGCTGAAGACAGGAAACCAAAGCAGGACACACCAGGACCTTCTCTTCCCTTGGCAGAGGTTATTTCTTAAAAGGTCACAATCAACATTCATTGCTGTCGGTGGGCTGAGCTGTGTGGACAAGCTCACTGAACGATGAATGCAACTGTGGCCCCGCATTTTGCAGTCAAGAGCTAGTTCATCCTTGAAAGATGCATTGAAAGTAGTAATATGGTTTACTTTAACTTTTCCAATCTGCAGAGTCTTCAGGTTTATTTATTCAATGTATACTCTACGATCAGATTTCGATGAAAAAGGCACTAGTTTAAACAAGAATAACACTTTTCTACACTTCTGTAAGTTATAAATAGAGCACTTTTTTAAAAAGGTAAACTATTTGGCTCATGGAATCTGTAACATAACTGTCTAAGTTTGCACATCTTCCTACAGGGGTGTAAAAGAAAGCATGAGAAGTCCATCAGCATCTTTGTCATTGGTACCGATGCCCTTAAAACAGCAACACTTAACAGTACCCATTCTCTGCATCTTTTGTTAGATTTCCTGATAAATTGGGACATAATCACCAGGTAATTTTATTTCTGCTGCTCTGGGTGGGGACTGACTCAAAGAATACTTGCTCTTGTCATGGAATTTGCTAAGGAGGGAAGAAAATATATATAACTATATATCTGTCAGAACACTTCTAAGAGTCAGAGAGCAGATTAATTTCCATAATTAAATCCAACTTGAAGATGAAATTTTATCCACCTTCTTTGTGTTTTTCCCTTCCAAGAACCTTATCTATATCATTAGACTTAGGACCGCAGCCTCATAAGTCTGTGGGGCTTATAATACAGCCTGGTTTGGTTCTCTTAACTAGTTTGGCTCTATGTTTTTATTTAGTACAATTGTCTTTGAATTTGATCACAGCAGTTTTAAGCTTATCATTTGTAATGATAATAACCATTATATTCTTGTTACAATACTCACAATATAAATACTTATAGTGTCCATATTAGGAATATCTGGAAGGCTTCAATATTTATTTTTAAAAATCTGTCACATACATTATTCTTCCCATTTCTTGCCCTTTTCAGTTCCATTTATCTTCAACTCTCACTGCAGAAGCCCATTCCTGAGCCTCTGCTCTAGATCTCTTCATGACCATCAAATATTTCACCACATCCAGTACCTAAACTGTGGTAGTCCACTCTCAGCCTATCATCTCCTACTATTCTAGTTTCTCATTCTCTTATGCCCAAAACAACTGCCCTTTCAGCTGCAGCGTTGCTGAAAACAGTCACACAATCCTATGATTTTGTGTTTGTATGTATTCATGGGTTTCCAAATCCCTTGGTCCCTCAACTTCGACCTTGCATTCTCCCAGCCTGCTCCCCAGGAATTAGCCTAAACCTTCTCCTTTTTCCTCAACTGCTCTTCTCCACCATCTTGTTTGCAGCAGAGATAGTGACCTCTGGTTTTCACCGAGAAGCTTTAGTTCATCTGACTGTTCCCCCACTTCCTCATTCATGGTCTCTGAATGCCCAGGCTTCTGCCCTGTGGTTTTCTTACTGCCTTCTCCTTGCTCAGGACAGGTCTTCCTCCCTAATATCTCTCTCCTTTGTCGCCATATTTGTTCTTTTCATTTAACGTGTAACACAGTTCAGTTTTCTCCTTTTTCAAATAGAAACAAAGAAAGTTAAGAAAAATCTCTGTACCACTGCATCCTCCAAATAATCATCCCGTTTCTTTCCTGCTGTTTCAAGCTAGGTCTTTGGACATAGGATGTGGCAGCTACAGCACTTTCTGTACTTGATGACTTTCTATTTCACCTTAATTGTCTGTAATTTGTCTGCGTCTAACATTACTCTCACTCATGCATAACATTATTCTATTGAAGCTGCTCTTGACCAAATCACCAGCAAGCTCCATAGAGCCGAATACTACAAACCACACTTTTCTGTCAGTGATCCCACTTGAACACCCCTTCTTGTCTGTCACTACTGACATTCGTTCCTTTTTTAAACTCTGTCTTTATTACAGTGAAGTCTTACTGTTTAGAGGCCCATCTTAATCTGCCTAACCTAGCATGACTAGTTTCTTTGTGAGACACATCATTGGTTTTCAAAGTTGCTTCTCTTCCCATGCTTTACAGTCTCTCAAGGGATCTCAGTCACCTGTACGATGTTTATATCTGCTTAGATGTTGCTGATACTCTAGTGTTTATCTCCAGTCAAGATATCACAAATCTGCAGCTCTGTCTTCTGCTCTTCCCATAGACCCTTGTCCATCCATGACCACAGCAAACTCATCGTCTTTTCCCCAAGGGATAACAACCTTCATCTCCTGAACAACCAAAGCCAGAAATCTGGACACCATCACATGCTCCTGACTCTTCCTTTCTGTTCTTCCATGCACATATAATCACGAAGTCCTAAAGATGTCCACTTCTCGCTATCCTGCTAAGAGTCCAATTTTTCTATGTACTTCTGTGTCATTGAGAAACTCACACTTCTTACTTGGACTATTCCATAGTCACCTAACTAAATTTCTGTCTACAATCAGCCATCTGGTCGATATACTTTCCCCATAGCATTTGAAAAAAAAAAATCCTTAAAACAATTAATTGTGTTACAGAATCCTTTAATGCACTCTGAATAAGAAGTCCTAATATGTTTAATAGATGGATTGTTCTAGTGGGAAATGTGAAAATTAGTCTAGTGGGAAAAAGTGAAAATTTACCTGAAACTTCACAGAAGCTCTCAAGTTATATTTCAGTACATTAAGGAGCTAATTGCAATTTTAAAAATTTTCCTAAAGTAAGTGAGGTTGAAGAGTTACTAATCTTAAAATGGTGAAGAACTTTTAAAATATTAACGACAAAGAAGGAGGAAAAAGGAAAACAAAATAATGAGAAGATTTGACTACTTGAACTTAGATCTTTAGCATGTCAAAAAAACATACAATGAAAAGGCAGTTACCAAATAAAAAAGAATATGAGAAATAAATAAGACAAATTATTAATATGCTTAATATGTAAAATTTAAAAATATATGTTCTTAATATAGAAAATTCAATAAGGAGAAATTAACACCTCAAGAGAGAAAAGAACATTGGATCTGAACAGAGAAGTTACAAAAGAAATGCAAATTAGAGAGGTAAATTTTACATATATGATGTAAAATTCTGCTTCACTCATGAAAATTCAAGTTTAAAACAATGAGATGTAATTTATCTTTAGTAAAGTTAATTGATGAACAAAAGAACACAGAAGCCACTAACGCTGAAAGAAATGTACTCGTACTGTATAATGTATGATTATCTTGGTTTTTGCTAATACTTACTTTATGCTTGATCTGCCTTTTTTGAAATTGTGACCTCCCCACTGATGGCTGATTGGACCAAGAGCACACACCTGTCCCAAGGGGAGCTAATCCATAAGCTTGGCAGTGACTTTCATAATTTTTCCCTTGGGAACTTGAACTAAAATCCATTAAATCAGTCAGGAGGTAGTAGGTGTGTAAGAGATCTATAATGTCATGAAGATGTGGGGTAGATTTCATTTTACTTTACTTATGTGTCAGTAAGTCAGAAGCAGAGGGTAATTAGTGAAGGACAGCAGTTCCCTGAAAGATGGACAGAGCAGCTTTCATCCACAAAATTCCAAGTCCAGCACTCATTTTCCCAGCTGTTTTTGCTATGCTTTTGGATGGCTTTTACATATCTACAAGTTGACTGAAGCCTTGAAATTTACCCTAGTTTATTTGTTAGCTAACACTGGTATTTATTCTTTGCCTTCAAAACCATACAGTGCTCATGAGAATATGAACTCATGTAAACTTTATGGAAACAATTCGGCACTATTTATTACAAAATTTTAAATGTTTGTAAACTTTGAATCTTTCATTCTTATTCTAGGATTCTCTTTAATGTATGTATGTATGAAGATGTCCAAAACAACATTATTTTCAAAAATTTAATGATGGCAGCAAACTACATGTCCAACAATGGGGAATGCGGCAATTAATTATAACAGGAATATGATAGAAAATAATAATAACCCAAGAATATTTTCATGACTGAAGAGCCTGCTTATAATTAAGTAAAACTCAAACTGAGGATTAAATCCCAACTTACTAAAGAAGCAGCTTTGGCAAAATTAATTAAGCTTCTTAAGACTCAATTTTCTTAACTATATAATTAGTATAATATTTTCTATCTGATAATGTTTTCTGAGGATAAATGAAATAATTTATGCAATGACTTTAGCTCAATACCTGACACAATAAACATTCAGTAGTAGTAGTGGTAGTAAACTCTATCCTATGTATCATAGGATCCCATTATGTAAAATTTATTCTTTATATTTAACTCTTATTGCTGAAATTGTGGTCCTTTTACTTCTCATATGCATGACATCTTTTTTTAATTTTTCTTTTTTCTTTTTTTTTTTTTTTTTGCTTTGTTTTTCTTTGATTTGTTCAAGCTGACAACATTTACCTCTTTACTATCCTAAAAGACTCTAGGTCTTGTTTCAAAAAAAGTCACACCACAAATTATGCTTAACTTTTAGTCAACTGCAAAAAGAAATAAAATTAAATAGAATTATCATTTACTTTACTAAGTTCACACAATGATCTAGGTATACTGTCTTCTTTAATCCTCATAGGAACCATTTAAGGAAGGACATACAATTTTGAAGATGGGGACAAGACAAGAAGTCATATAGCTGTTGTCATAACTGGTGGAGTGATAGCACTAAACTCTACCATTTCATTTATATCCAAATTTTGAGAATCTAGCCGTTAATGCATAACAACTTCTAAGAAAAGAAAGAATAGTATATTCCTTTCAAGACAATAATTCAGCCCAAGTTAAGTATCTCTGGGATTTAAGTGAAATATAAAGATACAGTCTGAGAACAAGGTGTGTCCTCTCAGACTCCATATTTAGAAAGATGGCACTATAATTAAGTGATTTGAGACCTGGTTTTTCTTGTTCATCAGTGAAAATTACTTGCTCTGGTTGCTGCTTCAAACTGGCACAAAGAGCAATGTCAAAGACATGATAAGAGCTCAACAAATATTATGTGAATGAATGAGTCATAAGCATGGCTACATAGCAAGCCAAGCCCTCAATGACTGACTCATATGATACGATGCTTTATGCCAGATACTACGAGTCAAAATTGAGTCTTGGCTAAGAGACTGTAATTTTTTTCAGAAAACTACATGTACAACAGTGGCATTAATTTCTAGCCTCCAGAGTGGATTCCTAACATTCTCTTATATGTTTACCATATATGAATTTAACTACAATATTTCTTCCAGCTAATAGACCAATAATGGCAACACAAACCATCATTGTATAAAGTAGTAAGAGAAAGTAGAAAGAAAGAAAGAGAAATAACTCTAACCATTATTTTAAAATGCCATCAATTATAAGACACATCTCAATTTAAGAGATGTTAAAATATAAAACATGCATCTAGAATCAATGAAATAGAATATTTATTCCCAGAAGTCCACCGGGTTGCATTCCTTCTATTAAAAAATAGATACAAACCTGAAAAGGTAATGCAAGTAAGAAAAAAATGATGGAAAGATTTTGGGAATGGGTTTAATTTTTCCCCAACATTGACCCAAATTAAATGCACAGTTTGAAGTTTACAAGTGTTTTTAAGAATTTCCAAGGGTTGTTTGAGCTCTACATGATGTTTATCCTAGATGCTGACTTAAAAATCTAACTTTCCCCTTGACCTTAAGCTAAGAATAACTCCTAGGTATAAACAACTTTTTCCTAATTTCTAAGACTATAAATTATAGGTAGTAAGAAGAGCTAGCATTTATCTAGCAGCTAAATTTTTATTTTTACAAATCCTTTCTTTTACCTTCTACGACACCATACAATTCAATATAATTTTAACAGGTCTTAATCACATTTTCCAAGTCAGTCCCACTTCCTCTTCAGACAAATTCACTCATTCTTCCTGCTCCCTCTGTGAATTCCTTCAGAGTCCTTTAAACCACCCCTCCCCATGCAAAGTTTTCTGGAAAATCAACACCAAATAATAAAAATAAAAGATTCCACTATATTCCCTGCCTGAATCTCTCTAAGCCCTGGACAGACAGCTTGGACACAGGCACATAAGCCTTTGCTAGTGGGGCCAAATCACACAGAGCCATTTCTAGATGCCTGTTCTTGTGCTATCAGTCCTCTTACCTTAGACAAACCCCTCCTGCTGGTTAAGTGCTAACACATGCTTTACAACTGCAGGAGAGGATATGGTTTACAGATTAAAATTAGATGCAGAATTAAATTGCTTGAACACAGCAAAAAAGAAGAGGGTAGTCGAAGGGGTGGAGAAGACAATTTGGTCAGGCCAGCACTCACACACATTTAATTCCAAGACTTGGGTTTCCATAAATTTCCATTAGAATACTTGGGCTCAGGTTCTCCTTTCATTACTGAGAGTCACTTTCAGAGCAATAACACATAGAATCTGTCAAAGAATATGAAGTCCCATGAAAATGCATGTTTAAAATGTGGAATTTACAGCCATGTGAGATCGCTAAGTCAAATACCAGAGCTCCTTTTAGAGAGCCAAAGAGAGTAATTTAAGGACTCCTAATAACATGTGTTACTTTTCAAGCTACTATAATAAGAGTAATCAGATCTCAGGCTTCAGGGTGTAACCTGATCACCTGTGCTTTTCAGAAAAGAATTTCTGTGTACACAGACAGCACTGCACAGCTGGCCAAGCACATTACTGGGCATGTCAGAAGGAAGGGGAGGAGAGACCACCTTCTCCAAACCATTAAATGCCTTTTGCAACTGGTAAACACAAACTAACAGAGAAGTTAAGATAGATGAATCTTGATTAAATTTAAAAAATGACAGCTGTTGCCTGAAAATGAAGACCTAAACCAGTGGAAAAGGAAATGAATAAGTTCACGGTATGTAGTTTCTTGGTTTAGAATGCAAGGTCATAAAATGCAAAGTTGTGTACTCTTCCATTCAACAGGTATGTGTTGGGAGCCTATTTATTTCCTGGCATTTTGTTGAGTGTTGAGTGGTATCACGGTAAGCGGTCCCACCTCCTGGTTACTTGAAGTAGAGTGGCACAGAAAAATACTCATCACAAAATTTGCTAATAGATAGCTCTAAAGTCAAGGCCTAGAGAGGAAAAGGTAGACCACCAGAACTCATAAAAGAGAGAAAAAATGTCAAGACTGTGTCTTCCTAACTTGCAAAGCAAGGGAATGCAAACCAATGAAGAACTTCACTAGGTTATTCAGGGACAGGGCAAAGTTATGGTTTTTGAGTGCTAGACAAGGATATTCTTGACCATATGATAAGTCAGGATTAAAAAACTAGCTCTCTGAATAGATGATGAATGAATTTCAAGGTCTATCTATGGTTGGGTAAAAAAAACCTCATAGTTTATTGACCAGTGAAGAGTCTTCAGTTAGATCCAGTAATGGTTTGGTATACCAAGGTCACTCAAAGTTCATGGTCTTCTACATGTTTCATCTGAAATTAACATCCAGTTAGAGTTGTCATGAAATTTAGTTTGACATCTTCCAGGCAAGTTCTGCTGAAGTGGAAAAAATTTCCATTTGCCGGATGTAGAGGTAAGTGGTTAAAGGAGTTGAGGATAAGGGGTCAAGGGAAGGAGATAAAGCAACCCAGGCAGAGAGAATAACAAATGTGGACACCAGCAGCGGGATTGGAAGTCAGTTTAGGATAGGATAGAGGCCAGCATGGTATGGATGAAACAAAGCCTGTGGAACTTGTTGCATTTAAGGTTGAGAAGGTGGCCTATGGCCAGGCCATATAAGAATATATAAGCCATATTAAACATGTTGGTCTACTGTCCAAAGTGCAATAAGAATCCACCGAAGAATTTTAAAACAAAGGGTAAGCGTGGGAGCTGGAGGGTAGTGGATGATCCAATTGAGTTTCAAAAAAAAAAAAAATCACTCTGATTATCGTGTGAAGGATGATCTGATGGGTTTGCTAGGAGAGCTGCTGATACACCATTTTGGAGGAAATAATCATTATGCAGAAGAAAGATGAAGGAATTCTAAACAGAGAAGTTTCCAATAAATCTGGATGATTTTCACGATGAAAAAGAGTGATAGTGTGAGAAGAAGTAACTAGGGCAGCTGTCCCCCATATTTCTGACACCACGGACCAGTTTCATGGAAGGCAATTTTTTCCACAGACGGGCAGGGGTCTTGGGGGGACTGGTCCCAGTCTGTGGCCTGGGAGTTGGGGACCCCTGAATTAGGGCACCCAAAATGCAAACTGCCCAATAATTCATGAATATAGCACTTAACCCTTGACCCAACATTTTCCATCTTAGACAGTGTGGTTGGCAGTCTCTAAAATGGGCCCCAATGATCCTCTTTGACAGATATTTATACTCTTGTATAGCCACAATCTCTTGAGTGTGGGCTGGACCCAGAAACTTAATTCTAACCAGTTGAATGTGGTGGAGGTGAGGGAATCAGTTCCAAGGTTAGGGTACCAACAAATGTGTTTTCTTGTTTGGTGGTTCTCTTTTGCTTTCTCCCAGTTCACTCTCTATGGGGAGAACCACCTGCTGTATCCTGAGACAGTCTTGGTGGAAAGTGACTCGTGATGAGAGACTGAGGCCACAGCTGCTTGAGTGAGCTGGCAGGTGGATCCCATTGTAGTCCAATCTAGATGTGACTGAAGCTGGACCAACACCTTGATTGCAGCCTATGGAGATGCTGAGCCAAGAGGAACCCAACCAAACCGCATCAGATTCCTGACCCCAGAAGCTGTGAGATAACAAATCTTCATTCTTTTAAGCTGCTAAGTGTTGAGGTGATTTGTTACACAGCAATGGATAACAAACTTAGAAAGCTTGCTGGTTAAGCAAGCAGTTTGCCCTTACTCTGTCACTGATTTTTTTAAAAATCTCCTGATGCACTTCTTTATACTTCTTCACTATTTTATGCCTTGTCACTTTTCTTACTAAATCTTTTCTTAAAATGTTATGTTTTACAGCAGTCAGTGACAGATAGACATAATAGAAACTTTAAATGGCTTTTTAAGTTTTAATATTTCAGAGGTTGATAAAAGCAAAATGAATAGTGGTATGACTTTTTATAAGTCCAACTCTATTACAAAGTTAGGAGGCATTTTGCTTTGGTAAATTTCACACTTTCAAAGAATAGATGAGCTCAAAGTACTAAAGTACTTTTATCTTCTCTGCTTTGTTAATTTTAATAATTTTGGTAAAAACTATGGTTGTACTTATTAAGTAAAAGTAACAGTCTTCAGATTTTTGATGTAATTAAGTAATAGTTAAAGAAAGACCTCTTGGTATCTCATTGATGATTTTTGGCTACTACAAAATAAAATGAACTTTGGGCATATATAGATTATGAAGTTAACTTATTTCCATGAAAATCTTGTCCACTGGATACTACAGGGCTTTAGTCTTCAGTAATTCCCTTCCTATCTTTCCTCCAATCTCGAAGTATTTCTGAGAGGTTCCAGGAGATTTTACAAACCAAACCAAACTTGACACCGCACCAGCCTCCTTTTCTCTACTTCTGCTTTCCATTGAATTATAACCACTCCCATTAACATCACTGTTCTCTTGGCTGCTTGCAGTCACCCTCAGCAGGGACTGCTTCCCCCTGCGGACAATCTCATTGGATAACAGCAATCTGGCCGCCAAGCTCTGCTGCTTTTGGGAACCACGACCCCTCTGGAGTGCTGACTCAAACTTCCAGAGCTGCCAGTATGGGGGACTCGAAGGAACCTTCTTTCATCTTTCGGTATAACGCTCTGGTAAAATGGTACTGAAGAACTGCATTTTTCCAATATCATATACAGCTTTAATGGAGCAGTTCTTCCTGTTTATTCAGAGAACCAAACATAAATCCGTAAGTGGAGCCAACAGACGCATCTCCATGTCAAGCACCTTGCTAAATTCCGAACTGCCCCGTGTGTTAAGGCTAAGGTTTTAAGATTGGGCTCAAATTAAAATCCTTCTTTCTTCCTCTTCTTAGAATGAAGCTGTCTGTAAGAAAGCGTCTCTATTTTTCATACAATAGATTCTAGGGAAGGCATGGCCAGAATCATCTGAATCACAGCAAAGGAAACTACTTGACCTCAAACTAATTCCACCCACCATCAAAGGAAAGTCATCCTCTACCCCTTTCATGTACTTCTGTTAACAACAACAGCAACAATGGCAAAAACAAAAAATGAATAAATGTCTCAAGATTTCATGGTAAAAGCACTGAATTTAAAAATTGGGAGATCTGTGTTTCAGGCTAGCTCTAA
Organism: Phocoena sinus; assembly: GCF_008692025.1. Lineage (NCBI taxonomy): Eukaryota > Metazoa > Chordata > Mammalia > Artiodactyla > Phocoenidae > Phocoena > Phocoena sinus. The sequence goes on along the minus strand of NC_045763.1, from coordinate 182,521,800 downwards.
CACACACTGCTTCTTTGATGCAAGTCAGACTGAATATTCTCCCAGAATTTTCCAGATGAAATGATTTCCTCATCTCTAAATAAAGTTTCTGGAACAGTTGATCTCCTAAAGTCTTTTGCAACTTTAAATCTCTACAATTGAATTAAGAAGAAAAAGGAAATTTCCTCACTCACGAATATTAGGAGATAGCAGGAATCACTAACTACTCAGGTAAGTTATCATGACTGATCACGACCAACATAAAAAGAAAAGCTGACTCCAGAGAAAATAGAGGTAATTCAGAAAAAAGAAGAGGACTTTGCTTAAATTTTAATTTGTAACTAAGAGACAATTGGGAACAAATATATTTATAAAATAGCAACAGATGATAATGAAAAGGAATTAACAGAGAACACAATGGTTATCTTGGCAGTTAAATGTGTAATTGCCAAAAAAATTAATAGGAATTTTAAAATGTAAAATTAAGTCATCTCCTGGTAGGTAAAATCCCAAGTAAGTAAGACTTTGAAAGAAAGGTTGAAGAAAGTGGATCATCTCTGAAGGTCTAATATTTAAGTTGCCAGAAAAGCACATAAGAGAAGAAGGAAGTTTCTGTGCACCAAGGATAAAGAGATCTTAAATAATTCCAGAAAATAAAAAAAAAACAAAATAAGTCATCTAAAGAGTCATCAGAACACAGAATAAAGAGCCCAAAGTTTTATATTTTTACCCCCCCCCCCACATTTTATATTTTTGATGACACATATTACATCTTTTTATTTTGTGTATCTTTTGACTAATCATTACATTTTCAATTAGTTTTACTTCTTTTCTTTTTTCCCCTTTTGTACTTGCTTTATAAATGATTGGTCCCCCACCTTTCTTAATTATTTACTTTTCCAGTAAGATTATTACTTTCATAAGTTTTCTTATTATTAGTCAGTGCCTTTTCTTTATAGCTTAGAGAAATTCCTTTACCATTTCTTGTAAGGCCGTTTTAGTGGTAATCAACTCCTTTAGCTTTTGCTTCTCTGTAAAACTCTTAACCTTTCCTTCAATTCTGAATGATAACCTTGCTAGGAAGAGAATTCTTGGTTGGCAGTTTTTTTCCTTTCAGCATTTTGAATATGTCATGCCACTCCCTTCTGGCCTATAAAGTTTTTGCTGGAAAATTTGCTGATAGCTTTATGGGGTTTCCCTTGTATGTAATGAGTTGCTCTTCTCTTGTTTTTAAGATTCTCTTTTTATCCTTAACTTTTACCACTTTAATTATAACGTGTCTCAGTATGTTTCTCTTGTGTTCATCTTATTTGGAACTCTCTGGGATTCCTGCACCTGGATTTCTGTTTCCCTGCCTGGGTTAGGAAAGTTTTCAGTCATTATTTCTTTAAATAATTTTTCTGACCCTTTATTTCTCTTCTCCTTCTGGGACCCCTATAATGTGAATGTTATTTTGTTTGTTGTTGTACCCAAGGTCCCTTAAGGTATCATCATTTCCTTTAATTCTTTTATTATTTTGCTGCTCTGTCTGGGTGTTTTCCTTTGCTTTGTCTTCCAGCTCGCTAATTCATGCTTCTACCTCATCCAATCTGCTGTTGGACCCCTCCAGTGTGTTTTCAAGTTCAATTATAACTTCTGTTTGGTACTTTTCTATCTCTCTGTTGAGGTTGTGGCTGTGTTCATCCATGTATCTCCTAACACCAGTGAGTATCTTTATGACCATTACCTTGAACTCTTTATCAAGTATGTTGCTTACCTCTATTTCACTAAGGTCTTTTTCTGGGGATTTGCCTTGTTCTTTGTCTGGGAACATATTCCTCTGGGTCTGCATTTTTTCTGTTTCTCTGTGTTTGTCTATATGTATTAGGGGAAACGGAGACTTCCCTCAGTCCTGCAGGAGTGGTCTTGTGTAGGAGCTGTTCTGTGTGGCCCAGAAGTGCCATCTCCCCTGGCCACCAGAGCCTGTCACTCTGTGAGTGTCCCTCTCATGGACTGTGTGTGCCACCAGGTTTGATGGAGCTGTAGCAGCTGCCCAGGAAGGGGGGCTCATCGCACATACTTTTTTAAAATGATGCTCTTTCAGTTTGTTACAGGAATCATTTAATTCAACACAGAAACAGTTACTCTAGATAGAGAAGACAGAGACTCTGGGAGAAGGAAGGTCTGAATAACAACAACAAAAAATGTCATGGGAGAGAATTCTGAATATACATATATGTGTTTATATATATAACTTTTGATTGTCTATATATATATATATATATATATATATAAAATCTTTGATTGAAATTCTGAATTGATAGAGGCACAGAATATAGCAAAGAAAGAAAATATAAAGGAAAAACTCTAGTGAGTTCTTTTTTTTAATGCTCTGCACAGGGAACTCTACTTAATGCACTGTGGTGTCCTAAAAGGGAGGGAAATCCACAAGGGAGGGAATATATGATGATGTATGGCTGATTCATTTTGCTGTGCAGTAGAAGCTAACCCAACATTGTAAACCAATTATACTCCAATAAAAATTAATTAATAAAAAACAGAGTAAAATCTAAATTTCCATGAAAAAAATGTGATCTAACCAGTTTAGAATAAAACAAGCATTCTGAAGTCTTCAGAATAAAAATGGAAATCACTCCATTAAGTAGACAGAATTAATGATACTAGAAAATAATATGGATGTGGTTAAATGTATATGTTTACACAAACATGAGCACACACACACACACACGGCTTCTAGCCTAAGAACAAAGAAGAACAAGGACGAAGAAGGATAGTCATCAGATTTTGTAGATATTACAGGACCCACAAAAGAGACATATGTTAAAAAGTTACACACTTGTCATGATTTTGAGCAACTGGTAGAATGTAAAAAAGGAGAATCCATATGATTGTTTTCCTTAGAGAACACATTGGAGCAAGAAGGAAGGATACAGGAGCATCGCAACCTATTATATTACACTGTTGGGTTGTGACACAAATAACAGTAATAGAGTCATAGTAATGCAAAATTATTTTCACTTTTTGGGCAATGCATGTAAGATTCACTTGGGTTTCCAGACAAAAGGTATATGTTACCATTCTTGATTTGAAAGCAGCAATAAATCTGCCAGAATATGGGAAGTGGAAGAGAAGTTAGAGAGTAGAAGGTTAGAGGTTCTTGTACCCTCATTTGAAGAAGTGGAGAGTGATAATAAACTGCCAATATTGATGGAAGAAGAAATAGTAGAGTCAATATATTATTTAATGCTATATATATTTATAGTATATATAAATATAATAGATATTTATATTATATATATTTACAATATATTATTTATATTACCAACAGAAGAGCCATATACTAAAAGGGTGTAGAGGAGGTAGGGAGAATCATAGCAAAAAAATCAATAAATTATGCAAAGTAGATAAATCAATAAGTAGCTGCATAAACGTACTTTTAAGAATACAGATAAGACAAAAAAATTAAGTAATTATTTCTAAGTAAAGCTGGAGGAGGAGATTACTCTTTTACTTATGAACACCACTATACAATTCAATCTTTTAAAACTATGATTCATGTAATTTTAAGAAGAAATATTTTAAAAATGTAAAGTAAAATGGCACTAGTGTATTCTATATTTTACTGATTCTCAATGGAAACTAATGTGTAACAGTTTTAATAACTCATGTTTTTATGACTTTTTCACATTAACTAGAACAGCTTTTCCAGCCCCAATTACCCTTCATTCCAAAAGTTCACAAAAGGATTTCTGGGAGTCTCTGAGGTATTTTACACAATTCCAATGACAATGACATTTTCTCTGCCTCTTGGTGTCAATAACCACTATGGAAGTTCTGGTGTCCTTTCCAATAGATCTATTGCCAAATACACATGACTTGACTCTGACTTGATGAATTGGTGATGAACGGAAGCCACATGGTTCTCAGGAATTAGAGGGGTGGCTGCTCCTCTTTCCCACACTGTCACAGTCATAACTCAAGGTTTCAGAGGTTTTCTTGTAAAAAGAAAATTCCTTCAGCTTCTGCCTGCTGCCTTTTCTCTTACAAAGCTCAGGGAGAAATTTATGGGGTCTAGCAGGGAACTCTTCTGAGCAGGCATTGCTCTGGCAGCCCTACATCTTGCTTCCAATTTGCAGGGTGACAAGGGCACAGCTGGACTCAAGCATTTGAAAGCTGCCAGAATCTACCAGTTCCCTCGTCTTGGATTTTCTTTTCAGATTTGCTTTATATTTTGAGACACGAGTTCCTGTACAGTAGGTATTATGACCTCACAGCTACCAAAACACATCCCCCCCACCCCAGCTCAGCAAACAGAAGGGGACCAAGAGGGATTCATAATATACTCACATTCCAAAACCTTAGGACAGGATTCTGGTTGATTCAGGCAACGTCGACCAATCAACAATCACAACCTGATTGGCTAAGGAGGCTGAGTGCTGTAAACCCACGACTGCTCCAACTGAAATCCTCTTATTAGGAGTGTAGGAAGGATGAAAAAGAGTATATCACTGAGTCACTTTGCTGTACAGCAGAAATTAAACACAACATTGTGGATCAACTATAATTCAGTAAATTTTTTAAAAAACAAAAGAAAAGGAGTGTAGGAAGGATCATTTTCCAGAATGTTGGGGGAAGGTGTGGTGTTAGTACTCAGCACAGAAGAACATCTAAGCACAGAAAACATCCCAGTTGAAAGGTCGTGGAATAGACTCTTGGTGGATATAAGCTGAGTGGTTTACAAATCGAGTGTTTTTAGGATGTGCTCAACTTCATAGATGGCAGTGATGTTTGTTCAGATGGCGTAATTTGAGATCAGCAAAGTCAGAACTGCATTCATTCTCAATCCTATTATGGAGCCTAAACTTTCCACAGCTATTTAGTGTTTGGTTCAGAGAAGTCTCTTTTCAAATGTAATATAGGATGAGTGCAAAGTAAGGGACTCAAGTTATCCCACCATGAACTATTAATAACATCCCTCATATTAGTTTCTTAGATTTGCTGTGTAGGAAAGGAATGGGTTATACAGCAAGAGATTTTGGATACCTATTTTCATGATGCAATGCTTAGGGAAAATACAAAATAACGTGTACAATCCTATGGAAAAATAAAACAATTATCCTTAGAAAGAATGACTCAGGAAATATGAGGCATATGGTAAAACCCTGGAGGAACAAACCTGCTTATGTCCCCACACACACCTGGTGGTTCCATGTCAAGCTTTCAAGTCAGAGTATCAGATTTGAATTCCAGTGAGTTTGGGCAAGTTACTTCACTGCTTCAATTTTCTTCACTTCTAAGCTACAAATGGTTTTAGAAACCTCATGTAGTTGTGGCAAATTTAAATAAAGCATTATATAAAACACAGGGCGGTGCCGAGCATATAAGACTTGAAAAGTATTAGCGATTACAATTAGCAGGAATCTTAGGCACTCAGAAGCAGTGAGTTTCTAGACGCGATGGAGAAACGTAAAGGGAGGGGAGGACGTTCAAGAGTCTGAGAGGCACCAACTGGCACGTTTAAGCATGGTATTCCATCACTGTGGCAACCCTGGTGATGGCAAAATTTGTTTAGGTCCTACAATGTCCAAAGCTTCACATATAGTTTTTGAGATAGAATTTTGAGGGTTTTGTCCTGCTACAGGTGTGATGCCTTATTAGACTGCACAGAGCAGAAGTCAGCCCTGCATAATTTGGGTACTTTCTACCCTGAGTTTACTCAATAACTACTTTGAACTAAAATCTAAACATAGCTGTTACTTAGCCAATCTGTGAGAATTTCGTATTCATCTTTTAAAAGAATAAAACAGTGTGGGATTCCCTCACTCCTCCATCATAGGATGGGACTATTGTGTAGAGAAATAACACACATGCACACACATTAGATTTGGGATCGTAAGTTTAAGATCTGAGTTTAGCTTAAGCCTTGATAGCTATGATCCTGTACCAGTCACAGACTTCTTGGGTCCTCAGTTTTCTTACAGATAAAATAAAAATTGGATTAACATCAATCGTTTGTGAGACCATTTAGTCAAAGAAAATCTTACTAAGAAGACTTGTGTATAAAACAGATATGAGGGATGCTTCTTTGATTAAAATGGAGAAAATATTGTGGAATCCTGAAAATTCAGATCTCCTCTCTTTGGTAGCTGAGTGGTTCCCCAGGGCAGTTACATAACTTTTGGACAAAAGTACTCCCTAGGTCTTTTCTGTTTTTAGACACATATTTCAGCTGAGTACCTACTTCCCCAAAGCTGAGCACAATCAATGTACCATAGAAAGTGTTTACTACACCTTTTTGCCTCTTCTGTTCTCTTCTGTATATTTTGCCTTCTTTACATTAAGTCTTCTTAAAATATACTCTTGCAAATATCTTAATTAAATGGGAATAGAATCTCCAGTAAACCACTGTCAAGAAACCATTTTAAGGTAAAATAAGAGCGCAAATATATTCATATCAAGCAACCATCTACAGGTCACTCAAAAATCAGTGGATTGCACTCACTTTTCTGGGTTAAACTTGGTCTACATTTCTTGTTGGAGACAAGAAAGCACTACTCTCTTGTATTCACGTTTGTAGTCCTTATTACAGTTATGACAACTATATCTCTTATGCTAAGCTTCCAGTGTTTGGAGAAAACAACTCAGATTTGAGGTCAAAAGAACTGATTTTAAGTCCAATTTCTACCACCTGCAAGTTCTATGAAATTTAATCAAATTGTTAAACCTTTTGAGCCACATGTATAGGTAAATAATATTCTTCATGGTACTCAGTTGCCTTTCCAACCACCATACTTTCTTGATCATCCTTCTGGTTTATTCTCTACCTCCTTTGTCCTTCCTTCCAGCCCTTTTTGATGGTGTTTCTTCTTCCTCCTCACCTCTTATCCTTACACCTTCCCCTACCAGGCCCAGATCTCGGTCATCTTATCTATTTGTAGGATTGTCTTGTTGATCTCAACCAGCCGAATGTATTTGAGTAATATCTGTATCCTAGTGATTCTGAAAGTTAATCTCTAGCCCAGCCCTCATTCCTCAACTGCATAGATGACATTGCCAATGGAATGTCCAAGAGATATCATACTTTCCACAGGTCCCAAACCAAAGTCCTTGATCTTCACCCCAAAAGTGCTCCCCATGTAACCCTTCCCATCTCAATTAATACAGCCACATCCTAATAGTGGTTTAGGCCAAAACATTAGAGTCAACCCTGAAATCAACTCAGTCAGGCCACTCTATTGGCTGTTCCTTATAAAGGCTATCACTTTGGGAAAACAGGCACATGGAAAGATGCTCAACATTGCTAATTATTGCAGAAATGCAAATCAAAACTGCAATGAGGTATTACCTCCTACCGGTGAGAATAGCCATCATTAATAAGTCTACACATAACAAATGCTGAAGAGGGTGTGGAGAAAAGGGAACCCTCCTACCCTGCTGGTGGGAATGTAAATTGGTGCAGCCACTGTAGAAAAGAGTATGGAGATTCCTCAAAAAAATCTAAAAATAGAACTACCATATGATCCAGCAATCCCACTCCTGGGCATATATCTGGACAAAACTATAATTCAAAAAGATACATGCACCCCAATGTTCATAGCAGCACTACTTACAACAGCCAAGACATGGAAACAACCTAAATGTCCATCAGGAGATGAATGGATAAAGATGATGTGGTACATATATGCAAAGGAATACTACTCAGCCATGAAAAGAATGGAATAATACCATTTGCAGCAACTTGGATGGACCTAGAGATTATCATACTAAGTGAAGTAAGTCAGAGAAAGACAAATACCATATGATATCACTTACATGTTGAATCTAAAATATGACACGAACAGAAATAAACTCTTTGTACAGAAACAGACTCACAGAAAAAGAGAACAGACTTGTGGTTGCTAAAGGAGAAGGGTGGGGGGATGGGGGGAAGAATCAGGAGTTTGAAATTAGCAGATGCAAACTACATATGTACAATGGATAAACAAGAAGGTCCTACTGTAGAGCACAGGGAACTATATTCAATATCCTGTGATAAGCCATATTGGAAAAGAATCTGAAAAAGAATATATGTGTATATATATGTATATATATATATATATATATACATATATATATATATATATATATATGAACCCCTGTGCTGTACAGCAGAAATTAACACAACATTGTTAATGTTGTTCATGTTAATTCAACTATACTTTAATAAAATAAATTTTTTAAATAGCCTACCAGAAATGAGGGTCAGGGATACCCTCATTTCTGTGTGAATTGTTGTGAAAGCCTCTTACTTCATTTCTCTGTCTCCCTGCTTCCTTTGGCTACCTACCTATAGCATTCATTATGCAAAGAGAGACATCCTTTTGAAATGTAAAATGAAATTAGTTCCTTCTAATAGGTGACATAATTTACATATATTTATTGCCTATTTTCTCTCTTCCACCACTGGAATGTAAGCTCCTTGACTGCAGAGGGGTTTGCTTCTTCACTGATACCTACTAACTACCCAGAATAGTGCTTAGTACAGAGCAGGAGATGAATAAAATTTTGATTGACTAACTGAACAATTGAATGAGTAAATAAATACTTATTTTGAAATGGTTTTGTAAGGCTTCAATAGAGAATAATCTATCCCACAGAGCCTGACACAGAGAAAACACTAACCAAATATTGCTGTTCTTAGGCAATTTGTTCAGAGTAAATTCTGAGGTTATTGGATCACTGAATCTACTCTCTTTAACATGTAGATAGAGTTTCCTATGTAAAGTTCTATGCAAATCCTGAAAATGATTGGATAGTAACAAGAAAACTTAATGTGAGGCACTTTTTTGTTTATCAAATCCCATGCTTGTTTGCATGACAATAAAATTTTTGTTGTAAAATGTTTTTCATGAGCATTTTCTCAAAGCAAGATCGGTTGTACTGTAATTTTTCTGCCCGGAGATAAGTAGAGCATCTTCTTAGCTGTCTTGCAGGCTGTTTTTATCCGAACTTATTTAAAAGAGTGTCTCTAGAAAAATCACATTTATTTTGAAAAATTTAAAAAAGTAACTGTCACACATTTCTTACCACTATTTCATTAGGGAACTAACAAAGAAAATAATTTCATATTTTGCAGCTAAAAGACTTTTCAAAGTCAAGCCGACTTTTCAGTTCCTCAGTGCTTGTGATGGGCAATGCTTGTCAAATCATAGGAATTATCATAATTACCCCTTCCTTGATTTGTTTGTCAAATCACATAAATTGGGACTTCCTTGGTGACACAGTGATTAAGAATCCACCTGCCAATGCAGGGGACACGGGTTTGAGCCTTGGTCCAGGAAGATCCCACGTGCCGCAGAACAACAAAAACCATGCACCACAACTACTGAGCCTGTGTTCTTGAGCCCGTGAGCCACAACTACTGAGCCCATGTGCCACAACTACTGAGCCTGTGCTCTAGAGCCTGTAAGCCACAACTACTGAAGTTCTCAGGCCTAGAGCCCATGTTCCGCAACAAAGAGAAGGCACCACAATGAGAAACCCGTGCACCGCAATGAAGAGTATCACCCGGTCAACACAACTCGAGAAAGCCTGCATGCAGCAATGAAGACCCAACACAGACGAAAATAAAATAAATAAGTTTTTTAAAAAATCACAGAAATTGTCATGCCCATTATAACTACAGAACTTTGGTTTCCCAGCTGGAAACATGGCTACTATCCCTGGCATATGTAAGACTTTTAAGCGTGAATCAAATTCCCATCTTTATTTTAGGTATTAACATAATGTAGGCAGAGCATATAAAAGATGTACAGTCTTGGAGCTACAGTAAAAAGACACAAAAAATGCAGCTCACCATCGCTTTTCTATTTTTACAGATATTTAGCACTGATAGCAGGGAAGGATTCAACACATGGAAAACAAAATTTTGACCTAAAACACCTCATTTTTAAACAAGAACATTTATCATCAGTTTAAAAGGTAGTGAGTTCACAAGGCCCTAGTGTGAATGTGGCCTGACCTTGGGGGAGGAGGTTTATAGCAAGGTCACTTCCAGCTGCCAGCAGGTGCTGCTTGGAGTGTCAGTCTAAAGACTTGATTCATTAAGTTCTGCCACTCTGGTACTGTACTCTTTATGACAAGAAAAACAAAAAGGAACAGTGAGTCTTTTCTGTGTAACCCATAAACCTTAACACTCTGACCTCAACCATATAAACCAGAAGTGAAACGGGCAATTTCAAATCTGACCAATAAGACTGGTAAAGCACTTCCATGCTGTGATTAGAAGACTCTCTGTCCAGGTACATAGGGAAAAGAAGAATTTGCAAATTCTTCTGTGTAGGTGATTCCAGATCCGGTAGAGTCCATATTCTTTGCAGCGTTTCAGACACGTTGGTGAATGATGGGCAGACTCCTCATCAAGACCTGGTTTGCACAAAGGGCTGGGGGAAACGTCTTGAGTAGAAAGACATGATAAGGAAGGGGTCCTCTGTTGTAAGGAGAAGGTGGCATCTCATGTCTGTTGGTTTCCTTCCATGTAAAGCCTGAAAGACCCACACATGTTCTAGGAAGAGAGAGTCCTTAGAGTAGAGATGAGAGGACTATTTTATACTAAGCGGAGCACAAAGCCACGCTACTTTGGAATGCATGACTAGAGCACTAGGATATAGAAAATAATCTTTTAGCCTCCAACAAACACACAAGGACTTCAGGCTGTGCTGCTCTCCTTGGGAGCTGGTGGGGCTGATGGTGAGTTTCTTTACCTTGAAGAAAGCAAAACAAAACAAAACAAAAAATCTATACCCCTAGTGACTTGCTGTATACAGGGATAGAATAAATCTTTTTAAAAACCCCTTTTTATATCCCAATGGAGGTGAGGGCATGGATGGAGACTATGGCTGAGAATGAAGACCTGGTTGATGATTCTTTTGCTTAAGAAAACTCCAGAATGTGTGCTTGAGTAGCTTTGGATAGTGTGGGGGTAAGTGGTGAACTGTGACATTGTCTCCTAAAGAAGTCATTGGTGATTAGCACACAGGAGAAGGAGAGAGAGGTCTTTAAAAAGAAAAATTGACCCTGACAAGACAGTCATGAACAAGTATTAGGATTTGGCCAGGAAGAAAGTTTTGAATTTTCTCATGTTTATTTCAATATTTTGTATTTATTATGCTCTGATATAATCTCCTACTAGTACTCCAACAGATAGTAAAAGCACATTATATTAGTTTTTTATTTGCTATACTATTGATGGATTATGGAAAAGGTGTTGCATTCAGTACGGGATAAAGTCATGTGAGGAAAAGGATGGTGGAGGAGAGGGACTCAGGAGAAACAAGCAAGCAACGTGAGCTGGAAGAAGCCTCCTTAGAGTATCTTGCATGGTAGCCAGCATTTTAAGATCACTCCCTATGGATGTAATGAGATCTCACTAGTGTGATTATGTTATACTACATGACAAAGTAGTTTTGCAGATGTACATAAGGTTATTAATATTTGGCCTAGAGATAGATGATTCTCCAGGTTCCCAATCTAGTGACATGAGCCTTTTAAAAGCAGAAAGTGTTTGGGCAGGAATTTGACATGAGGATCCTTGCAGAGTTGGAGGGGACAGGTGGAAAGACCTGAAGGCAGACTTCCAGGAGCTGAAAGTGGCCTTGGCTGACAGTTGGAAAGAAGACCAGAGTCTCAGTCCTACAACCACAAGGAACTAAATTCTACCAACAACTTGAAAGAGCGTAGAAGTAAATTCATCCCCAGAGCTTCCAAATAAGAGTCTGATCTGGCCAACACTTTGACTTCAGCCTTATGAGACCCAAACAGAGAGCCCAGTTGAGGTCTCCTAGGCTTCTGACCTACGTAATGGTGAGGTGATCAAGGGATGTTGTTTTAAAGTGCTAACGTTGTGGTGTTTGTTACACAGCAGTAGAAAACTAACACACTTGCCACAACTGGGGTGAGAAAGTGCTGGCTTCCTTTAATAAAGGGCATGGACACATGACTGCAGCCTAAGGCCCAGAGGATGCAGGGCTCTCCATGTGTCAGGCAATAAACTGTAGTGTTTTCAGGTCAGCATTTATTAGGTATTTTGATTAGGTGACCAAGGAATACCAAAATCCATGTCAGCTTGTCTGGTAGTCATGGGTGTGTGCCTCTCAACCTTCAGCTAGAGGGAGCTTAGTTGACCAAAGGCTCAGCTGCATTTTCCCTGAGGCTACATCTTTTGCAGAACTGCTCCTTGCCAACCTTTGAGTACAGGCTGGGGCCTAAGGTTGACCAAGCCCTGCCTTAGACACATTAACCAGTTCCTGAGTGACAGGGGACTCCAAACTTTAGCTTAAAGAGTCCTTTTTTTAAAAAATTAATTTTTATTGGAGTATAGTTGTTTTACAATGTTGTGTGAGTTTCTGCTGTACAGCAAAGTGAATCAGCTATAAGTATACATATATCCCCTCTTTTTTAGATTTCCTTCCCATTTAGGTCACCACAGAGCACTGAGTAGAGTTCCGTGTGCTGTACAGTAGGTTCTCATTAGCTATCTATTTTATACTATTTTATATGTCAGTCCCACTCTCCCAATTCATCCCTCCACCGATATCCATATGTCAGTTCTCTAAGTCTGTGTCTCTATTTCTGCTTTGAAAATAAGTTCATCTGTATCATTTTTCTAGATTCTACATATAAGTCATATTATACAATATTTGTCTTTCTCTTTCTGACTTACTTCACTCTGTATGACAGTCTCTAGGTCCATCCATGTAGACTATCATACTAAATCAGAGAAAGACAAATATTATATGATATCACTTCTATGCGGAATCTAAAAGAAAAACAAATGACACAAATGAACTTATTTACAAAACAGAAACAGACTCAAAGACATAGAAGACAAATTTATGGTTACCAAAGGGGAAAGGGGAAGGGAGGGATAAATTAGGGGTTTGGGATTAACATATACACATTACTATATATAAAATAGATAACCCAAAAGGATCTACTGTACAGTGCAGGGAGCTATATTCAATATCTTGTAATAACCTATAATGGAAAAGAATCTGAAAAAGAATAGATATACCTATTGGATTAGCCAAAAATTTCATTCAGATTTTTCATAAGAAAATGGAAAAACTCAAGTGAACTTCTGGGCCAACCTGACATACATAACAGAATCATTTTGCTGTATACCTGAAATGTTGTAAGTCAACTATACTTCAATAAAAAATTTAAAAATAAAAATAAAAAATTTAAGAGTCCTTGACAGCTTTGCTGAGCCTTCCTTAGATAGTACAGAAGTCTAGGCACTTCTATCTAACTTTCCTTCCCTCTCTCTTCTCTGGGTCTGACTGTTCTCCCAGCCTTTCCCACATCCCAGCCAACCCCATTTTCCTTCACACAGGCTTTTCCCCTAAGACAATTCTTGAAAGCTTAACCCTGTCTTAGCATTTATCATTTGGAGGACCTGGACTAACACAACAGAATTATCTTTCCTCCTGTGAAATCCCCGTTTGCAATATGAGCATAAGATCGATGCTAGCTACACAAAGTAATACTACGTCACTAACTAGAGCTTGGGTCTTGAGTTCTAAGGCAGGGCTGTTGTAAACTCATCAATTAGCTCATCAAGTGCTCCATTACTGGATCAAACTTGGGCCAATGTTGTCTTGAATGTCCAAGACCAGAGGAGCCTTTCAGTGCAAACTTGACCTACAAAACTATGCAATAATGAATAGGTGTTGATTTAAGGGGCTAAAGTTGTGGTATTTGTTACACAACAGTAGAAACCACACACCTTGGAAGACTGAGCTGAGAAAGTACTGATTTCTTTAATAAGAAGCAGAGCCTACCAGTACAATGGGAGGACAGGTTGAATCAAGCATCCCCACCAGAGCCAGAAGAGGGGTCAGAGAAAAAGAGTGAGACTGAGTGCTGACCCACATGCCTAGAGTCCAGCTGGTTGTAATTCTGGTCTAGACACCAAATAGATAAAAAAGACAGCATCTCAGGGGAGGGAGAGTGCCTGACTGACCATTTGCCTGGACTTCCTCAGCCACTAGTCTGATTGGATGGAAATGATGCTGAAATCTGTCTCTGTGCACCAGTGCCAAAGCAAATCTCAGAGTTTTGGGTGAAGTAGAAAAAAATAGTTTTATTGCTTTGCCAGGCAAAGGGGGACACAGCAGGCTCGTGCCTCTCAAAACTGTGTGTCCCAACACGGGAGGATTTGGTGAGGAGTTTTATAGCAATAGTTCAAGGGTGGGGTTGCTGATACAGTTAGGGTGTGTGCAGGGTCTCCTAATCTTGACGAGCTTCTCTGGTCCCTTTAATCTCCCCTCAGGTGGTTTCTTGGCTTCTCCTCCCTTGATAAGCAACTGTTCGAATCTGCCCTTTGGAACTCAGGGAAGGTCACGGTGGCTGGAGTCTTGCCTACAAGAAATGGGGGACAAACGGGCTCCTTTTGTGCCCAGGAGTCCCACAGGGACCTTCTCAGTTTCAGAAGGAGGAAAGAAGTTATGAAGAGGAGGGCTTTCATTTTTATTTTCTTGGAAACATCCACCCCTAGAAAATGGGAATTCGTGGCCTGGAAATTGACCAATCTATCAAGGTCACTCCTCCTTGGGGAGGAAGACAGTAGGCAGAGGAGCACAGAGAAGGCTTGAGCTCTTTTTCCCAAGAGTTGTGTGTAGCATGAGGTCTCCAGTGCACCAGCAGCCTCATCGTGGATATCTTGGGAGGTGGCATCAGAAGACAGGACACTGAGAGAAACCTCAGCCTTGCCCATCTGGCCAGCAGCTGTGTGGGTGGTGAGAGGCTCATGTGAAGCTTACAAGTAGTGGGATGTCGGGAAGATACCTCCTTGCCTTAGGGTGCTCAGCCAATCGTAGGGGGCCAGCAACGAGTTTTGTGTGTGCGTGAGAGAGCTGGCCAAGCGTAGGGTGACAGTGATCAGCTGAACTGCTCAGAGTCTCCTACTTGACAGCATGAGCCAGGAAGAAGAGAGAAGAAACCAGCTAGTAGAAGGAGGTGTGTAAAGTGTGTTTTTATTGTTTTAATTTCTTTTTACTTTTTATTTTACTTTTTTTTATTGTGGTAAAACACTTAACATGAGATCTACACTTTGGAAAATGTTCTAGTGTACAACACAGTATTGTTAATCATAGATTGTACAGAAGAACTCTAGAACATACTCATCTGTATAACCGAAACTTTATAACCATCAAATAACAAGTCCCCCTTCCACAAGCCCCTGATAACCACCATTCTACTCTCTGCTTTTGAGTTTGACTATCTTATTTTATTTTTCAATTTAAATCTTTATTAAATCTACCAAGTCATTTAAAAAATTTTTATTTTAAATTGGAGTAGAGTTGATTAACAATGTTGTGTTAGTTTCAGCTGTACAGCAAAGTGATTCAGTTATACATATACAAGTATCTATTCATCAAATTCTTTTCACATACAGGTTACTACAGAATATTGAGCAGAGTTCCCTGTGCCATACAGGAGGTCCTTATTGGTTATCTATTTTACATAGAGCAGTGTGTACATGTCCATCCCAAACTCTCAGTACATAAAATATGTTGTGATTTTCTCACCTTGGAAGTAAGGAAAGGGCGGGAGACAGAGAAAAGTTGCCACGTGGGAAGGAATTCCCACAGAACTTTGTTATAATGATCTCTTCCTGAGGAAAGAGAAGTGAAAATAACACTGATGTCGAGAAGATGTTTTTAAATTATGATTTCAAGTTTTTTTATTTACTTAGAAGTAAACCTACCTATGACCCAGGGATTCCACTCCTAGGTATTTTTACCCTGGAGAAATGAAAATGTATGTTTACGAAAACATTTGTAGAAGAATGTTCATAGCAGCTTTATTCACAGTAGGCAAAAGAGGGGATTTTCATATGCTTCATTTGGCAAAACTAGTGAATTATAAATCAGTCAAAGACCTACTCAAAACACACTTTTGTGAGAGACCCAGATGCACCCCTTACACTCAAGCTGGAAGACACCTCATCTTGCAAAATCTCTTTTGCACATTACCTCACTGAGCCCACTGAGGGGAAGTACAGTATCTGGAGAACAAAAGTTCACTATCAAGATTATTTTCTAGTGTGCCTTCACCATCATATATTTTAAAAAACATGTGAAAACACCATCATAACTATGGGGAAAAGTAAACTTTGATCCTGAGGCTAAGCTAAGCCTTCAGGGTTTGCGAGATCAACAAACCACATGTTATATAAACAGAGACTTTCAGACAAATTGTTAAACCTGGTTTCATATTTACCACTAAAAAGAGTTGACTTGGAGGTGAGGAAAGAGCGTTGCCTTTGTAACTGGGTCCAAACCTCGGCTCTGCCTCTTACCCTCATCTTATCCTCTGGAGCTCAGTACAGCTGCACCTCGCTTTGAAATATGAGAGAGGGGATACACATGAAAGAGTGTGGGGTACCGTATACATGGGATGAAGGGTCTCTAGTCCACATGTTTTAGGGAATGCTAGTTTTTCTGATGCATTCAGCCAGTTCATCAGGAAACCCTTAATTCTTGGCAACGGAGTCAGTTTTGGAGGCCAGGAAGTTGGGGGCGGTCAGGAAAACCTGAATACCTGACCTCCTTTGAAATGTCAAGATCCTCTAGACACTGTTTTAACCCAAGCTTTAAAAGAAATGACTGTTTTGTTTGCTTTCACTCCATTTTCCATTCTCTCATAGAGACACCAAAGCACAGTCAAGCCAGCAAACAGAAGCAGAAACAAAACCACAACAAAAAGACTAAAAGACAAGGATGAGATGAAGGGGAAAAACTACCAGAGTCTGTATAATTCACAGACTGATTATCAACACTGGACATTTGAGAGTTGAGCACATTTATATGACTCAGAGCCACCAGAAGGCTAAAGGGGGTTCCCTAATGTAAAGCAAGTTCTACACATTTTAACAATTTTTACCGTGAGCCAAGAGTGATAATTCAACTGAAGAGTATCCCTCCATAGTCTTAGACACGGGATAGAATTGTTTAATTGTAAATCAGAAAAAATTGTTTTATGAGGTTCATTGTTGTGTGTGCATAAAAGCCACTGTATTCAGTAGCGATGAGCAGGTGTTGTAGTTTCTCTTGTAGAGGAAACTGTCAAGTTTAAGCCCTTTTTCTTTTCACTTCTTTCCTCAGCATGAAAAGACATTGACTTTGAGCTGAATGTGTTTGCATTTTACAGTCTTGTAATAGAGTTATTAAAAAGGTTTCTGTCCCTTCCTTTCAGGTATTTTGGAAGGTTTTGAGATTTTAATTTTTTTAATTTAAAAAATTTTTATTTTACATTGAAGTACGGTTGACTAACAATGCTGTGTTAGTTTCAGATATTTTAAAATGTTTTTATTTATTGTTTGAACAGTTCTAGGAACTACTCACCTGTGGTTCATGATATTGACAGATCTTTTGTCACAATTGGATACGATTTTCAGGGTGGTTGTGAAGACTTGTAATTTTCCAGGAAGTCTCTGCTGCTGTGGCCCGTGTGGATGGATGCCCTGCTCTGATACTCATAAAAGGACCTGCCTACTGTAATATAATAGCAAGTCCTCAAAAATATCAGTAGAAATGGGGAGGAGATGTTTGAGCTCACAGATTTTGTGTGGAAATGATGCACAGGAGGGGGTTATGGGAGCTGATTAGATGGAGCCCACCCAAGGCTGCTTCTGATCTGAGCTGAGTCTCTATAGGCATAAATCTAAGCCCAAAGGAGAGACTCTCTTTACAGAGAATCTCTGAGCTGTGTTTCTCCCTCTAACAACTGTGGGAAGCCTGGTAACTGAACCCAATACTTGATCTTGTGTGACCTTAAAAGAGCATTAAGGATCTTTCTTAAAATAGAGTGCTAGCAAACAACTACCAATCAGTGGCAACTGGAACTTTCAATCAATGATGGAGACATCATGCAGTTCTGAGATTAGGATAAGCTTTGTAGCATAAACATGGTTCTAGGTGATCTTTTACTTGATTCATATACAGAATTAAAAATAGATTTGGGGCCAATCTGAAGTTAAGACTTGGGCACTGGGTCAGCCTTGTGGAAAGACCCATGTAGTGAGGGGGTGAGATGTCCAGTCAACAGTCATGTGGATGGGTGTGGAAGAGGACCCTCCAGCCTCAAATGAAAGTAGCTCCAGCTGACATCTCGATGGCCAACTTCATTAGATCCCAAGTCATCACCATCAAGCTAAGCTGCTTCCTGACCTTCAGAAACTGAGTGAGATAGTAAATGTTTTTTTAAGTCCCTCCCCCAAAAAAGACTTCATTTCTAAAGGAATAGTGAGAGATCTCCCTCCCACAGTTTATTGTAGGTGAGTCCAACTATCATACAGCTATTGCTGTTGCTGACTTGCCAACTTGGTAGGGGGTGAGTTACACATGCACTGACTTATCCACGTTTTTCTTCTCCACTAGGTCTCACTGGGCTTCCAAAACATGCGCAAAGTCATGTGGTACTGCCAAGGAGCCAATGGACTGTGAGTCACACAGCACTGACTAACCAATCATTTATTTCATGTCTGACACTTGTGGACGTGCACCTTATCTCTTGAGGCAGCGAATACTCTACATCATGTCACATCAGAGGCTCAACACAACAGGGCTGGGAAACATCTGGCTAATGTTTCATCCAAATACCTTCCAAGATGGCAATAACTATCTAACAGAGAAGAACTACTGAATAGCAGTTGGCAGCCTTGAAGAGCATGTTTAGAATAACCCAGTTCCACTAATGTAGAGAAGGCAGTCTTGTCATTTGAAGGGCAACCTAAGTCACACCTTGTTGCAAAATAAGTGTCCCTTTTGGACCCAGTGTAACATGAAAATTTCTTATGTTATCCATTTTGCATACTTTACAGTGTTAGTATGTGCATGTGTGTGTGTATTTATGTTTTTATGGTGGGGATCATTAAACATTATATTTTGGTGTTGAGGCTCTTGCTGAAATAAAATCATTATATAGAAGAGGGGATATCATAAGCTTTATCTGTCACAATCATGCTGGTTAGGACGTTTGTGTTAATGGGACTTCAAGATGTTCCATTGTTTATAGACTGTGTGATAGACAAAAATATTTGGGAGCAATACTGAAACTTTAAGCAACCTCCTTGGTACATCCTCAGATTCAAGAGCATCTTATACTCAGCACACTCCGACCAAATCTGATTGCCCTACTTAGACCCTGCTGGCTGCACCCCACCACCAGGAACATAGGACAGAGACCCCTCAGTGCTATCTGACTCCCCCTCCCTCATTTCGCTCCTCATGGGCATTTGGTCACTGGTTCTGACATCCCACCCCTCCTTTCCCAGCCCCTCTCTGACCATACGCCTTGGTTCAGGACTAATCATTGCTCATGTAGAAATGCATTAATCTACTCATGGAGTTACTTGCGTCCAGATTAATTAATTTGTTTATCTGCCATCTCCTCTATTAGTTGTGAATTGGTTCAGCAGTAGAAACCATGTTTTAGTCATGGCTCTGCAATTTCTGATTAAACCCACTGCCCAGCATCTGTATGTAAGAAATGAAGCAGGACCCTCTGGGGCCTTCCCAGGATAGCCCTACCACCCCGCCATGTCCTCAGCCTGCCTTTTGTCTGTAGAAAAACTTTAGTAAAAGAATAAATTTCATCAGAGAAGTGAGAAAATGCAGAAGCAAAGGAAAACAGTCAAATAAGACCAAGTAATAATAGTTTAGTCATTAAACAAAGGCCTTTAGCTCCTCCTCAAGGGCTATAGATAATATTCAGAGTCATGTCCTGTGAACTGTTTTATAGATACTGAAACCCCCTCCAGATGGAAGACATTAACTACATGTCAACCAGACTGTAGCCATGACATAAGCTGCCACAGTTCCAAGGAACTGGCCTCAAAGAAATGGGAACAAACAGACCCTGGAACTGAAGATTAACTGTTCTTAAAAAACAATCAAGATGATGCTGGTTGGACCACTGCATGACCAATTTCAAGATGAGTGTCAGAGCTGACTGTGCTGTTTCTGCATGTAGCCCCCTCCCTCTGCCTATAAAAGCTCTTGCCCACTGGTTGCCATGGGGGTGGGAGGGAGAGAGTCAGCCTTTGGACAGGAGTCTGCCCTCCCCACAGTTGCTGGCATCCAAAACAAAGCAAACTTTCCTTTCCACCAACCTTACCTCCCAAGTATTGGCTTTCAAGTTGCAAGAAGGCAGACCCCACTTTCAGTAACATATATGTTTGTGTTTCTGTGTATTTCTGTGGATATGCATGTATGTGCATGTGCATGTGTGTCATTCAATAAAATCCAACATCATGAGAATAGGACCAAGTTGTAAGTCCCTGCAAGCCAGGTGACAGCATGAATGATAATAAGTACTATTCTTTGAATGCCTGCATTGAGCCAGGTAATTGAGACACATTTTATGAGATCAGTCTCACAACATTTAGAGGCAGCTGTTACTAGTCATAACTTCCAGGTTACTGAATAAAGACTCAAAGAGGTTATGTAAGTGCTTAGATCCATCTGACTCCAGAACCTTTATATACCTAGAGACAAGTGCTATAAAGTGTAGAAGGGCTGCAAACAAAAATTAGGGAAGGTTTTTCTTTTTTTAATTAATTTATTTTTATTTATTTTTGGTTGTGTTGGGTCTTCATTGCTGCACGCAGACTTTCTCTAGTTGTGGCGAGCAGGGGCTACTCTTCGTTGCAGTGCACAGGCTTCTGATGGCGGTGGCTTCTCTTGTTGCGGAACACGGGCTCTAGGCATGCAGGCTTCAGTAGTTGTGGCACACGGGCTCAGTAGTTGTGGCTCGTGGGCTCAGTAGTTGTGGCTTGTGGGCTCTAGAGCACAGGCTCAGTAGCTGTAGCGTATGGGGCTTAGTTGATCTGCGGCATGTGAGATCTTCCCAGACCAGGGCTCAAACCCGTGTCCCCTGAACTGGCAGGCAGATTCTTAACCACTGCACTGCCAGGGAAGCCCCAAATTAGGGAAGTTTTGTTGAGAAGATTTGCCTGCCTTAACCTCTTGCCCAGTTCCCCAGTCTGTCCACTAGATTCATTCAGGTTCAGAGCTCATTTTTCATTATGAGAATTGCATTTGAATGAACAATAAAAAAGTACAGGGGTAGACTCCTACTACATACTTACATACCTGCATGTAAAATTACTTTCTGATTGTAGAGCTGCTATTTTTAATTTGGATGTGTATAAGTGTGTGTGTGTGTATGTGTGTGTGTGTGTGTGTATGTATGTGTGTTTTAATGTTTAGAGACCCAACGTTTGGACACCTTCAACTGATTTAATTGAAAAGTCCCCTGACAGAGAAAACTCAGTACTATATGAGGATAGCTATAACCTAGTGCAATTTGTTTATTGCATTTTGAGAATGCTGTGTATCCTTTCTACATTTAACATAATCTATTAAACTGGTACCTAACATTGATTACAAGATTATATTCCAGATTATTTAAAATAGCTTCCTTGTGTCTAGTCAGACGTGTAAATGTTGAGTGACAAGTTAAGATTCTTACTCAGACTGGGAATTCCTTTCAGAATCAGCTCATAAACACTCATGAATGACATATGCCTGAAGAGGATTTGATTATGTTACTTTGTATCACAGGCTTTGGAAAAGTGTTAATGGCTGACTTACATTTGCTCTGTTGGGATTTATGTTGAAAATAGAGTTTCATTTTATAGACAGCCTCCTGTTGTGCATTAGTGGTTCTTTTTCTACTTCATTGGCTAACAAGAAACAATTCCAACCCAATCATTTTGACAATGGAAGTTATAAGAATTGCCCCATTTCCACAGAAAAGTTTGCTATAATTCATCCAACACCTGTTAAGAGTTTTCCATATATCATGATCTGTGCTATATGTTTTTAATTTACCTGACTGTCAATAATCCTGTGAGTTGGGTACCATTATCTCTATTTGATGGATAAAGAAGCTGAGACCCAGAAGGTCAGGCATTTAGTAATAAACGGATTCTACCCTGGGCTCTTGAGAACTGAATAGAATTGTACAGATTGTTTCCCCAAGTCTCAAAGCCTATATGTCCTTACATGTATATGTTAGCAGTTCCTTGTGGTCTCTGAAGTATAAAGACCATGATATCCAGGACACTTTGGGAATTCAATTAAGTCAGATCACTAGCCAGCTAAATAGACCTGAGATTTGAGTGAACGTAACGTTGTGAGTACTGATTCAGAAAACTTCGAAGAAACACAGAACATGTTTAATATGCTTCCTCAATCAATGATGAACACTAAACCTTATTTTCCGATGCCGTGAAAGAAAACTCTTTTTTTAAATTTCAGATCTTTTTTTTTTTTTAACATCTTACTGGAGTATAATTGCTTTACAATGGTGTGTTAGTTTCTGCTTTATAACAAAGCGAATCAGCTATACATATACATATATCCCCATATCCACTCCCTCTTGCGTCTCCCTCCCACCCTCCCTATCCCACCCCTCTAGGTGGACACAAAGCACCGAGCTGATCCCCCTGTGCTATGCGGCTGCTTCCCACTAGCTATCGATTTTATATTTGGTAGTGTATACATGTCCATGCCTCTCTCTCACTTCGTCCCAGCTTACCCTTTCCCCTCCCCCTGTCCTCAAGTCCATTCTCTAGTAGGTCTGCATCTTTATTCCTGAAAACTTTTAACTGTGTAGCTCTCACTGATCAATAGCTCAAACTCTAGAGCCAGAAGTTTAGCAGGTCATCCTGCCTTTAATACTTTTTAGCTTTGTGACTTTATTCAAGTTTCTTAACTCTGTGCCTCAATTTCCTCTTGTGTACTATGGTGCTAATAACAGCGTTTACACCATAGAACAGTATAATGATTAACTGAATCCTCCTTGAGAGTTATTATTTTGATTGTTATTAGCATCTCCTTAAAACCTTGAAACTATAAATTAGATGAAAAAGCTTTTCTAATAGTTATTATTATATTTCAAGACACGTGATTGGAACTGAGCAATCCACTACTTTTCCCCTCCAATTTATATGACCTAGGAGATAGAATTACTCCTCATTTTGTGTTTCTCGCAATAAAACATTTATGGGTAAGTTAATGTAGAGCACTCTGCTTATCTCTAAGGAGTATTTTGTAAACTCTTCTGAGAAGTCTATCATTTCCTATAATTCATACAGCACTTTTAAATTTCCTGATGTGTTTTTACATAGCTGACCTTATATTTACAACAACCCAGTAATGTTGGAAGGGAAATATTACCACCGTTATTTACAAAAGCAGAAAGTGAGTTTAAAAGTGAAGTTTGGGTGGAAGGAAGTATAGAGGCTCTATCTTCTAATTCTTAGTCTCTTGTGTCTTTTTCTGGACCAGCCTGAGAAGAGAGGAAAGGTAACAGCGTTCTGTTTGCCAGAAAACTGGATTTTCCCCTCTTCACCCATCCCAGTGAAACATTGTCCCTAATGAAACCAAGAGCACACGGGAAGAAAGGACTGAGTCACCTTTAAAACGGTACCAGGAAAAAACAAAGTGCGGGAACTTTTCTCTTTGTTGTTAAAGGCTTCTAGAAGCTTCTCAAGCAAACACAGAGTAGATTTTAAAAGCAAGACCCCAATTTACTAACTGCAGAACAGTTCCTTTCTCCTCAAAATAATCATTCATAATTCCTTCTCTCACTGACTAAAGATCATAGGAGAAACCAAGCCTACCAAGGAAGCCTAGAACAAATCTTTACAAGCAATGTCATTCCAGAGTTATCTTCAATTGCATATTTTACCTTCATCAAGATTCAGTGTCAAAATTAAAAGTTAAAATACTTGAGAGGAGAACAATTTTGGCAGATGGCTAGTTTGAGAGACTGCTACATTCTCCTTTAGAGCCTAGACGTTGTAGGTCAATATACTTAGCTTTAAAAAGCTATTCATATATATATATACACAAACACACGACCAAGCACAAACAATAACAAAAACAAAAAATTCACAACTGTTCAACTGTCCTCACTTCCCTTTGAACTTGGAAACCATTGTATTCTCCCCAATAAGATGTGAGCAGAAGAATTGGGGTGGAATTTATCAAGAAACCTTTTAAAAGAGAACCAGCTAGCACCTGTGCTTTCTCCTTCTATCTGTCTGAAATGCTGACAGGATGACTGGAGGTGTAACAGAAATGAGGGAACGGTTCAGAAAATCCAGGGGTCTTCAGCCAGGATACAGTTGAGCCCCTGTGCCAGCCTTGAATCACCTACCTTTCAATTTCTTCTTATCACAAAATGAATGAATAAATAAGTGAAATAATTAATATATAAGTAAGGAAATAAATGAATTTCAATTTTTATTAAACTCAATATTTGGATTTCTGTTATATAAGGCCATACCCAATTTTGTCCGTAGACAAAAGTGGACCCTAACAGTAAATGAGTCTTTCCCCCATGCACAGACCCACCATCTGTGCAAAAACACAACACAAAGTAAGCCCTGTCATCTGTGAGCAATTCTCAAAGACATTCACACATGTGGTTTCCCATTACAGAAGAAATACCTTTTAAAAATGCCTTCTATTCTTAAAAACACACATACACAAAACTATCTCTATAATGGCTATTTGGATTAAAGCATAGCAATTTATATTTGTTTCTATTGATTTTAAATAGAATAAGGTAGAGAAATGGTAAAAAAAAAAAAAAAGGAAAAGAAAAAGTCCTTTTTATCACATTGAAGTGAAATGAAGAGAGTTTATTTGAGAAAGTCAGTCCAGGAGCTGGATTCACATCCGATGTTTGATAAGAACAAAGGCTGGCTGGACCTTTGGCAGTGGAGACTTTGTTGGGGGTCCCAGCCATCCCTCTGAACTCTGCCATCTCTCAGTTCAGCCCTTGTTCAATGTGCTAATCCAGAACCCATCTTTTAATCGGAGGTACACCTCACTTCCTTAAGAGACAGAAAAACTTCAAAGGATGCCTTAATTTTATCATGGTATGGTAAGCCGTTAATATTTTCCTATCTCTTTTGAAATCTCACTTTAGTAACAAATAGCTCTTACCCTCAAAGTTTTGAAATAATACTAAACTTTATCATGGATAAATCATAGAACACTATGAGAAATGACAACAGATTGAGTCTCTTGTCATCATTTCAATTAAAATGATCTTACAAAAGACCTATTTTGCATATACAATAGATGTGAGACATAGCTCAAGATGCATCAAATTATAAAACTAGAAGTTTCTGCTGGGGGATATTTGATGATGAAGACTGAGAACACAAATACAATGAAGTGGAAAACACTGTTCATCATTATTGATTGTCACCTTCATGGAATTGCAGCAGGTATTTTTGTTTTGCCTCTATACCTAGTGCAATATGCTAACTTTCTAATTAAAATAAATGGAGTCAGAAATGTGAGAGGTAGAGGAGGACTTGCTTGAGGGGTTAAGGTAAACAGAATAATGTCCCTTCCCAAAGATGTCTACATCTTAATTCCTGCAGCCCATGAATACCTTACTTTACATGGCAAAAGAGTCTCTGCAGATGTGATTATATTAAGGACATTGACATGAGACGATTATCCAGGTGGGCCCAATGGAATCCCATGGGTCCCTATAAGAAAAAGGAGGAGGTCATCAGCACTGAAGATGCCTTGCTACTGACTTTGAACATGGAGAAAGGAATTCATCCATTCAATGAGCCAAAGAATGCAGGTAACCTCTAGAAGCTGGGAAAATCAAGGAAACAGATTGTCCCCCGGGGCCTTCAGAAGAAGTGGAGCCTGTTGACACCTTGATTTTAGCCCAGTAAAATGTACTGTGGTCTTCTGACCTCCAGAATTGTAAAGTAATACACTTGTGTTGTTTTATGATATTGTTTTGGGAGAAATTTGTTACAACAATAGGAAACTTTTCAGTAATATAGGGTTTATGTTTGGTTTGAATTTTGAGTTCAGTGGAAAGATCAGGGAGGTTACGTATTCCCATTTAAGGAAACACTAAATACGAAGTGAACAAACAATAAAGCATGAAGGCTGGAAGGAGAATGATGAGGTGACCTGGATGAAATGAAGATACATGTGAGAAAGAGATGCCTGTGTGCAGGAGGGGAGCTTAGGTGATACAGGTGCCCATATCCCCAAATAAATTTATCTGCCTTTTTAAGGAATTTGAACAATAAGGAATCACGGGGAATGACTTAATTGGATTTGCATTTGGGAAGATTTAAAAAATTGCCCTCACAAGAAGCAGAGTAGGATTGAAAAGCAATGATACCAGTTCAAAACCAAGGAATGTAATACCTAATGGGAAGAGTATATAATGTGGGCAATCTGTTCAGGAGCACCTTGATGGAAAAAGGTGATGGTTAAGCACCAAAGGATAACTTCTAGTTCTGATTTGCATCTATAGCAACTGAGAAGACCCAGCAGGATCAGAGGAACAACTATGGTCCAAGGGGGTCCCACCTCACTCCCCTCTTCCAAAGAGGACCCACAGTAAAATATTCCATAAACTGGAGACTTCACTTTGCAAAATCGGTCCTAAAAGTACCATTAATTACTATGGTTCTGGAAAACTGTACTATTTTTGTGATTAGAATTCATGAACGTCTGCAGGCAAAATTTTAATTTTCTATTTATCTTAAACTTAACTTTTTGACTTGCATAGGAGGTTAATTCTCTCCATTTTTACACTAATATGTATAAATAAGGGGAGAGAGATAAATTAGGAGCTTGGGATGAACACAAACACACTACTATATATAAAATAGATAACCAACAAGGGCCTACTGTATAGCACAGGGAACTCTACTCAATATTTTGTGATAACCTATAAGGGAAAAGAATCTGAAAATATAGGTATATATATATATATATATCACTTTGCTGTACACCTGAAACTAACACAGCATTGTAAATCAACTATACTTCAATTTTTAAAAAGGCAAAATAAATAAACAGCTAAAATATGGGGCCTTCTCAAATAACGTGAGGTCAATTATAAAGAAAAAAATAAATAAGCAAGACATCATTTTGACAAGTTTTTAAGTGATGATTAGACAACACCCACTACTATCCCAAACCTCTCCAGGAAAGCTTTCTGTTCTAGGCATGCCCCTATGCATAATAACCGGAAGTCATTTATTCTCACCATATAAGAGAGTTTGAATCTTCAACCAATTCCCTTTTGTTGAAGAAATTCACAAGAACACGAAACACTAACACATGCCTTTTAGTTATACTTTGTTAAAAAAAAAGGAATTTCCAAATATCGTACCCACCTTTTGTTTTTCTTCACCTGAAGCCCCAATCCTTATTTTCAGCCTTTTGCTGATTTCCCAAAATGTTCTGGCATTAGAGTAAACACATGTTCAAGTCTCCTCTCAGGACGCAGCCCATGTGTCAACGTACTTGTGACAATCTGGGTGAATCCTTTACCAGCATTTTGAAAATTACTTATCTAATGTAACATATTAGCTAAATATTCCAACTTTCTCTCTTGTCTATTTAACTCATTAACCTTTCTTTTCACTCTCAATGGAAGTGAAGAGAAGCAATTTATTAGTTCTGACATGCCTATCAGACTTATAAAGAAGGTATCAGTGGAAATAGTGTTTAATATATCTGAAAAAATACATATTTTTCTACTACAGATCTCTGTGAACCATTAATAAAGTTAATCCTCTCAGCATATGTTATTTACTGAAAGAAGTCACCATTTTGCATAGGCATAATGCCAGAGCTATAATAAAATGAATTAAGACTTATTATGATGATTTTAACCTCATGATAAAATAATTAGGCAGAACAGAAAATTGAAATTGAAAACATGTGGAGACCATCTTTCTGGTCTCTGGATTAATTTCAAATGTTCTAGGAGTATTAATCAGCTGGTTGCCCTACTTGCTATACTCCTATTAGACTCCTATTAGATGTGTTAAGATAAACAAACACATTCCCCCAGGCAGCAGGACCAGGCTTGGTTCAGTCCTCCACTTAGAGGATACCTAGACCTGAAAAGAGCAGAGATGTGCTTGGATTTGACATAGAAGAGCTTTCTGTGTGGTTTTCATGTATGGGAACAGCTGGAGTAGGCACTGAATTAAGTCTGTGTATGATGTGGTTACATAGATGATAGATCGATTGATAGATGAATGATATGTGATAGAGATAGATAACAGATGATAGAGATAGATAGATAAATGATAAGTGATAAATGATAGATAGATAATAGATAAATAGATAGATGAAAAATGACAAAGATAGATAAACAGATTGATGGATGATAAATGACAGATGATAGATAGATAATAAATGATAGATGATAGAGATAGACAGATGTTAGATAATAGATAGATAGATAGATAAATAGATAGATAAAGAATCTGCCAAGGCAGAGTCTGTGCTCTGAGTTAATAAGGACAGGAGAACCCAGAAGGAATTTTGGAAGAAAGAATGAGGGAAGGTTGAGGCCACCCACTTCACTGTGAAGAGAGATACAACCTTGAAACTATTATGGCTCTCCTTACTCTCCGGTCTGTATTATAACTCTTTGTCATCTTCTATTTTTCCTTCTCACAAGACGATGATCTCTTAAGATAATATATAAGAAGTTCAGTTTTAAAATCTAACATATCTATATCTGAGGCCTGGCCTCACCTCTTGTCAGGTCAGCAGCTTTCACTAGATGATCCAGTATCTTTAAATTTTAGTTTTCTCACCTGTGAAACAGGAATAATACCCTTCTCAAGGGTCTCTGTGAGGCAAAATTAGAGAACATGTTAAAAAGAGAGATTTGGGCTCAAGTCTCCCATTCAGCTTCAGCCTGGGCTTTTGAAGGACTTAATCAGAGGACTGTTATTTGAGTCAGGGCTGTGCTTGCCTGTGGTCAGGGGTCACACAGACCTCTGTGAGAACACAAAGGCTGCCCGACACCTGACAGGTATCTCCACCTTAGTCACACTGCGAGGCACGCCTTAAGATGTGTTATTAATATCCAGATTCTCTCCTTCAAATAGAGACCTATAAAGAATTTTGAATGAAAAAATATTTTTATGCATTTTATATATTGAAATTCTATTGATCAATAGAACTGTAAATATGTACTTATTATGATTAGTAAAATGATATAAACATTAATAATGATGGTTAAACTTATTACTTTTATGTGCAAAAGCATTTAAGAACTTTTGGTCGATTTAATAAATAGAGACAGTTAATACAAATCTTAGGACACTTGATAGTAAGTAACTTTAAAAAAAAGAATTATATCCTTTAAGCCAAAAATGGAAAAATTTAAAAATAATGATGCAAAGCAGAATTATAGAAAGCAGATTATACTCGAGTCTAAATATGGTAGAATTGCTAGGTGTAATAGCATTCACAATATAAAGCAAAATAAAGCAAAAAGCTTTCAAGAACCCTGTCTAATTTTTTAAAAAATCAATTCAGGCCCTGACTCTTTCAAAGAAAGAAAATACTATTTGGGAATTGTATATATCTCATGAGGATGAAGTGAAAGCAGAATGCATGTTTTGCGATTACAAAACTTCATAAGGAGAAAGAACATTTCCAAAATGATATAACATCTATGATAAATAATCTTTACTGAAATGTAGTACAGGATATAGAGAATATGAAGTAACGGTAAAAGCATTAAAGATAAATTAGGTACTTCCTAATTTAGTTCCTAACTGTTCAGTTCAGAACTGTTCAGTTCCTAGTTCAGTTCCTAACTGAACTTACCAAGTTCAGTTGAAATGAGCATCTTTTTAGTTTCACGAACAAGAGGAACAATCTATTAGCACACTGTTGAGAAATTATCTTCCCCAATAATGTCAAACTGAATCCTTACATTTCTTAATAAAATATTATTTTTGGATACAAATCTATATTTGTTTTTGATTCCATCATAAGCTGATATTTGCTTTACTCAGCTGTGGTTAATGATTCATTTTCACACTTATCCATTCATCATTTGCTTTCAAAGCTTATTCAGAACATGTCACAGTTAAGTTTGCCTAGAGAAAGTCCCTAAAGCAAGGATTTCAATGTGAGCAGTGTTTGAGAGGTGATCCCTGAAAACATGGGGAGCAGAGTTGGGGAGTGAGAGCATTTTAGGTTTTATCCCAGAAGCAATCAGAGGCTATTATATAGAGGAGTGGTGAAATTAGATTTCCATTTAAACAAACAACCAAAAATGACTATCTAAGGGAGAATGAATTTGTAGAAATCAACACTCAGTATGAGAACTGTTAACGGGTAGGTATTACTATAATCCGTGCTAGAGGTCATGTACAGGAGCCTGTATACATCTTGCAAGGATGAATTAAAAGCATAATGTGTGCTTTGCTTTTTAAAATATTTTATAATGAGGAGAAAGTTATGAAATTATATCACATCTATGATGCATAATCTTTTATGGAAACATAACACAGAATACAGAGAATATAAAAGAAAAGGTGAAAGGTGGGATTAAGGCTCTAGAGAGCAAGAGAGGTTGACAAGTTAGAGGATTTAGAGGTTGGATGTGGAAGGGACAGGAGCAGAATGATATCCATGCATCTGGCATAAACACCACCTCTGGGGAGGTGGTGACCAGCCCGTTGGTTGTAGATCTATGAGTCGGTTATCAGACAAGACCAGCCCAGAGAAATGACTTCTGAATTAAATACGTGCTTGCTACTTAGAGCATTAAGTTTGGGATATTATTGTAGCTTATTGTGTCAATAAATAATTTATACAGAAATTGATACCTAGAAGGAATAATATCATAAAAAAAACTTAAAATATATGGCATTGGCTTTAGAACCAGGTGGCAGGAAGAAGCTGACAGAATGACAAGAAAATTGTTAGCAAAGGCTGTAAAAAATGATTTAAAAAAATGTATTAAGGCTGGAAAAGAGGAGACTCAGGCTACATAGTAGCAGAAAAATACTGTGTTCACTTGGAAATTGAAGATGAAGGACCTAGTGAACTTTTGGATTTGGTTAAGAAGACCTTCAGTTAGAATATTGAATGTGTCAGCAAGTTGCTTCTAGCTTTGCGTGATAAGATATACAAATAGATGGGCTAAAGAAAGAACTGAGCAATTTGTAAGAAGAATTTAGAGGAAGTATCAGAGAGAAAAGCCTTGTCGGGTTAGAAAATAAAACTATTTTTTTATCCCTAGCCTCTCTAGCCAGCAAAACATTCGTCAAATACAGCTTGAGGAGGAGATCAAGTAAAGTGAGTGCTTATACAATCTTTTATGATGCTTCTATGCTCTGTGCTGTGATGCGTTCCCATTCACAGAGGGCCTTCTAACCGCTAGAAAAAAAAAAAGAACTTCTCGAAATCTTAAAGGATTCTAGAAATCCCACAAGAACTTGATATGCCTTAAATAGCTGTAATTAAATCTAGAGAAAGGCTTGTCTCTTGAATTGTAGGTATAGTCTTCACCGTTAGAACTGAATGGAATCAGATTCACAGAAAACCTAAAAAGTTCTTAAAGGAGCTATGTGAGCAAAAGTGCTGCAAGACTAAACATGAAATTATTTGAACATCAAAAAGGCAATAAAGAAGTGGGGAAGTTCCTCGAAGGCCATATTTTCCGGTGGAAATACACCTCACTGTCAGAGCAGGGAATCTGGGGATATTGGTTCAACCGGATTTTGAAATGCTATGGAACAATGACGTCTCATTTCTTACCTTTTCAAATGAGAATGATTATTAAGTGAACCATACTCCTTTTCCACCCTTGTATGTTTGGGGGATGTGAAACAGATATCTTGTCCTTTTGGTCCTTAAATCTCTGAATCGAGAGGAGCCACATCAGGACCTGATGTAGAACCCAAGGTACTGAATTTTGATCCTCAGGCTGTAATTGGATATCACTTTGAGGATATGTAAGGAGGTGAAGAAATGTTGCAGGTGGAAGGAATATGAATGGCTATGGCAGAAGATAGAGACTATTGCATATTGGTGATAAAATGCCCACATTTCTTCACCCTGCCCTCTCTTCAGGCCCTCTGCAATGCGATTTTGCAGTAACTCCCACCAAAAGCCATGTGAATCTGGGATGGCCTTGTAACTTCCATCGATCTACATGTCTAACTTTATGTAAGTGCTACACCATCTTGATTGCTGTCGCTTTGTAGTAAGTTTTGAAATCGGGAGGATGAGTCTACCCATTTTGTTCTTTTTCAAGATTGTTTTAAATATCCAGTATTGAGTTAAAAATGGAATCAGAACCTAGTCAAAAGTATGTCCTTAGCATTGGACAAAAGTAGTGTTTGGTACTTTCCCTGTAAATAGGAAAGTGCTCAGCACAGGACCAGTTAGATAACATGTGTATAATAAATGTGCATTCCCATTTAAGTATACTTTCTTTTCACACACAAGATAATATTCTATTGCCTAAGATAGACTTTGGCAGCTCTTAGACACTTTCTGTGTACAGATTCCAGATAGCAGGATTTTCTATCTTCCAGTGCGATCTAGAGACATCCCCTCTAATGAAAGATTTGAGATCACAAAGTTAAAACATGATAGCACGATTTTCTATCTTCCAATGTGGTCTAGAGACATCTCCTCTAATGAAAGAATTGAGATCACAAAGTTAAAATGTGGGAATCTTGTCACAACATGGTGGAGACTTAAATCCTCGGTCTAGATGTGTGGTACCCCACGGGATATCCCAGGGCCAGAGAGCCACAGTGCTGAACGAGCGAGAGATGATCATATCTGACAAGCTGGCTTTCTTTCCTTGTTGATATGGAGCTCCCAAAAGAGCTGTCAGGCATTTTGTGCCCGGTGAACTATAGAGCAGCCTGTACTTCTCTGACTGTGTTTTTCCAGCCTGGGATGTGGGGAAATAAGAGACACATAAACCCCTGGAAACTCTACTGAGTGGCCTGAAACACTGAATTTCATTGTAGACTCATTTCTGAATATTGGTCAGATTTCTTAGATAAAAGCAAGAGCCACTCAAATCAATTAACTCTGTCTGTCAAAGGTTTTTCTTGTTCTTTAGATTCCTCCTGTCACGCCCTCTTGCTGGGTCAATATCCCTTTCCTGAATTTTCTCCTCTTTCTTCGAGGTTTACTTATCCTGAGTACATCTTTCACTGGAATTTGTCATGTTCTTTCTCTAGATCCTTATTACCACAAATCCCCTGGCTCTCTATTTTTCCTTCCCACCCTTGCCATACCCTCATCTAATCATCTTTTTACAAAGCCTTCCAGAAAAGAGATATTTATAATGAAACCTGAGGAAGTTGGTGACAATTTCAGACAATTGTAACACACCAAATACAATTTTAAGTGACTTATTACCTTCCAGGCATCCTGTGAGCTGCTGGAGACCCATCCATGGAAAGGATGGATACCTCCCTTTCCACACGATTAAACAAATGCTTATGGGTGTGTAATAAATGCTACGGAAGAGCATACAGTTCTATTGGGTGAAGCATTTGGCCAGAGATACCTAGAGGAAATTGAGATCTGAAGGACAAATAAGGCGAGGTCAAAGGAAGAAATGTCCCAGCCAAAGAAAATAATGTTCGGAAGCCCGGGAGTGGGAGAGCCTGTTTTAAGATCCTAGAGGAATCCAGTACAGCTGGAGCTTAGGAGAGACAGGAAGATAAAGATGTGTGTAGAGAAAGAGGTGCTTGGAGACCGCCTGTAGAACTTGGCCCCAATGGCTAGGGGAAGATTGATGGTTTAATACAAGGCCGACATAACAGGAGCTGTGTTTGCAAAAGATGAGTCTGTGCATTGGGAATGTATTGGAAGGGGTCAAAATGTGGTATGTGCACTACCATGTGTAAAATAGATAGCCAATGGGAACCTGCAGTATAGCAGAGGAGCTCAGCTCGGTGCTCTGTGATGACCGAGATGGGTGGGATGGAGAAAGACTGGGAGGGAGACCCAAGAGGGAGGGGATATATGTATACATCTAGCTCATTCACTTCTTTGTACAGCAGAAACTAACACAACATTGTAAAGCAATGTTATCCCAACAAAAACAAAACAGAACAAGAAGAGATGGTGTGGTGAGGAGGTTATTTCCTGAGTCTAGAGGAGAAATTGTGGTGATGTATCCGTGTCATGCACGTGAGGATAAAGGAAAAGATGTAGATTGTTTAGCTCCCTCAGAGATAGAAATTGCAAACATAGGAGTTGTCGGAGGAGAAAGTGTCGGGGTTGTGAGAGAAAAACACACGGATTCTAACATGAGAAAGGAGAGATATATAAAATTTAGATATGCCTTGCTGTGGAGATTCCAGAATGCCAGAGGGTATGCTTATTATCAAAGGATGGAGGGGTCATAAACACCTTGGGGTTTGTGAGATGCCACGACAGGAATAATACTTTACAAAGGAAAGCACACACTTTATAACATTCCTAAATATAAAAATCTGTTGAGTTTTAGCTTTAGCTAACTTTGAAATATTTTTATCTGCCACGCCTCATCTTATACTGGACTTCAATAAGACGGATTTTTCATTCGGGTAATAAAACTCAGCCTGCGTTACTTGTAAAATTTGAACATGTATCCTCACAAGGCACAGACCAAGCAAGGAGACGGTGTGAACCAGTGTCCTTGCAGAGAATCAGAAGGTGGGTGACTGAGGCAGCCTCTGAAAAATACATTGATTCCAATTTTTACCTCCATTGGGACCTTGAAAGAGAAGGCAATGGGACCCAGGATGAGACAGATCAGTTCCTTTCTCTGACAGAGTTTGAAAGTCCTGGCCATGGACTCAATAAACCTGTCTCAGTGATGCTTATAAAAAGTTTTCTAAAATTCCAGCCCAAAGCCTTTCCTCTGAGCTTCAGTCTCATCTCTCCAACTGCCTACTTGACACACTTCTACGTCTAAGGGGAGAGCTTAACTTAACATGCTCCTGTCTGAACTCTGGATTTCCTCCCGCAAATTCTGCAGCTTCTCTTTTTGCAATCTCCTTACCTCTCAGTTAATGGTACCACTATAGCCCAGCTTCTCAAGCCAGAAAAACAGGAGTCGTATGTGGAGTCTTCCTCCCCTTCCACATCTAATCTTCCTCTTCTTTTCTTTTTTTTTTTCTTTTTCAGTTTCCATATATAAGGGAGACCATGTGATATTTGTCTTTCTCTGACTTATTTCACTTACTCTCAAGGTCCATCTGTATTGTCACAAATTACAAGATTTCATTCTTTTTATGGCTGGGTAATATTCCATTATATATATATATATATATATATATATATACATATATATATATATATATATATATATACACTATATCTTTAGCCATTCATCTGTTGATGGATACTTAGGTTGTTTCCATGTCTTGGCTATTGTAAATAAAGCTGCAATGAACATATGAATGCATATATCTTTTTGAATTAGTGTTTTCATTTCCTTTGGATAAACATCCAGAAGTAGAATTGCTAGACCATATGGTAGTTCTGTTTTTACTTTTTTGAGGAGCCTCCATACTGTTTTCCACAGTGGCTGCACCAATTTACTTTCCCACCATCAGTGCACAAGGGTTTCCTTTTCTCCACATCCTCACCAGTACTTGTTATTTGTAGTCTTTTTGATAATAGCCATTCTAAAAGGTGTGAGGTGATGTCTCATTGTGGTTTTGATTTGCATTTTTTGATGATTCATGATGTTGAACATCTTTCATGTACCTTTGACAATCTCTACATCTTCTTTGTAAAAATGCCTGTTCAGATCTTCTTCCATTTTTTAAATTGAATTGTTTGGGGGTTTTTTTGCTATTGAGTTATGCAAGTTCTTCATAAATTTTGGATATTAACCCCTTATCAGATATATAATTTATAATAATTTTTTCTCATTCAGTGGCTTGCCTTTTCATTTTGTTGATGGTTTTATTTGCTGTGCAGAAGCTTTTTAGTTTGATATAGTCCCAATTGTTTATTTTCTTTTGTTGCTTTTGCTTTGAATGTCAGATTTTAAAAATCATTGCTAAGCTCTATGTCAAGGGGCTTACTGCCTACGTTTTCTTCCAGGGGTTTTATGGCTTCAGGTCTTACATCTGAGTCTTTAATTCATTTTGAATTAACTTTTTTGTATGGTGTAGGATAGTGGTTCAGTTTTATTCTTTTGAATGTGGCTGTTCAATTTCCCAATACAATTTATTAAACAGACTGTCATTTCCCCACTGTATAGTCTTGGCTCCTTTGTGGTAAGTTAATTGACATATATGCTTGGGTTATTTCTGGGTTCCCTATTCTATTCCATTAGTTTGTGTGTCCATTTTCATACCAACACCATACTGTTTTGATTCCTGTAGCTTTGTAGTATAGTCTAAAATTACGGCGTTTGATACCTCTAACATCGTTTTTCCTTTTCTCAAGATTGTTTTGGCTATTCAGGGACTTTTGCAGTTCCATACAGATTTTAGGATTGTTTGTTCTGTTTCTGTGAAAAGTACCATTGGAACTCTGATACGTATTTCATTGAATCTGTAGACTGCTTTGCATAGTGTGGACATTTTAACGATATTATTTCTTCCAATCCATGAGCATGGAATATTTTTAAATTTATTTGTGTATTATTCAATGTCTTTCATTAATGTCTATGGTTTTCAATATATGGGTTTTTCCACCACCTTGGTCAAATTAATTCCTAGGTATCTTATTCTTTTGATGCAATCATGAATGAATTTGTTCTCTTCATTTTTCTTTCCTTTATTTTTCATTTTTTCTTTCTAATAGTCCATTACTAGTATTAAAAAAATGCAACAGATTTTTGTGTTTTGATTTTCTATCCTGTAACTTTACTGAATTCATTTATTAGTTTTAACAGTTTTTTGATAGAGTCTTTGGGGTTTTCTATATGTAGTAGCTTCTGCAAATAATGACAGTTTTACTTCTTTCTTTCCACTTTGGATGATTTTATTTCTTTTTCTTGCTTAATTGCTGTAGCTAAGACTTCCAAAACTATGTTGAAGAAAAGTGGTGAGTGGACATTCTTGTCTTGTTCCTGATCTTAGAGGAAAAACTCGGTGAATATGATACTAGCTGTGGGTTTGTTATATATGGTCTTTATTATGTAGACATACATTCCCTCTACACCCCCTTTGTTGAAAGTTTGTATCATTAATGGGTGTGGAATTTTGTTAGATACTTTTTCTGCATCTATTGTGATGATCATATATATTTTATTCTTCACTTTGTTAATGTAGTGTATCACATTGATTGATTTGTGGAGGTTGAACTATCCTTGCATCCCTGGAATAAATCCCAGTTAATCATGATATATGATCCTTTTAATGTATTGTTGAATTTATCTTGCTAACATTTTTTTGAGAATTTTTACATCTGTGTTCATCAGGGATATTAGCCTATAATTTTCTTTTTATGATATCTTCATCTGGTTTTGGTATCAGGGTAATGCTAACCATGTAAAATGTGTTTGGAAGAGTTCCCCCTTCTTCTATTTTTTGGAAGAATTTGAGAAGGATTTGGTATTAATTTTTTTGAATTTTTGGTAGAATCCATCAGTGAAGCCATTTGGTCCTGGACTTTTGTTTGTTGGGAGGTTTTTGATCTCATGTTTTGATTCTCTGGAAGAAGACACAAAATTTAAGGGCAGCTCCATGTTATTTTATGAGGAATGAGGAAGACGAGAAAGGTTGGAAAATAATGGTACCAACACATTTATTGTAACAATCAAAGGGAGAGGTTTAGTTTTCCCAACTGCAGTGAAACTAGGATATGGCCCTTTGCTGTGCGTTTGTGCTGCCTCTTTTTCTTTTGTGATAGAAAAATAACTGTATGGGGAGATTCATATGTTCATGGGCTCCACTTGGCTTGTTCTGATGAAACCCTACTGTTTGATCCAACAAGGGTAAGTGACCAATAGTGCATGCATTCCTGCCTTTTCCGTGTTTCCTCTCAGTTCTTAGAAACAGACTGAGAAGTTATCTTTTTGTTCCCCAAATGCCTCATTCTTGTTTTCCTGCTGTCTGTTATGTATATGAGTCATTTTCCAAATGTTGAAAAGAAAAGAATATTGTGTCAGATCTCCTTGTAGCATCTTGAAATTCCTTGGGGGTTCTTAAGCCTCTCATGGAAATGGCCCTAGACCAGGAGCCTTGATATTAGCTTTCTAGTTCACTTTGTCATTCTCTCACTGCATGAATTTGGACAACGCAATGTGTGTCTCTGGACTTCAAATTACAGGCCTATATGCAATGAGAACATTGGATTAGATTACCTCTAATCATGTTTTCATGATTCATTTTGTATGAGTGAGGACACCTTTTTAATTTAGATATGCTCGGGGATTATAAAGGTAGCAACACAGTGGTTATCACTCCAGAGCTGTTCACAGAAAGAAATTGAGAGGAACAGAGAGAAGGGAAAAAGGAGAAATAGGGAAGACACTGGACTTTAGACCACATGACTCATTTTAGTATCTCAACTGTATTTTGGAAAATTAAGAAACTTTATTTAGGATGCTGTATCAATCAGCTTAAGCTAGATTATGCTGCAGTAATAAGCATCCCCCAAAGTATCAGTGGCATACAACAACAACAACAAAACTTGTTTTAAATTTAAATTACATCTCCAGCATGGAGATGTAAACCTCTGTTAATGCAGGCCTTTCCATCATTGCTTTTGAAAATAAAAATATTTCCAATAATCCAGTAAATGTATTTAACAAGTTTATTTACCAAGCACTTTTGCTTGTGACATTTTGGTAAGTTCCACGAGGGTAGAAATCTCTTCCTGTCTTGGTCATTGTGATGAGATGTATCTTGGTAACTAATTATTGGCTGACTGAAGAATAGAATGATGTTAATTTATCCTGGCAGAAATGGGGATATATTCTGAGTCTTGTGAAGGAATGGGAATATATTCAACCAGTTGTATTAGTTTGGTAGGGCTGTTTAACAAAGTACACAGACTGGTGGCTTAAACAACAGAAATTTATTTTCTCTCAATTCTGGAGGCTAAACATCCAAGATCAAGGTGTTGGCAGGGTTGGTTTCTTCTGATTCTTTCTCACTAGCTTGTGCACGGCCGCCTTCTCCCTCTGTCTTCACGTGGTCTTTCTTCTGTGTGTGCCTGTGTCCTCATCTTCTCTTCTTATAAGGACACAAGGGACTTCCCTGGCAGTCCAGTGGTTAAGACTTTGCCTTCCAATGCAGGGGTTGTGGGTTCGATCCCAGGTTGGGGAGCTAAGATCCCACATGCCTCACGGTCAAAAAACCAAAACAAGGCAGAAGCAATAGTGTAACAAATTCAATAAAGAATTAAAAAAAAAAAAAGAAAGGACACCAGTTATATTGGAGTAGGGCCCACCCTACAAAAACCTCATTGTAAATATACTCACCTCTTAAAAGGCTCTATATCCAAACACAGTCACATTTTGAGGTATTGGGGGATGAGGACTTCAGCATATGAATTTGGGGATCACTATTCAGCCCATAATACCAGTCTCCCATGTTAGGGTCACACAGAGAACCAGATCTCTTTAGTTTCTCTTCATTTCTCTTCCATCAGAATGTGCTTTATCCTTGTAGCAGGGGGCCTGGGTGGGCAAATATTCAGCAAAACAAGGCATGGGGATAAAGATGAAAAAATCTAAGTCAAAATAAAGAAATAGAGGAGGAAAAAATAATAGAAAAATTATAAACAAAGTAATAGAAGAAAGGAGAAAGGAAGAAAAGACTGCCTAGAAAAGTAATTTACCCTGTGTCTCGAGTGTTTTTTTTAAGGCTAACTCCATGCAACATAAAAGAGAAGGCTATTACAATCAGCAATCTAAGAATGAGGGGAAAAGCTAACTCTGGCCGTAACCTTTTCACCATCTTTCTCTGTGATTCTTTCAAGACCTCACTTGTTACTTTTGAATCACATTTAAATCATTTTTTTCATTATGTGGATCTTAGTCTGAAAGCACTGATGAACATTTTTTTTTAATTTATATACAGCAAACCATCAAGAAGCAAACAAAACCAAAGGTAATTAGCAGGGTTTTTATTAACTGCCCTAGAACTGGCTCTATTTGTGTCGGCCAGCAGCCTGTCCTAACAACCACAACTGCAGTGTCCAAATCATACAGCTGGAAGCTTCAGACCTTGAAGGCATGTTCTACATGCTGCCTCTGCATTAATCCATGAACTTAATAAGCATCTGTCTCCCTGGTGGTGCCTCCGTGTCTAACTGAACTACTTATACCCTGTAAATTTGCAGTCTGTTTGACTCCTAGAAAACAAAGCAGTCAGGCTTGCCTGATCTCATCAGTTTAATCTTAGAACATCGAAGCTACTCAACAACCCATGTATCTTTATGTAAAAAAAAAAAAAATCAAAAAAGGAAAGAAAATTGGCACAGCAAGAGCTGTTATTAGAGACATGTGGTCCAGGTTGGAATCAGAAATCATTCTTTCGTCTTTCTGGAGGAACATGAAAATATGAATATAACATATTAAAAACGAATGTGGCTAATGAATCACTATGTGCTGTAATCACCACGGTCATCTATAGGCTGTCATCGTCGGGGTCTTCAGTATCGGTCAGAAAACACATTTTCTAGGGAAAATGGTTAATCACGAGAGTCATGAATCTGTCAGTGTATGTAAGTGTGTTTAATATATTAATTATGCTTGTATCTGAAAGTTTCTTAGCTCTGCTAATTTAAGTCTCAGATGTCAGGAAACAATATATATTGATACTAACCAGGGGGGCTTGATCCCAGAGGTGTTTGGGGACAAAATTGGATCTTTTCATGAGCTACATCCTTAGCGGCTTGCACCTTCTTGGCACCAGGCAGATGGGCACTGTTGTCATATAATGTCATACAAAAGTGGGAAGAACCGTTCATTATAAAGAACACCTTATCAGCAGGTCTTCTTCCTGTTTTACCATTTGGACAGAACCTCACAAAACCCTTCCCTGTTTTATTCTTGGTGCAGGGAGATAGAAAGGATATCCAGCATTTATCAAATACTCACTCTGTTCCAACCGCTCCCAATCACACGAAATACATAGCCACACTGTGAGTTGAGAATTCACATCATCCCCATTTAAAACCAGAAAAAAAGGAGGTTAAGTAACTTTCCAAAGGGGCCATCCTCAGTGAGTAGGACATCCTGGACTTGAACTCAGGCATTTAACACCAGAGCATTGAGACTAATCATTATGCCATATAGCAATTGGGGGCATGAACTTCTGGCTAATGAGGACCTTGGTCTCAGAGAGGAAATGCTGAAATGTCCTGCTTGTCCCACTTTGCACACACAGTAAGCCACGTGTGAAGGGGTCTGAGTAGGACAGAGGCCAACTTCTTTCAAAGAAAAATTAACAAGAGGACTTGCTCCATGTGGGGAACTTCTTCTGTGAATGCTCCAAGCACTTTCTAAACATCAACCAAGAGTAAGGGGTGGGGGCCAGGGGTTGAATGCAATACAAGCCCTGCCTCTCTCTACCTGTGGGACACTGAGCAATTCTTTTAACCTCTCTGGGCTTCAGTTTCTTCACATTTTATTGACGATAACAATAGTATTTATTTATCACAATATTTATCTCCTACATTTGAAGAAGTCATAAGACTTTCTCATTTCATCTTCTCAAAAATAGGACAAATAATATTAAGAGGCACACCTTGTTAAATCCATTTGACAGGTGAGAAAAGTAGGAAGTAACAAAGTTTAAAGTAAATTCAGTAATTTCTGAAGGCCATGCTTTTTCTCCTAAACCACGTAGCCTATCATAAGGCACTTTTTCTAAATTTCTGAAAACTTCAATGGATTGTTAGGTGATAACAAGTTCTCTCTCAATGGGGAGGTTCATATGTGGGCTGAAGACCATCAAGCAAGGAAGTAGCATTTTGTTGAAAAAGGAGATTTGCAATAGTCTCTTCTGAACCTGAGATTCTTGACTACATGATCACCTAAGATCTGGCCATCCAAGGCTCTGACTTTCTGGAAGATTTCTGTTTCATGTAACCAGTGGTTATAGTGTCTCTCTGTAGTTGGTGAACTTAGTTAACTTAGTTATTTCGTGCTTCTAACTACACTAAATTATTGAGTCCAAAATAATATGTTTATTACACTGTGAACCAGTGAGTTTTGTGTTCTAAGACCCTGGATTAAGTCCTTAAACTCATCAAGATTCCCTGAAATACAAGTATGGATGAATTCACTCAATCCACCTCAAATTCTGAAAAACAGATGAAGATATATGCGCTACTAAAGGCAACTTGCTAGCCTTCCTGTATCTTTTTCCAAAGGCTACTATTAATCCTTGGGTAGAACAACTCACTGCCAAAAGAGCTACATTTCATGGGAAGTCCTTTCAGTTGCATCAGTCTGAATGTGGGATCTACTTTCCTAAAATCTGAAATAGATCTTCAACTTTCTGAATTTATCCTTAAGCTACACCTGCCCTGATAAGTGAGTTTATTTTTAAACTGAACTTGTGACTAAATAAATAAATTAATTAATATAATATCCATGTTGAAACACATCTTTTGATATAATTTACCATTCTAATACCAATCTGTTGCCTTTTGCAGGCATTATGAACATGTCAGACTGAAGGTTAATTTAAGAAGAAACCAGAATTCTCTTTGAAGTGTTTTACTGAAACTGTGTATTCTGCTTCCATTCATTGTGTAGAGTTTATGTATTTTGTTTTTGAAGAGTCAGGCCTCTCATGAGAGCTTTCTTTTCTTCAATTTGAATTTATTTGTGTGCTTTGTCCTTGTTATTTTTATGCTCAAAGGACATGCTCAGTTATCATTTTAAATAAACAAGAAAAGATCAACTCGAATGAATTAGAACAAAGAAAAGATATGCACACACACAGCACTTAGTCACTTGCCAAGATATCGTAGCATCAACTTGGCTCTGATTTTTAAAAGAGATGAGAGTAAGATCCTTACCAAAAAAAAAGGGAAGTAGTTTCGTTAGATAAATCCTCATTGACATTTTCTAGTAAACAGGAATTGTAGTGACCCATGATATCAGACATAACATCCAACAGCATGTGTATTTCAACTTCCTCTTCCATTCACAATGGAGTACCACAATTGGACACAAGCACCCATTCACTTTTGCCACAGAAAATAATCTTAAAACTGAATAATATATGCTAGACAACACTTTAAGGTACCAGACAACAGAAGGCAGATGGTATGATCCTTGAGAGCAGGAAACACAAAAAATAAACCCCAGGACTTTCCATACTCCAGCGTGAAGAGGTAGAAACCAAGTGGAGAACAGTGGTCCATTCTGCTGACAGAGGCTGGGCTCAAAGCAGGGCTGATGAGCCAGGTGGAATTCATGGGCCTAGATATCAGAAAGCAGGGAACTTGTCTGAGAGCTGGTTTGTACACACACAAGGCAGGACTACACAGTGTAGGGGTGGTGAGAGAGGCAGAGAGCTACATAGAGATATCAGATGTTGTGCAAGTATCCACTAAGCTCCTACTGTATGCATCAGGGCACCACGGTAAGCATGAGTGTGGTTTTAAATACAATATATAAAATTTATAAATATATTTATTTAATTAATAAAACATTAATACACATGCAGCACTATTTACAATAGCCAAGACATGGAAGGAAACCGAGTGCCCATCAAGATGATTGGCTTAAGAAGATGTGGCATGTATATATATATATATATATATATATATATATGGATATAGATATAGATATGGATATAGATACAATGGAATATTACTTAAGTCATTAAAAAAGAATGAAATATTGCAATTTGCAGCAACATGGATGGACCTAGAGAATATAATGCTTAGTGAAATCTGAAAAATGAAACAAATGAGTGTATGTAAAAAACAGGCTCACAGATATAGAGAAGAAATTTATGGTTGCCAAAGGGGAGAAAGAGAGGGGGAGGGACAAATTAGGAGTATGGGATTAACAGATACAAACTACTATACATAAAATAGAAAAGCAACAAGAATTTACTGTATAGCACAGGGAATTATACCCACTATCTTATAATAATCTACAATGGAATATAATCTACAAAAAACCCCAAATCACTATGCTGTACACCTGAAACTCACACAATATTGTAAATCATCTACATTTCAATAAAAAAAAGAATGAGATCAATCAATCAATTTATATAATTTATAAATTTGTAAAATATATATTTATCTATATATTATATATATTATAAAATTTTAACATATCTTCCTGGTATTTGCCTTTTTCTCATCCATTTTTTCAC
This sequence comes from Phocoena sinus, assembly GCF_008692025.1. Taxonomy (NCBI): domain Eukaryota; kingdom Metazoa; phylum Chordata; class Mammalia; order Artiodactyla; family Phocoenidae; genus Phocoena; species Phocoena sinus. The sequence continues at coordinate 182,477,663 of NC_045763.1, read as the reverse complement.
TATCTGCTCACAAAACCCAAAGTCTCTCCAAGACACCTTTTATTTTTTCTTTTCTTGAGCTACATTTCTATATTCCAAATTGAATATGGTTAATCTGAGAGCACTGTTCCAAAACTGGGAATGAATGTAGCTATCAGAAAGGCAGCAGGGCAACAGCCAACAGTCATAAGTGAGTAGATCAAGCATTGTTTGTTTTGTGAATATAACCATACCTGGTTTCAGTATAGTTGTTCTAGACAGTAAGAAAGAAAGCCTTTTTCACCCAGTCTAAAGTTATTAAATGAGAAATATAAGCCTATGTTTTAACAGTATGCCAGCTTTAGGGTAACACAAGCGTGTTGACATTTTGAACTGATTAAAATTCTTACAGCCATCAAAGGGCATTTATTAAGCAGGTAAGTTCAACAGTTTATAGAGTTATTTGGTATATTCTCTTGATGTGTACAAACAGAAAAGGAACACAATGACTAGTGCTTTTCTTTGGAAGAGCTGGAAGCATACCTCACATATCACAACAATCACATTATTTCTATAAACATTTTCAAAGCAGATATTTTTACCATTTTACAGATGGAAAAAATAAGATTAATTTTACATTAAGTAATAACATCCAGATTTCTCAGATCTTGTCCAGAATTCACTGGCTTCCAGCGAAGTAGCTGCTTGAATTTAAATTTTCAAAAGAGCTATTTTTTATTGGAGGCTTACATGCATCTGCTGTTGGAGAATTTCAATAAGGCAAAAAGCTCTTTGTGTACAAGCTTCATTCTGGCAAACTATGGATTTTGCCATAAAGTGAGATGAAACATGAAAAAAGTTGGAGTTTATTAATTTTTTATTTAATGCAATGATAAGATTTTGGGTGCAATATATTTCAAGAAAAAAAATAATAAAACTAAAACCACATAAAAATCAAATACATTATAAATATTTATTATTAGAAAAAATTAGTCTGTCTACTTCTTATGACACTTCCTTAAGTTTATCAAGCTTTTGTAATTTGGTGTTCTTTACTGAGATTTGCAGATGATAAGGTTTTTAGTATATGCATACATTAAATCACAAAAGATCAGAGTTCAGGTCTTTTGAGTGTGAACTGCCCGTTCTCCTTGCTTGGCCCTGCAATAAAACTTTCTCTGCTCAAAAAACAAAACAAAAAAATCACAAAAAACTTAACTTCCGGAAGCTATTGTATATTACTTTAGGATTCAGCCCTAAAATTTAACCAACAAAAAAATTTCTGAGGCTGAAGTCTGATAATAACCTAAAATCAGCCAGTGACCCTTTCAGAAACAATCTGCCTGTGGAGAAACTCAGGAACAATTGCTTCCTGGAATTAGTGATATAGGGACTGAAATTAAAGTCATATCTTTCACCATGGAAATCCATGCAGCTGTTGGACCAGCAATCTTGAAGGACCCTGACAATGAAAATGCAGTATCTTAAGGGACAATTCCAGCAATGAGCCCTGAAAACAGAAATTTACATGTTAGGCTAGAAGTTCTCAGCCAGGGGGTGAACCTGTAACAGGGGACATTTAGCAATGTCTGGAGACTTTTTGATGTCACAACTTGGAAATTATTAAAAAAAACTATACAACAGGCCCAAAGTGGTATCATTTATGTCAAGCCCCATGTCAGCAAACCGAGACTTCATTACAGTTTTGGTTCTCCTGGCAATAGAACCTTAAACCTGTCAATCAGGAATCACCTGATCAGCATTAGGGAGCTCATCCACCTGATAAACCTCTGGCATCCCCTAAAGGAAAGGAACCTCGCAATAACCAGCCTCATTTTTTTCCTAGTAGAACTTCCTTGTTCTCAGTCCCTTTGGCTTATAAAAGTATTTCATTTTACACAGCAACTTGGAGCTCCTTTCTCTCTACTAGATTGGATGCTACTTGATGCAAATCAATTTTTGCTCAAATAAACTGAAATTCTCTCCGGACGTGCAGGCTCAGTGGCCATGGCTCTGGGCCCCAGCCGCTCCGTGGCATGTGGGATCCTCCCAGACCGGGGCACGAACCCGCATCCCCTGCATCGGCAGGCGGACTCTCAACCACTGCGCCACCAGGGAAGCCCCTGAAATTCTTTTTAATATGACTCAGTTTATCTCTTGACAGAGTGTACCTGGCATCTAGTGGATAGAGGTCAGGGATGCTGCTAAATGTCCTACTACCTGCAGGTAAACTCCCTATAGCAAAGAAGTATCCAGCCCAAAATGTCAATATAGCAGACATTGAGAAATTCTGAATTAAACTAGTTTTAATAGTAATCATAAAGTTTTCTTTAAAGCATTGAGGTAAACCTATTCACATGTAAATAAAATTGTTTCTTAGAAAGAGGAGATTTCTATGGCTTCTCTGCTGGTGATTGAAAATATTATCAGATACAGTACAGACGTGAGGTATTTTGGAATCTTCCTCGATTGAAATTGTTGACACAAAATCAATAGACTGCCATATATTTCTTCAGCAAAGATGGGTGTGTTTGGGATCTTAGCAGAGAATTACACTCAGGGTCTGCAAGCATGGTGAGCCACATACAAGTCCCACGTGGCAAGGGAAGGAAAACATTTTACGGAGGAGAAAGGAAGTCAAGAGGGCTGTGTAAACAAAGAGGCCGTGGCTTTTCATTGGCTGAGTCCTTGCAGGAAAGAACAGTATTTCTCCTTCCTATTGGGCTCTGCTATGGTCACAGGGACTGAGCCCTCCCCTTTCTGGTCTCCTGGGGCTTCTGTTTATTCTTTTTTATTTTTTATTTTTTTTACAAAATCAAAGGAGCCTTTGAATAGTATTACACAGCTTAGGACTGTATTTAACTAAATTCACTTAAAATTTCAGAAAAATCAAATGTTTGTGCACTTTAGTATGATTTTTAAATATAAATTGCCTTTTTATGCCCTTGATTTCCCAGCTAATATGATTTCAGGGGCCACAGTCTCATTAGAAAGTGCCAGGAAATTGATGTGTATTAACCAACGCTCAAAATAAAGTATACTCATTGATCAGGTTGGAAATGGTTTCTTGCAAAGTTTGGGCCCTGGGTAGATGCCATTCTGAGCACATTCTTTGATAACGTGCCTGGTGCAACATCCTACTCAATCCACATTTGTGGGTGAAAATGGTGTTGACGATTATGGCTGCTTATAACTTGAAAGCCACACTAAGTTATTAGTCCCAGACCAAATATTGCACATGTCAAGACAAAACCAGGGGACTTAAAAAGGTTGTGAGAGTTTTTGAAAACTGCTCTAAAGTCATGCAGACTGAACGAAAACTGATTCTGATGCTGAGGATAACAGTAATGACATGAGTAGAGATGTGAAATCCATGTAAATGACACACAGCTCAGGAATGCTGACGAGGAAAAAGCAAGATGTACTGATTTCTCTCCCCTGAGCTGAATGGATCCACCCTTGCTTTTCCTTTGAGAAGTTGTTTTTTAAGGACCGAGATAAATTGATAACTTGCTTTTCAATAATACATTTTTTATTCACAGAAAGCTCCAGTTACTCAGTCACTTTGATAAATTACTGTTTTGCTCTTTATACATGGAGTGGGAATAATATTGAGACTTTCCCCAGATAATTCAGGGGTGAAAGTTATTACCTAAAGGCATACTATTTATCACAAAACTGAGTCCTATAACTTTCGTGCTGATTTCATTTGGGCTTTGCTAATGGCTTTTCCATTCTTGCTGGGTAGCCAGTAGAGGTGGGCAGGATCCTATAAGACCACCCAAACTGGAATAACCTAGAAGGTTCCAAACACCACGGTAAATGTGCTGGCTTAGAATCCTTCTGTGGGCCCTCTGGCTTGCGTGGACGCATCACCTTTCACTCCTAAGCTTTTACATTCAAGATCAAGTGTTTTAAATACTCTCTTTCTGAAGTGATTTCCAAAGCTCTTTGCAGTTCTAAAGTGCTGTGATTCTCTATAAATAATATTGTCTCTCTTTTTCATAGCAGTTTCTTTCTTCTAGGAGATGCTGCCAGATAAATCACTTTCTAGCATACCATCCGTATCATGATATAAATTCACCTGCATGTCATAAATTCAGGCACAAAAACTTCAGGATAGGAGTTATCAAAGGGATGTGTAAAACCAGGAGAGCACATGATTTTAAATGTTCAAAAAGAGTTAAGATAATGCATGTGTGATGTCTTAGTCTATTTTAGTTTATTTTTTACTGAAGTATAGTTGATTTACAATGTTGTGTAGTTTCAGGTGTACAGCAAAGTGATTCGATTATAATTACATAGATACCTATTTTTTTTTGTGATGTCTTTTTAAAATTTTCCTAACGTGAGAGTTGATTTGTGAAAAAACACGTTAAGAAACCATGAAAACTGAAGTTATTTAGAAATATGCTTTCTAATGAACATATGCTCTGTTCTAGGGAAATTTAGACCATTTAGAAACTCCCTGACTGGAGGAGTACATGGTGACTGAATTTCACTGTATCTGTGTTCTTACTCAGCATCTAAAGATATGTTCATGATTTCTTGAGAGTTTAGAGAACTCTTCACCATCAAAGATGGATTTTATTCCAGTACTTGCTTTGGAGAATGGAGGGTATTGGATATACTTCTAAATAACTTGTTTGATTAAAACTATTTCAGTTCAACAAATAAAAAGAAAAAAAGGAAAAGACAAGAGAAGAAAAAAATAAGAAAAGGCCACGTGGAAAAGTGGGGAAAAGAGCAGCAGCCACTCAGAAATATTCATTGACTGCGGAGAAATCTGCAGGGCTCTGCTTTTAATACTCAACATCTGTCTTTAAAAACATATCAATCACATGATCAGTAACAGCTGTTGCATTAGACTTTTAATCAGCCATGATTTTCAAAAGGGAGAAAGAATGCCTTTGGATCAGTTGATGGAAAGTTATAGCTTAGAATGCACCAGCTTGGGACTGGCAACCAATTCGAAATTTAAAGGGACAAAACTACCAAGCACCGTAAACACTATTCGAGTACCAAGTGCTTTGTTATGACCAGCATAAATGCTCCCACAAATCTGGAAGCCTGAAGAAAACAATGCAGGTCATGCCATGTGCTTAAAATGATACATTTAATGTGATATGAAGTGTATGAAAATAATTTAACAACAGCTTTTACATTCATAACAAGGCAGAAAAACATAAAAGCGTGATACATTTTAATCACAATAAATACTGAACTGTATTCAGGGAGCCTATTCCTTCATAGGTATGTGCAACTCTAACTCATGCTATTGGAAATTAATAATCCATGTGGGAGTCAGAACTTCAGGATGGCAGCAATTTTACATGTATTGGGGAAGAGGTTACTCCTGTTTTGAATTAACTTCCAGCTTTCTTGGAAACGACTTATCAGGTCTGTGTCATTTACCATTCATGCTAAGATATAATGGCAGCACACTAAAAGTTCTTGCATTGAAGTAGGGCATGTTTTTCCAAATTAAGGGGGGAAATATACTTACTTCCAGCACAGAATATTTCTTAGTTCATCAGCCATTTGCTGCTAGAGGTGGTCACAGAGGAATCAGAGGTGTCCAAGGAGATTGAAAGAGAATTAAATTTACATGTGACTCTGGCATAATAACTCTGTTACCCCCCAGGAATATGTAGAATGGGAGTCATATTCATTGAGACTGTGATGGGGATAATGTCTCACTTGTGATGGCTAAAATAAATTGAAACTGAGTTCCTTTTGAAGACATAGATTTCCAATCAGAAGGGTTAGATGGCCAAATGACCTTAAATGACTAATACAATGAAGTTATCTTTCCTCTGATCTACAGTAAGTTCCCTACATACAAACCATCAAGTTGCAAACTTTCAAAGATGCAAACATGCATTTGCATGTCCAATCACGTAAGTTAGTTCACGGGTCTGGCATACACTGTCATGTGCGTGCATCCTCTACAAATGGTTGTGCTTTTGTGTACTTTACTGCACCGTACTGTATAGAGTACAGGAGTATAGTATCTTTATTCCAAGCCCAGGATGCCCAGAAGCAAGTGTAAAAGCAGTAGTGATGTAGCTGGTACTGCTACCAGCCCCAGTAGGCCAGCTGTTGTACTGGACGACTGTACTTTTCAAGGTACTGTACTGTAAGATTAAGAATGTTTTCTTTATTTTTTGTGTTTGTTTTTATATGTTATTTGTGTGAAAAGTATTATAAACCTATTACAGTACAGTAATTACAAAGCTGATTGTGTTAGTTGGGTACCGAGGCTAATTTTGTTGGAATTGTGAACGTGCTGTTGGAACAGAACTCATTCATATGTAGGGGACTTATTGTATTATAAATACAAGGCATAGAATAATTACAGGTGGGACTATTGCACAGTACTTAATTTCTTTGTCATAGTAGGAAATTATTTCTTGTAATGATTCTAAATTATATCCTACAAGGTTTATGAGGATAATCGTGATGGCTAACCATCCTATCTTGCTCTAGGGCACAGCAAACATTTATTACCGACACATGTGTCCATATTCCATATTAAAAAATGATGATATACAAATGTATACAAGGACATGGGCTTGCTTTCATAGAGTTCAGTCCTAGAATAAACATATGGCAATTTTGACTGGGATGCAAACAGAGATTAAGATAAAATGAAGACCTCCATCTTGGGGTGATGGGGGTCCTGGGATGAGAAGCTGAGAGAGCTTTCCTGGTGATGGGGTACAAGTGCTGGGCTCAGGGCTGTGTGCCCAGGGCATCCTGAGGAGAGGAAAGTACACACTTGGTAGCATAAGCGTTCACTGTGAGCAGCCAGGTGGCTCCAGGATGAGCTCACATCCACAGAAGGAAAGAAAGAGTCAAGACATGAAACTGAACACCTAAATTGGAGCTGGAAGATGACGACCCATCAGTGCCATGCCGTCAGATTTGTATCTCTTTTTTAATGAACATTGAGACTCCATCTGATTAAGTCATCTTCAAACTCTGAGAAGCCATAGGTTTTACCAGCACATCCATCAGACACTGCCACGTGGGTGAAAGAAGGGGACTGAGTACCAGGATCCCAGTCCCCGCTCAGAGTTCAGCCAGAGATGAGCCTCATTCATCCACAAAATGTTATTAAGGAAAGGGTTCTCCTGTGTAAGGAAAACTACACTAATTAAAGAAGGAAGAAGTTTACAAATCAATATATTAAGTATTTTGAAATGGTAAAACCAAGATACACAATGTCTTGGTTGGTTGGTTGGTTGGTTGGCTGGTGGGTTGGGTGGGTTTTAAAGCCACTCTGACAGCTGTCTGAAGAATGGGTTTGAAGGAGGCAGACCACTTACCGAGTCAATAAACATAACAGAAGATAAAAATAGGCCAAGAGAAAAAGGAAGAAAAGAGGACAGGTTTAAGAGGTAAATTGGGGGCAGGCTACTTAGCACTCAGAGCAAATTGGAAGGGGAAGGGGAGATGGTTTGGAGGAGATGGTGTACTGCAGGGCTACTCAAAGTGTGGTCAGTGGCAGCATCAGCATCACCTGGGGTCACTCCCCACCCCAGACTTCCTCAGTCAGAATCAGTGGGATGGAGGAAGTGGGGCGGGGGGCAAACTTCAGTGTTGTAAGAAGTCTGCCAGATGATTGTATTCGTGCCACAGCTGTGGAAGCCCTGGTAGAGAGGATGAGCCAAAATCCCTAGGTTGGTAAGTAGAGTGGGTGGTGATTAAAAATGAGAAAGATAAGTTTGGAGTCCAAAATAATTGTTTCAGTTCTGGATATGCTGTGCTTGATATGAGTAGACAAGAGATATTTAGAAATCCAGGTCTGGAGCCCAAGGCAGGTGTTGGCTGGGTTATTGGTTTATGTAGTACATACTATTCTAACACCATCACCTCCTTCATTTCAATGTCTTAACCTGCAGGCGTTCATTTTTGGCTCATGTAAAGTCCCAAAGAGATATTTTTATTTTTATTGACGTATAGTTTATTGACAGTATTGTATTAGTTTCAGGTGCACAACAGAGTGATTTGATATTTTTACAGATTATACTCCATATAAAGTTATTACAAAATAGGTTCTTGATCAATAGGTTGTTGAAGCCTTCTCTCTCTGACAGGTGGCTTCATCAGCCTCAGGCTACAGAAGAGGAAGGACATGGAGGACCATGCGTGGCCGGCTGGGAAGATGTGCTGTCCCCTGCACTCCTGTTCAGATGGGAGAATGCAATCTTTTGGTCACATCTTACTTACAAGGGAGGCAAAGAGATACCAAAGTACATATAAGGGAGTCTAGCTGGGATGCCAGAAAGCAGGTTAGATGAGAAATGGGCCTGTCTTTGCCACTCCTAAAGATAGCAATTTAGAGATCAGAGGTACATGTAGTGCTCTCTTAGACACGGAAGGGGACAGGATTGCTCATGTAACATGTATTTTGCTGATAAGGGTCATACATAACACAGTAAGACATATTGATATGCTGGTCGGCTGATGAGACATACTGCCTAATTATGAAAAATAAGTTCACAACACTTTCAGAAACAAATGTAGACATATATATACAGTGAAATATTCCTCAGCCATAAAAAAGAAGGAAATAATGCCATTTGCAGCAACATGGATGGACCTAGAGATGATCATACTAAGTGAAGAAAGTCAGACAAAGACAAATATCACATGATATCACTTATATGTGGAATCTAAAAAAATATGATACAAATGAACTTATTTACAAAACAGAAACAGACTCACAGACTTAGAAAACAAACTTATGGTTCCCAAAGGGGAAAGAGGGGGAGAGGGATTAATCAGGAGTTTGAGATTAACAGATACACACTATTATATATAACATAGGTAATCAACAAGGACCTAGTGTATAGCACAGGGAGCTCTACTCAGTATTCTGTAATAACCTAAATGGGAAAAGAATCTCAAAAAGAATACATATATGTATATGTATAACAGAATCACTTTGTGTATATCTGAAACTAACACAACACTGTAAAATCAACTGTACTCCAATATAAAATAAAAAATTTTTAAACTAAATTGGAAACTTTTAGAAAATGAATAAAATTTCACCTTTCTGAAAAAAAAAAGAAACAAATGGAGGAAGCTTGGAAAATAAACTAAGTAGTGATATTCAGGTTGAGAGCTTTGTTTTGTATTAAGGAAGACAGCTTGTTTAGCTAGAGATTGGTCATAGTTTCTTGAAATTGAAGGAAGTACATCTAGTCGTCAATATATTCCATTCTTATCCTAAAAAGAGAATATTGTAAAATAAGTACATACTACTTTGAATAGATATATTTCTTTGAGATATGCATTTTCATAATATTATTTATGTTTTGGCTCTCCTACAAGTGCTTATCCTACCTGGTAGCTAGGATGGTAGATGGTTTGAAAGGTGATAGAATAAGGGCTTAGCTGAAAACGGTTTTTATCCAAAGGTACAAGATAAGTGCAAATCAGTCGAATTCATGTGGAAGGCGATTGAGAGTCCCAGTACTGTTCAAATTTGGTAGCTGGAAACCATGATCCATAGAGCACTACGTTGCCTTCAGAAGACATTCTGCTTTGTGGTGAGCAGGTCGCTAAAGGATCTAAAATAATTCCTTTACATGGTATGCAGAGCATTTTGCCTTTCAATTTTCATCTGCCTTTGCAGACTTACTCACTTTTGTAATTGCTGGACCACTGGTTTTTCCCTGGCATTCTCCCACCCGTCTCCCTAGGCCCCGTCAGGATTTCAGTCGTAGCGGGAGGCTTCAAGGAACTCAGAGAACTCTGCAGAGAGCACATTTGAAAAGGACAGATCCAGACAGGAAAATAGGCAGAGATGAGACATGCAGGCTGGACTTGGGAAATATGTTTGAAATGTTTCTCAATAACTTTTCCTCATAAGCCAGGTGTCCAGAGTGATTTATTCCATGTACATATTGAATGTGTCTATTTGAATATATTATATTTGTTGTATTTGAAGATCACTTCACTGGAAGCCCTCTCCCCTACAGGGGATAATAATATTACATTCAGATGTGTGTTGTAAGAGATAAAAGACATAACAACTGCCTGAGATACAAGAACTCAACAGAGACCAAATATTACTACTATTGTAGTATTTTTTGTCTCTCAGGACATCACTAGATGAAATCCCCAGAAGAGGGAGGTTGATTGGAGGTTTGCCCTGCCCTCTACCATGGAGACAGGCCACACAGCCAGCTGGGGGTAGGGCTGCTATGGTTATCTTCAGAGGAGGCGGGTGCTGCTGAACTGAGAGGGAACAGTGACAGCTGTTGCAATGTGGAGGGGCCTTTAACCCCTATGAACTTTTGTGAAAGTGGTTTCCTTTGTGACAGCTTGAAATATTACACGGCTTACTTTCCTGTCGCCAGTGGATATCATGAGGCCAATCAGGTTTCCTTAGATGGTGCAGGGCCAGACTTGTGTGTGTCTTCAATACATTACCCAGGCAACCAGAGGGAGGCCACAGCTACTGAGAGGCACAGGGCATCCCAGCGACCTTTGGTCTAGAATGCACTTCCCTCCCTTGCAGAGAAAATTCTAAGCATGTCTCCAATGTTGCCTCTTTCCTGAAGTTAGCCCTGCTCCTTCCCCCATGCCTTCCATGGCAGAAAAAGGGCTTCCTACTCATTCTTCCTACTGGGTTTTACTCCAATTTGCAAACATGAAAATAACCACCTTGAGCTACAGTGGGAGAAAGCATGGCTTCATAGTGTTGTAAATTTAGCGTCACCACATCTTTGTGTTTCTAACTCAAATGGGCATCTGTTCTTCCCAAAAAAGCCAGGGCAGTATATAACCCATTCCAATGAAAGCGTGGGCCATACGAATGTGAGGGGGCAAAAGATACAAAGCAGAGAGGCAGGGCCATGCAAATAGAAAGGCCATTCCAGGGTTGATAATTAACCAGGGGCAGGCCTTTAGAAGATTAAATGGAAGAAGGTAACTCAGTTACATACAATGAGTAAATAAACTGAATGGGCAAGTCTCTGCAGATGGCCACAGGCTCCTAAAATAAGGAACTGGCATTTCAATCCAGATTCACATGGGTCCTGAAAAGGTTAGGATCTTGCATGTCAAAGAAAAAGAAAACTCTTGATTGGACCAGAAAATGAACAGTCTCTTTAGCCATGAGTGCAAGTGTTTTCTTGTTTGTTTTAGTTTTGTTACTATTGTTTTAGTTCTTCTTCAATGTCTAATAAGGAAAATAAGATTAATAGCTGATGTTTATTGAAAGCTTACAATGTGCCAGATACTGTGCTCGGGGCTTTATATATATATTAACTCATTTAATCCTCACACCACGCATAAAACTAAGTATGTTTATGATCGATATTTTACAGATGATGTGACTGAGACCTGGATAGGTAAGTTACTGGCTGAACGTGACCGAGTGAGGTTGGTGATGAGGGCTAAGCTTGAAACCTGGGCAGCACCATCACAGCCTGTCCTGAGGACTTTCATAGGATTGTCTATAATACCATTTACCATCATTGGTACCTGGGTGGAGGAGATGCTAGGAGCAAGGACCAGAGCCAAAGATACCGCAAAGCAATGGAATCCCTGCTGGGGCAACGTCCCCAAAGGGAGAGAAGTAGATGGCACAAGAGGAGGATGAGTCAACAAGGGACCGGAGGATCTTCTAATGCCTATGGGTGGCGGTGAAATCAGTGCTTCCTACAAGGAGGGCTTTAGGGCCCCTACGTCAGGCGTGCTACCCACAAAGCTAGAGCCCTTTGCCTCCAGGTGCATGGGTGAAAGAGAGGAAGAGTATGGAGAAGACACAACTGCTGTTAATTAAGTTGGCAGGGATGCTCTGCTCACAGGCTATTGGTAAGAATTGTTCACATGACCTTCATTCATATGTGAGGGGGAAAAGAACACATCAAAATTTGGCAAGACCCAACAGTCTTTAACAAACTCACTAGTGGGTTGTCATCCAGCATTTGAGTTATTTTCAACCATTTCCTCCAGCCTCAATTCAGCCAAACTGGGCTTCTCTCACTCTCATTTATAACCCCAGGATTCCACTCTACAAAGGAACTTACCACACACAGTTTTCCTTCCCCTTTTTAAGTAGCTAATCCCTCTGTATCCTTCAGTATCCTTTAATCATATCTTCAGAAAAGCCTTCTTGGACATCCTTATCTAGATCAAATCCTGGGTCAAGCTCTCATGGCAACCTTTACTATTTTTTGTTGCAGTGTTGATTTTTTATTTTGTGATTGACCACTTTTCCTTTTCTGCCCTCCCTCATAGACTGCCATTTGAATAGAGGCTCTCTTTTGGTTCATTGCTTTATGTCCCAAGATTTACAATAGCAGATACTCAGTAGATGCTAGCTGACTGGCTGGCTGGGTGGGTGGGTGATAAATAAATATCCAGTATTTTTGACAGAAATTCTCTATCACGAGAAGAATTTGGAGACTGGAAAACTACTTGTTGAGAATAGAGGTGCTGTTATTTGAACTCATTGGATTATTCATTTATTCACCCAGTACATATGTATTGAGTGTCTGTTATGTACCGGGGACCATTAGGTACCAGACACCAATCTAAGATTTAGTGATACTTTCCATGACTTGCTGTAATTGCCTTCATTTAGCTTTGCACACTCCACCTTCTGCCTGAGCACTCCTTCACTCTACCTTTTATCTTACTAATTCCTAAACATCCTAAGAGTCCCAGCTTAAATGAGTTTCATCCAGGTCAACTTCCGTGGCCCCCAAAGTCTCTGTTAAAGGCATAGTCACTATTCATCACTTATCACTGAAACATCATGGAGATTCTAGGATGGCCGAAAAGAGATGTAGCAGATGACTTCTGGTTGCCCAATATCCATTCTTCTCCACTTATGCATGGCAGACTTTTACCTGACCCAGAGCTGCCAGGTTAAAGACTGTATTTCCCATTCTTCTTACAGCCAGTTGAGGTATGTGTCTCCCCTCTCATTTAAAGCATTTGAGCAGATAGATATATGATCTTTTCAGGCCTTTTCCTCATATACGATTGTCCGTGAACTTCCCTGCTCTTTCCCCATGAGTTCTCCTTCACATTGGATGGAATATGGCAAACACTGGAACAGACATGTTGGTTCTGTAAGTGTTAAGGATAGCCTGACCAGTCGATAGACTGGTACAGGAAAGAAATAAACATTTTGTTATACTTCAGGGTCTCTTTGTTATAGATGCTTAGCCTGTACCCTAGTAGTGCAACAGAGTTCATACTTGTATAGTTTATATTGTATCCCCAGCTGTTTCACTGGGTCTGGCATATAGTAGGCACTTAATAATTATTTACTGAATAAATGAATGAGTAATTTGGTATTACCAAAAGAAGTGGTATGATGATTCAGGCTGGGGAGTGGCCAATAGCGTGGTGATGTCTGAACCAAGAAATAATGATTAAGTTTGGTTATTTCCTGAAAAGACAGACATATAACCTGGAAATTAAATACATATGTAGAGATACAGATGTATAGATAGATACAGATATATAGATATAACTTATATGTACCTATATGTATAATTTTCCCTAGAGGATATCAGTTGATTATTTAAATGTTGAGAGGTAAGTGGGAATAATTGAAATGTGTAGGTCCAAAGTGGAAGCAAAACACAGGGTTTAGCAAGTTACTGAAGTTTTAATGTTTTGTTAGCTTTTTCTTTTTAATATGTAAACTCGTATTTGTGTAAGCTCAATCTACAGATCTTGAGAGTAAACAATGAGTTTCCTCTCTCCTGTAGATAGTTTGGGTTTCCTTTGCCCTATCTGAGGCTCTTGGCTTCACCCTGATTTCTGTATTTACCTTCTCAGCTTGTCAGCGGGACCTTGGACCTTGTCTTAGACTCCCTAAACTAAGGCCACATTTGGGCATTATCACATGCCATCAAAACAATTCCAATTTCCTTCATTCAGCTTCCTTCCATTTTTATTTAGGTTTAGTTCATTTTTCAATTGTCCTCTCTCTTACTCACTTATGAGCCCAATAATCTTTTCATGCACATGCAGTCTTATCCAAGATCTGGTTAACTGAGTCGGAAGGACCTCCACAATAACTTACTCTTCAGGTTACTTTTGAACCTCTAAATATAGATTATCCATTCTCATCCTTTTTTTTTTTCTTTATCTTTAGTGGCGTTATTCTCTCTGATGGTGGTCACTACTATCTCTGTGACGTTCATTCATGTATCATTCAAGCCGTTTATTCGTTGGACAGAAATCTTAACATGATCATTCAGATCTGGGCAGGGGATTGCTGCAGCGTGACGAAAATTAGGGTAAAAATATTCACAGTTCCCTGTAGATGCCAAGCATTAGGAAAATCCTTACTCTTCCTGGAGAGGTCAGGAAAGGAAATCTTCCCTGAAGTGGAATTATTTTACCTGAAGTGAAAGCCATTAGGACTCTTAAGAGCTGGGCTTAGATGTGCCTGAACCTCACCTCCACCCCAAGGTATTGGTAGAAGCCAGTCACAAGGTCAGTGAAGGGCACACACCCTCCACCTCTCGGTGTGAGCAGTGGTATGTGCACGGTGCAGAGGGAGGGTAGTGCCCCATCATCACCAACTATTTACCACAGACCCTAGAAATCCAGAAATTTATCTCCCGGTATTTCAGAAAAATATGTTTGAATATTCATTCTCCTCCATTACCCTCTTTATTAACCATGTTCTTGTGTCGATTGGATCCCATTGTCTACTTTCTATGACTATTTTTTCCTATTACTTAAATTATTTTAAAGTATAGATTTTTTAACTTTTTTCTTTCTTACAATTTTCCTCTCTGTTCCTAATTAGATTGTCAACTTCTTTTCTATTTTGCTTTCTCATGGCTTTATTTCCCTCCTTTACTTACTTTCTGACATCTGCCAATTAAACATCTTAAATGTCATTTTCTTCTTTAAGCCCTACTTTAACTTACTTTAAACAGTAGTTCTAATAAACTTTTCATATATCCTTTTGGGTTATTGGGGAATATCTTGGAACATAGAATCCACCCATTTCTTAGTGGAGATACTTTTCACATCTGTGTTTGTCAGCAACCACTTTCTTTTGCCGTTCCCTTTTTCTCTTTTGGGGGTAATATTTATGTGTACATTCCATGTAGCTTTCTCTTTGAATATTTGAATGAACCATCAATTTTTTTTAAAGCGTCAACCATTCTTTCCAATTTATTTGATATAAAGAAAAACATCTGGTTTAGGGTATGTATTCAGAATACAGACTATCTGTGAAGCAGGTAGGATGCTGGTACCTAGGAAAGACAGAATGTCTTTTTTCTTTGCTGGAACTGCCATTAGGAGGTTGCTGACAGCTTTTAGTTTGGAGAGGCTGAGAAAGCTCTCAGAATTTCTGGAACCGATTCCTTTTGTTTTTGGAAAATTACCAGCTCTAGATACACATTTAGGCAAAACATTTCTCACCCTCTTCAAGGGCATGGTTCTGGCTGAAGACACCCACTTACAGCACTGGACGGAATACTTGGCATCTGGATCGGCAGCATCAGCATTCAGATTTATGGTGACTTCACTGCAGTGGCCAAGGACGATGGGTGGGGACTTGCTTTATATTTATATAACTACAGAGCCAATCCTGAACCATCAATTTTTGGAAGAAAGTTGTGAGAGAGGAGTCAGGGCATCGGGAAATTGACTCTGCTCTTAGTAGAATGTTCTCTAATTCAAGGCTTTATGTCCGTGTAACATATTTAAAGCCAAGTGTTTGTTAAGGTGGGTGTAGCAAGGTGCACCCCGATCGGAGGTCTCCCTGTCTACCATGAGCATTTCATTCATACCCTTTTTGTTTTCCTTATTAACAAAAAGCCTAAATATCTTCTCCCATGTTTAGAAGCCATCTATTTTCTGTTCACTACTGAATAAAACCTGCCCAACTTTTTAATTATTTTTTAATAGAATGTATAAATACGCATATTTGTATGAGTGTGTATTTGCATATTAATTCTACGTTGTTCATATATGTTACATGTATACACTTCAAGCTTGTGACTTGTCTTTTCACTCTTAACATGGTACATTTCAATGAACAGAAGATCTTCCTTTGAAAGTAATGAAATGTATGAATTTTTTCCTACATTTCCTACACCATCCTATAAGGATGGTGCTGTTTGTATCTTGCTAAAAAAATCCTTCTCTTTCCTACGTATGCAAATTATTCTCATATTTGTTTATTTAAACATTTAAGTTTTTTTTCCTTTTGGTTTTAAATCTCTAAACTAAATGGAATTAGTGTGTGTGTGGGGGGGATATGGGATGGGAATGCAGTTTCATTCTTTTTCGTATCACTAATCAGATGCCTCTGTAGTTTGTCCCCTGTTCTGATTGCCGGGTCCACCTTGAATTACGTTCCCTATATGCTCACAGGTCTGTGCTATTAGTCCATTCCTGGTGTGTCCACACTCTGTTAAGCTGAGTATTTTTATATCTGGTGGTAGAGGTTGTCTTGGTGTCTCTGCTGAGCATTCACCTCCCTTGCTGTGGTCCTTCTCCCCTTTCTCCTCAACTCAGACCTCTCATCTGTCTCCCTTTTCTCTCCCTCCCACCACATCTTCTTTTCCCGTCTCTTTCCTCCCCAAAGTTCTTTCTCCTTATTTCTCCATCTCCCTCTTTCCCCTGCTTCTTTCCTCTTTATTCCCATCTTCTCTTTCCATTAATTCATTCTTGAAATAAAGAACTCATTTGCCTCCCAAAGAAACTTGCCTCTCAAAGAACTGAGGATGGGAGATAAAAAGATGAGTGGGATTTAAGTTGAGGGAGAGGTTACTTCCAAGAGCAATAACTCCAAAAGGAGGATGTAAACAGGGATCCAGAAATGATTCTTAGAGTAGATAGCATTTGAGTTGAGACTTAATGTGACAGCGACCTTTTACAGTGCTGTCTCTGGGGTCAAGTCCTTCCAAGTAGGCGGAACACACTAAAATCAGTTCCAGGAACATAAAGAGTAGATGGTAGTGAGCATGCAGTGAGTAGAGCAGGTGAGCTCGTGCATAGGGTAAGGTGCAGATCGTGGAGGCGGTGGGTCTCAGGTCAGCAAGGGAGAGTGACCTTTCCTTGTGAGCCGTGGGAAAATCACAGAGAGATAATGTTATGATCAGATATGCACTATAAGAAAGTTATTTGACAGCAATGTGTTGGATAAACCAAAGATGAGAGCATTCAGAGTCCAGTCCGGAAGACCCTGAGCTTGTATTAAAATAGTCTAATCAAAAGGTAGGAAGGGCTTATACTAGGGCCTTGGCTGCAGGTATCAAAATAATGGACACCTTCCAGACACTTTGAAAAATGGAATCAATCAGTTTTTATGATCATGGGTCCTGGAAGGGATGAAAGACAACACTGACGCCTTGATCCCAGGACACTGGGCAGTTATCAATTCTGTTTACCAGGACTAGATGGGAGTTTCCAAGAAGTGAATGAAAATGTGTGTCTGGTCCCTCAAAGGAGGAGCTGATGCCATACTTTTTGGTCTGGGAGTTACCTATATAAACAAGATACAAATATCACCATCCACAAAAGAAAAAAATGCATACATTTCTTTATATTAAAATTAAGAACTTCTGGGACTTCCCTGCTGGTTCAGTGGTTAAGGCGCCACACTTCCACTGCAGGGGGCATGAGTTTGATCCCTGGTTGTCGGGGAGCTAAGTTTCCACATGTAAGAACTTCTGTTCATTGAAATATATGTATGATGCTAAGAGTAAAACTATATTGTAGAGGAAGCTAAGGAGAAATTTACTGCATCATTGAATGTAGTCAAAATTGGAGTCATCATCCTACAATTAGGAACAGGCCTGCAGGGCCTTTTGTCCTTGGGGAAACTAGTGTCCTTCTAGATCCAAGGCTCGATGCCAGGGCAGGGCATCGAGGAAAGGGCAGTGGGCTGCCCATGTCTCTAGTCCTGGGTTAACGGGCAACTGGGAGGATCAGTGTGTCTAGTGTCACCTATTACAGAAGTCAATTCACAGGAGGACTAAAAAGAATCACTAAATTTGATAATCCAGAGTTTATCATTAAATATGGAAAGACTAGTGTCAGGCGTCTCTTTGGGCATAAACGTTAGATTTCAAAGGTGAAGATTTCAAAAGATTTGAAAAGTGAATATGGAATGAGGCAATGTAGCATCTGACATACACGACTCTTGATAATTTGAAGTTGATACAGAGGCAGCTAGGATGGGACGAGCTGGGGGAATGGCAATATAGATCATCGTTTTGAGAACGGGGGGAAACGTGTTTGTAGGTCAGATGATCAGCAGACAAAACGAATTTGAAGCAGAGGCTGGTAAAGTTGAGGAGGGGGTGTGAGGCTGTGGAACCAAGAACACAGGTGGGGCCTCGTGTAACAAAGGAGGGGGGAGAAGGAGACCCAGCGGAGGAAGGAGGCCTGAAGGAGGAAGACACAGATGGACCCCGAGTTTGGGAGAAGCTGGCCAAGGAGACACATGGAATTATCTTTCTCTCAGTGAAACAGAGGAAGAGTCATCTGCAGAAATAGTGAGGGGTGGAGTGGGCTGGACCACTGAGAATCACGGAGGATGGCAAACAATAGTTTGCAAATGTGATGGAGATTTAATCACCCACCTGTGGCAGAACCCACAAGAACCTGCTTATTTCTCTTTTCTTCCTGTCGTTGTTGTTGTCCTGTTATTGCTTTGGTTTTGCATAGTTTCAGATTTACTTTCCTAATAATATTAGCACTGAATAGCTGAGGGAAAGATTTTCGTTTTCGGCCTCACTGCTTATAAAATACATTAATAGGCAAAGATAGAAACCAAAGCCATCTTTTTTTTTTTTTAATGTGAAATTACAGAGTGCATGTTTAAAAAACAAGTTTTTCTTTAACTCCAGACGCAGACCTAAATCTTAAGGGGTATAAAAAAAGGTTTCACATGGGAAGCTGGATTTTTAAGCTAATGAATGCAACTCTATTTTTGATACTATGCTGTGTGTTTATATAAAATAGAGGAGCATTTTAGGCCAATTAGTGGCTTGCGAACCCTATACTTTTTCCAGCAAGAGCTAAGCTTGACGAACTTGAGAAGTTAATACAGAAAAGTGTTGGCAGTGAAATCGTGCCGTCGGGTTGATTCGAGGCAACAAAGCTTGAGCATAAATTAGTTTTTATTTGTTAAAAGAAAAACAAACTCTGTTTGTTTTTGTAATACAGTTTGTTAGTTCTTTTAATTTGGGGGAAAATTTGGGGAATTCCAGTTCTCAGAGAAAGTGAGAGGCTCGGGCCAGGGTGAGCCAGGCCTCAGCTCCCAGGCCTGTGTAAACAGCCATATGCATCCCCCTAAATATACCTCGGTCAGAGGCAGCAGGGCGGGCCTGTTATGCCTGGACCTCGGCTGAACCGAGAGAGCCAGCCAGGCAATGATTGTGGTGGGGGCCACACTGGATTATTCGGACCACCAAAGGGAGCCCCTGGCATGGCCCCTGTCCCCCATCCGTCTTACGTAGTGGCCGTGGAAACCCAGATTTAGAGGATGATGCTGCACGATAGAATTTGGAGATCCTGGAGTCCTTTCCCTTCATTTTGCAGATGAGAAAAGTCAAGATGAGACCTGCAGCTTGGCATCATCAAAGCAGATCCGTGCAACTCGAGACAGACTCAATTCCCAAGTCCAAGGCTCTTTGCCGTAAACCATGCCAATCAGCAGCCTTCTTTGTGTGGTCGGCCACGTGAGGACGGGAGGGGTTCTTCGAGCCCGGCTCTAGAAAAAATGACATACGTGAAAATCAAATGACTTGTAGCCCAGCTAATGGTAAACCCCTGTACATTCAGAATCCGTGTCATCGTTGAGACATTCACCCAGGCCTCAGCTGCAACTCCCAGCTGAAACAAAGCTACCCTAACCTTAACTCTATCCCTAACCTTAACCCTAATCTTGGGGAAACTTTATGTGGTTGTTGTTCCATCTTACTTTTATGAGTCGGTAAAAAATCTCAGGATTTGTGGTGTAAGGGTTTCTTTAGAAGAAGTCTGCAGCTAGGGTTAGTTCAGTGTTGTTGTTGGTTTTGGGGGGTTTTTTCCTTAGGGCTCACAAAGCACTCTCGCATTTACAAAGCCCTGGAGACTCATGACAATCCTGTAAAGTGATGTGGTGGAAATTGCTAGTGGTTTCCAAAGTCTATTTTCTTTTTTCTACAACAGTAGAATTCTTTTATTAATTAGTCAGGGTCCTCCAGAGGAACAGAACCCATTGGATATAGGGAAAAAAAAAACATATAAGAAGAGATTTATTATAGGAATTGCTTCACAAGGTTATGGAGACCAAGACGCCCCATGGTCTGCTGTCTGCGGGCTGGAGACCCAGGAGAGCTGCTGGTGTAATTCAGTCCAAGTCCGAAGGCCTGAGAACCAGGAGTTGGGCAGGAAAAGATGGACCTCCCAGCTCAAGAAGAGAGAGGGAAAGAATTCACCTTTCCCTTCCTTTTTCTTCCATCTGGGCCCTCCATATACTGGGCAAAGCCACCCACACTGGTGAGGGAAGATCTCTTTACTCAGTCTACTGAATCAAATGCTAATCTCTTCCAGAAACACCTTCACAGGCATCCCCAGAAATAGTGTTTTATTGGCTATCTGGTATCCCTTAGCCTAGGCAAGTTGACACATAAAACAAACCAACACAACCCCTGATTTTTATACGGATACAAAAGAAAGGCCAAACATCCCAGGCTTCCTTGCCACTATAGATAGCTAAGTTCTGGCCAATGGGATGAGAGAGGAGGTAATAAAATGTAGGCAGACAATGTGTGCTACTTCTATGTTATGCCATTGAAAGGCAATGGCAGTAAAGCAACTACACTCCAACAAAAATTAATTAAAAATAAGGGCCATGGCAAACCCTTTCCACTTCCCACGAGAATATACCTAGACTAGTATTGAGGTGAAGAAACCTTGTTCTAGGTGATTCAGATAAATCAGTAAAGAATAAATGCAAAAGACTGTGATTTTTATAAATGTTAATGATTGTGTGACCTTGGGTACATCATGTAATCATTTGAAGTGTGTTTCCTCGATTTAAATTTGAGAGACAAATAGCTTCCTTGAGGAATATGATGCCGATTAGAAGGGCGGTGTATAAAGTGCCCATCACGGTGTCATTGTTATCGCCAACAGCACGCCGAGCCTGGTTTGGGGAGCTGCAGAGGGGGAAGGACTGGATGCGGAAGGTGGAGAAGCTAGTGAGGGAGGGGGTGGGATTCAGAGACCGCGGCCAGCATCATGGCAAGGCTTTCCTCTCCTTTGTGAGACCACTGCGGGGGTTTCCTTAGTGAACAGACAGGACCCTGTGGTTAGTGCTGGAAATCTTTGTCCTGAATTCACAGCAACAGGAAGAGTGACTCAGTCTCCAGCCTCAAAGGATGGAGAGGCTGAGTCTGGTTTGGAACTTCCTCCCTTAAGTCAGGATTGGTCTGGGAACTACAATAATAAAGCTGAGTGTTGAAATGATTCATAGACATCAGTGGGCCCAGCGAAGGCAGGGTGGGTGGGAGTGAGGCAAAGGCAAGGAGAGGATTCTGGCAACAGTAATTTTTATTAGCCTGGTGGTTTGAGCTAAGTTTTAAAGGCCAACGGACCTAAGTGTGAATACCAGGTCTGCTAGTTTATTGGTACCAATTTCCACATCCTTAAAGGGGATAATAGCTACCTGTTGAGGACTGCTAATAGCCATCATCGACTGAGTTCCGATTACGTGTCAGTCACTCTTGTAACTATTTTTGGTATATTATTTGGGTAATCTTCCCAACAACCCTTGGGAGGTAAGAACTCTCGTGATTTCCGGGTTACAGATGAGAAAACTGGGGCTTGAAGAGGTCAGAAAGTGGACCCACCTACAAACTCTACTTCTGGGTTCCTTTTCCATTTAGGATTAAATGAGAAAACCTAACATGCTAGTGTAGTGCCTGGGTTATTGCTTTGAATAAATGGTAATTTTTTAATATTATCCCAATTTTAGAGATGAAAAAAATTGAAGCTAAGAATGGCATAGTAACTCTCCCCAAATCGTACACTGTGCTGGTACAACTAGGCTCAGACTTTCAGCTCTAAAGGATTTTCTACCCCTGCATCTGCCTTGGCACCAAAAGGGCTGTTTGAAAGCAACCTGCTCACCCAGGATGGAGTGGAAGGTTCACCCAGCTCTCAGAGGTCAAGAGGATACCCCGGCTCTTAAGGACATGGCCTCATGCTTCTCAGAGAGGATGTTTTCGTTGTTGGGTGCATCTTAAAACAGCAGCCAAAAGCAGCCTCCATCCCACCGCCCTGCCTGCCCCTCCTTTCCAGGGACTGCTGGAGCCACATGGTCTCTCGCTCACTTCTGTTTATGGAGTTTCTCAGCCAAGAGAAAAACCATTAGGTGTCTAGTTGCAAGTAGAAAGCATCCAAGAAGCTGCCTATTCCAGTGGAAGTTCCTGCCAAGAACCTTAAATAAACTTGGTGGAGGGAAGATGTCTAAACCCATTCTGTACACAGTATATTTCGTTTGTTAGATTAATATGTAGAACTTGATTTCATCTAATTAATTAGTTTGGGATCTAAAAGCAGAGGAAAACGGTGGGCTTTTTTTCTTCCCACTTCTGATTCTCTTTGTGGGTATCTTTCGGGCAAAGAAACGAGTCAATACATTACTGAGGATAAAAGAAAAATCTCTCTGAAGAGTTAAGCAGCTCTTTATTTATATTTTTAGCCAAGGGTGAGAAGTAAAGTCAACAATTTCTCTATTATCAGTGGCTATGTCCAGCAGTAGTATGGATAGAAAGGAAGACTTGAGCATGTAAGAAGAAAAAGTCAATACAGTTAAAAACTATAATGAAACATGTAAGATGCTTTGCCTCCATCTTAAAAAAAAAAAAATGTCTATTGTGTCTCTACAATACTTTCAGAAGGAAACTGAATCGTTTTACCCTCTTTTAAAATATCTACATATAATAAGGTAGAATCCCCTTATGTTTTACATGACAATGAATTTCATGCCACTTGACTGATGCCCCACGACAAGGTGCATTAATATAAATGACTCGCACTAAGCAGGCTGACACTTCTCGCCCTGCAAAGTGCCCCCTTAAAGATAAGAGGATGGGCAGGAGTCAGGCCAGCCCTGGTTCCTCACAGCTGAGATAGGGGAGAGTTGGCCAGGAAGTAGAGGAGAGCAGGGTTTGACGCCTTATCTTTATGCAAAATTTCTTTTCGCAGAATACAATGCACACCAGAGAGAGAGCAGACCTCCTCTCTACGCGTTTATTGAAATGCTCCTGGAATAATTTTTGGAAGAACCTGGATCGAGTTCAAGGCAGATGTTGAGATTTTCTGGAAAATCAGAAAGTAGTAAGAGATCATCCTGTAAGGAAGGGTCAGATAGACCAAAAGGAGACGCCCCAAGAAGACAAAGCAACAGTTAAAATTTAAAGAAAGAAGCAAACACAAAAGAAGTAGACAGTTGGATATCTAAAGAGTGAGATGTTAGTGTGTGTAGTCAAGACAAAAGCAGTGGACGGTTATCTAAGTGGAAAGCAGGAAAGATTCAGGAGGGCAAATAAAACCCTAAATTAAGCGGCAGAAAAGTTACAAACACAGAAGCAATGAAAGGTCCAAAATCCAAGCTGTGAAACCAGTAGGTCCCAAGTGCCAGTCAGGAATAATGCATCAAGGAAACTTACAGTACTTACAGCTGATAAAACGAATCCCCTTCTCCTGGGACAGCAGCAGTTTAAAGAAGAGAAAATGCATCTGTATAAAGAGCAAGGTCATTTTGCCTCTTGGCACAAAGCTGCGGAAAAAGGGAGAATGCTTGTGAAAGAAAAAAAGAGAGAAGAAAAGAGAGCGTTCAAGACAACCGTCTCCCTCTCTCGGGCACGTTTTTCCTGGTGGCGACCTCCTCTCCACCAGTCCTGGGCGAAATAAACAGTCCTCAGCGCACAGAGTGGAGAAGCCAGAGGCTCCAAAACAGAGGATCAGCATCGTTGGGATCTATAAATCAGAGGCCACAGATAGGCAATAGTGAGTCTGAAGTCAATACAGGTCATTAGGACAGATGGATGGATCCTGCTCTACAGACCACCGACACTTGATCCACGTGACAAGTGACCACGTGGCCAAGGAGCCCCGTCTCTGGTCAGGTCGAGCTTCCCAGCGTGTTCATCTCATGAGCTCAGAGTGAATCGAAGTATTAAAAGGCAGCTGTGATGAATAGTAAACCAAAGAAGCTGTAGTCTGCACAGGCTTCCTATCCCTGCGGGTGACCAGCCTCGAAGTTCTGTGGCCTCAGGACCCTGTGAGGACAGTGGGGGTCAATGTCAAGGCATGCCAAGGTGTCCACCTCACCTGGTTGGGAAGCTCTGCCTTAGGGGATGGTTTGAGATCTCCTGAGATAATTACCCTCAGAGGCAGATGACCACACAGTGAAAGCAATGGATCTAAACAAATGTCAAAATTAAGTAAAAAGCCCTGGAAACTACTGTATAGAGACTGAGACCAGCACAGAGTAAGGTGATGTTTCAAGTGAAAAGTATAACAGAGGGAAAGAAGTCATTGTTTCCCTGAGTAGTACAAAGACCTTCCTCTCCCCTGAGTAGAGTACAAAGACCTTCCTCTCCCCCTCCCCCACTCCCCCTCCCCCTCTCCCTCCCCCTCCCCCTCATCCTATTCAGTGGTGGAAGTTACAGTGTATAAATGTAAAGAAACAGAGGCAGATGAAGCAAAGAGCAACCTAGCAGACCAGCAGCAACAGTTTCCTGGGACAGAAGCAGGACCGGTAACCGTAGCACAGAGACGGTGTAAAGCTCAGGCTGCTGGGGTGTTTTCTCAGGCCAGAGCCATGTTTTAAAAATAATTAAATTTGAGTGCTTTTAGGGGTATGCATTTTCCATGTTTTTGAAACTGCCACCCTTAATATTTTATCAACCGTTTTCATTCCTTCTTGGTATTTTCCTAACCTCTGAAGGTATTAGAGTTTGCAAACTCCAGCTCTTGAGCATTTTTAGACGCATAACCTCCTAAGATGATCAGCCCAGCGGAGATAAGCTTGGGCCCAAGGGAAGAAATGTACAAAATCAAGACCACAACTAGCTAGCATGGAGACAGAAACAATTCCTGGGAAAGAAATAGTGTTACTAAGAGCTACCATACAGTTTCAAATTTTTTAGGATTAAAACACACACAGATTTATGCATATGTATTTTCTAAAAACTATACTTTCTAAATTATCTTTATTGGACATGTTGCTCGTTTACCACGTTATTTTGTTCTCCTCAATGACAAATTCTTTTGTTTCAAAAGGTGTCCAAAGAGGATGTTCAAGTTGAAGTACCTAACTTACATGAACTTAACCTACCACCTGATAAAGGTCTAACAAAGTCATAGCCAAAGTAGGCAGAAAAGACCCTTGACTGAGTCTTCCAAGTAGCCAAAATGCATTGTACAGAAGGGCTTCCGTGCACATGTTTCTGTATCTGTGAGATACTAAGCCTTTTGCAACATTGTTCTGATTTGGGGCAAAGAAAAATATGACCAACCTGGAGCTCCTTTTCTGCTTTTTGCCTAGAAGGAGCTGGTGTTGATGTGGGATAGATGAAAGGATATACTTGGAAAGATTAAAGGCTTGGGATCTACCACTGGAAGCTCTGACCCCCAAAGAGAACTCCATTCCCAGGGGTTCTTGCTGTCAGGGCAGTGAGATAGGAGTGGATTTCTGTAATGGGTGAGTGGAGATGTCAGGCTGGACCACTTTGGGGAGATTGTATGGAAGACAGTCTAGAAAAAAAATCATTCTCCACAGAAAGAATATGATTGATTTACCTAGTAGTGCCATTCTTAAGTAAATGTGGGTGAACTCAATGATGTAAGGTATCAGCACACACAGAAACCTGTAAAGCAGGTGTGTCTGAATGCACCATCGAGTTTACTGACATAACAGGCATATAAATTGTAGCATTTAGAAGCCATCCACCCCTCTCCACCCCAGCCTCGAGCAGAATAAAACCATTGCAAAGGTTTTAGCACAACCTGGTGGTCATTCTACGGTGTAAGCTGAGATGAGGAAAATAATTCAAGTACATCCATGTAAAAACACTTCAGTGTGACAAAAATTATCCCAGAGAAAATACAAATCATTCCCATGAAATTTACTGTTTGCCATTACCTAATAATAAAATATGAGTCTGCATCAGTAAATTAAAACATACAATTTCTCAAATTTGTTTTTATTCAGCACTCATTCCAAAAGGGAATATACATTTTGGATGAAAAAGTGTCCTGAATTGAAAATGGATTCTTCACAGACTTTTTTTTTTTTCTCCTTTTACTCAGAGAGTTATTTCCATAGAATTAATTTTAAAAAATAATTTTAAAGTTAATAATTTGGTCTTCATCAAAAAAATAAGAATTTGCAGTTTAAACATAAGTTAATGAATTTTTAAATAGAGAGAATGTCTTAGGAAGTCCAAATTTAAACACTGAATATTGATATTTTGTTTCACTAATAAATAAACATTCCTCTTAGAGCGATTAAAAAAAGTATAAAGTAATTGTATAACTTATTGGCCTGGTTTTCTCACCCTAGCACAGAAAGCCCACTGAATTCATTTATATTGTATATGTTTATAAGTTTTTTTTTTTTGGCACGTTACATGATGTCTTTGTTTTTACATGTTGATCTGGCAAAATTTTGTATATTGATTTTTTTAAATTTTCATTTTATATTGGAGCATAGTTAACAATGTTGTGTTAGTTTCAGGTGGACAGCAAAGTGATTCAGTTATACATATTCATGTATCTATTGTTTTTCAAACTATTTCCCAGTTAGGTTGTTACAGAATATTGAGCAGAATTCCCTTGTTGGTTATCTATTTTAAATAAGCTTTATCAAAACATTTTCTAGTTCTCATAAAGCAAGGGCTAGAAGGGCTGATTTGATTGAGATACAGATCGGGCTACCAGCTCAAATAAGATTTATTTTCCAGGGAGCATTTAGGGACTTATTTCCTCTGAGACTTTAGATTATAAGTTATTGGGGTCAGAACTGTTTAAGTCTAAGAATTTTAAATCTTCATTAAGATTTTTTTTATAGTTTTGAAGAAAGTTTTTATCAAGAGAATATATAAACAAAGCAAAGAATTTGCATATTCCATTTATTATGAACCCATAGCCGTATGTCTTTGGTGATCTTTACATTTTCTTTAATGATGGTATGATTTTTAAAGGATTAAATACCACTTTTATTTCTAAATTAATGAATTAGTATTACTTTTTGAGTCAGTGATCTGTTAAGAATTACTATTGAAATAGACTATTTTGATAATTGAAATATGACTATTTTACTGAAACTGGAATGGAATATTTACTTAGCTCTCTGTAATAGGCCCAGTGATGAAGAGCTACACACAATGGAAAAAAAATGTAAAAGCTTGTTTAATACTACAAAAAATATATACTTTCCATTGGTAAAACTTATTTATTTGGGAGGTTATTTGCATCTGTATAATTTATACACATTCATGTGTATAAATGCTTCATTTATTAAAAATGCAGATTCTCATGAAAAAAATTCACCAATGTTTTAAATGCCTATTCAGTAGTAAAATCACTTCACCGAGACCCTGTAAAATGTATGACACATTGCATTATCTGTACTATATATTGCACTGCAAGGATAATAGCTGTTTTGTTAAAGTGGAATTACTAAACATGCACCCCAGTGAAAGTGAAAGTTAATCACATGTTTATTTTTGCACATGTCTGATGGAAAAAAAAAATCCAAAAACCTCCAGTTATGACTTCTGGGGCATTTTTTTCATTAGCTGTTTCAAAGTAATCCCCATCTCTTATGTTAAAACTTGGTAGGTACAGTGTGAAATTAATTTTAGGTGAAGTAAGAAAACCAGGGAGAGAGGGCCTAGAACCGGATGTTTCCCTCCAATACAACGATGTCCAACCGAGAAGCCCCCGAAAGGGCCACGCTGAGTATATTTAGATTCCTGCAGTCCTTCCTCCGAGTTCGTCTCTGAATTCCCCTCACTGACCCCTCCCCTTCCTGTCCAATGGCGGGAAGGCCTCCCCAGGCTGCAGGCTCAGTGCCGCATGAGCAGCTAGCTCTGCTCTCTGCCTCGGTTTGTGGCAGACCAC
The DNA here is from genome assembly GCF_008692025.1 of Phocoena sinus. Lineage (NCBI taxonomy): Eukaryota > Metazoa > Chordata > Mammalia > Artiodactyla > Phocoenidae > Phocoena > Phocoena sinus. The sequence goes on along the minus strand of NC_045763.1, from coordinate 182,449,559 downwards.
AGAGACCCCCCGCCACAAATTTGCTTCCTTCCAGTTAATAACACTTGCGTTAAAACGTCCCCAGAGACTACCATGTGTCAGGCGCTTGAAATACAAGAGACAAGCTCACTGGGGCATGAGCTCTGTCAAGGTGAGCCCTGATGAAAGCAACACACAGGGGTGAAAGGACACCATGGAGGGGGTGGCCGGACATCATCCATGGGGGAGGAGAGTTCCTGAAGCTGGGGAGAATAGCACAACTTTTGTTCTTCGAGATGGGTGACTTGGATGAGAACACATGGTAATGAAGTTGAGGATTATCTATTTCACCATCAAGTCGATATTTTACTTGAGGTTGATATAAATTTATACAGGCAGACCTCTGAGATATTGTGGCTTCAGTTCCAAACCACTGCCATAAAGCAAATATGCCAATAAAGGGAGTCACATGCATGTTTTTGGTTTCCCAGTGCATATAAAATTTGTTTACACTATACTGTAGTCTATTAAGGGTGCAACAGCATTATGTCTGAAAACATGTACATTTCTTAATTTAAAAATACGTTATTGATAAAAAATGCTATCATCCGACAACCCAGTGTTGCCACAAACTTTCCATTTGTAAGCAATGCGGTATTTGCAAAGTGTAATAAAGCAAAGCACAATAAAACAAAGTACATCTGTACATAAGAAAAGTAAAAGATGACTGACAGCATTTAAAACACTTAGTGACCACTCCAATGTTCTCGCTACTGCAAGTTTCTACAGAAAAGGTACATAAATAGATTCAGACACAGTTCTTCATTTCGAGGAGTTAGGTTTCCTGAAAGAGACACTTGTATAAAAGTTATGATGGGATATGACACATAAAAACTGTGCACATAAAAACTGAGAGTAAGACGAGGGGGTGATAAACTCTAGTTGAAGTAATAAGAAGATACTTACAGATTTAGTGATATTTAGGATGTGTCTTAAAGGCATAGAAGTTCACCAATCAGTGAAAAGAACTTATTAGGTCACCAAGAAAGGACAAAAGTCTAGAGTTGGGCAAAGGAAACATAGATTAAAACAGACGATATTAGGAATAGGACAAAATGGTAATTAATATGCTCGGAGAACTTTTCCCATCATAAAGTATCAACATGAGGTGATTAAAAATGAAGATCCTGAGAATAAATTAATAAAATTCTTGTTAATAAAATGATATTTTAGAGGGAATAATCAATGTAAGATAGAAAATGAAGACTCTCAGAGAAGAGACCAAAAAGACAATGAGATTTAAAAAAAAAAAAAAAAGATAAGGGCTAAGGGCAGTTTCTTTTGTTAAATGAACAACAGATCTGCTTCTTTCAGATAATTAAGAAAAAAACCCAGAGTTAGATTACACCAAATGAGGAAAACAAAACTACTGATTTTAAACATTAGCTATTAGGTGTTAGAAAATTATTCTGAATTCTTCAGTTCAGCAGGGCTCTGGATTGCTCACCTACGAAAGAACAACGCAGTGAAAACTGCATGAACTATTTTTTTTTGAACTTTTTATTTAAAAAATAATTTTAGTAATACAAAGATTGCAAAATAGTAGAATCCCCGTGTAACTTTCACTCACTTTCCCTTAATGTTAACGTCTTACATAGTATAATATAGTAAATTGATTGTAACCAGGAAACTAACACTGATATAAAACTGTTAACTTGGGCTTCCCTGGTGGCGCAGTGGTTGAGAGTCCGCCTGCCGATACCCGGTGCAGGAAGATCCCACATGCCGAGGAGCGGCTGGGCCCGTGAGCCATGGCCGCTGAGCCTGCGCGTCCGGAGCCTGTGCTCCGCAACGGGAGAGGCCACAACAGTGAGAGGCCCGTGTACCGCAAAAACAAACAAACAAAAAAACTGTTAACTAATCTAAAAAAAAAAAAAAGACAATGAGATTTTTTTTAATAGCAAAGTAAATAAAAGAAAATTAGAGAATTTGTAAATTCAACACAAAAAGAAGGTAATTATCACCCCTGCCTTCCGCCCCACCCCGCCCTCCACAAACAAAGAAGAATAAGATGAGGGAGGATGGGGAAGACAGAGACAGAGAGAAACTGAGAATTAAAGAGAGAATGAAAAGGAGGAAGGGAGGAAATCAACAAAGACATAATTTAGGGAAATGTCCCCAGACAGAAAACTATTAGTTTCCATATGAATGGCCCTCTCAAGTGACTAAAACAGTGACATTAAAAAGCAAACAAACAAAATAAAACCTGCCCACATCATGGCACCTTATTGTGAATAATAGATCCTAAAATATCTCAGGAAGGAAAACAAGAAACCTCTGAAACCAGATTATCAGGAACCAAGTGGCATCAGACTTCTCAGAAGCAACAGCCAATGCTGGGAAACAAAAGGGCGATGCCTTTAAAAATCTGAAGGAATCTAATGGATGTAGAAGTTCGAACGAGCATCCCTAAAAGAAACCAAATATATGGAAGACAAATTCAAAGACACAGTAAATGAAAAACATCATGAAAAAGTAAAATCTAAATATAAAAGTTGAAAGTGCAGAGAGCCCAGAAATAAACCCACACATATATGGTCAATTAATACATGACAAAGGAACCAAGAATATGCAATAGGGAAAGAACCGTCCCTTCAATAAATGGTGTTGGGAGAACCAGACAGCCACATGCAAAAGAGTGAAACTGCTGTTGTATGCCATACACAAAAATTAACTCAAAATGGATTAGAGACTTGAACAAAAGACCCGAAACCGTAAAACTCCAACAGAAAACTACAGGGGTAAGTTCCTTGATGTCTGATCTGTCTTAGCCATGATTTTTTTTTTTTAATTTGACACAAAAAGCAAAGGCAACAAAAGCAAAAATAAACAAGTGAGACTGCACCAAACTAAAAGCTTCTGTACAGCAAAGGAAACCATCAACAAAATGAAAAGGCAACCTACTGAAAAAGGGAAAATATTTGCAAATCATATATATGATAAGACGGTAATATCCAAAATATATAAAAAACTCATGCAACTCAATAGCAAAATATCAGTCAGACTGAAGAATGGGCAGAGAACCTGAATAAACATTTTCCAAAGACATACAGATGGCCGACAGGTACATGAAGAGATGCTCAACATCACTAACCATCAGGGAAATGCAAATCAAACCCACAATGAGATATGACCTCATACCTATTATAATGGCTATTATCAAAAAAACCCAGAAATACCAACTGTTGGTGAGGATGTGAAGAAAAGGGAACCCTCATGCATTGCTGGTGGTAAAGCAAACTGTTGTAGCCACTATGGGAAACAGTATACAGGTTCCTCATAAAATTAAAAATAGAGCTAAAATATGACCTAGCAATTCCACTTCTAGATATTTATACAAAGGAAATGAAAACTAACTCAAAAAGATATATGCACCCCCATGTTTATTGCAGCGTTAATTACAACAGCCAAGATATGGAAACAACCTAAGTGTCCTCCAATGGATGAATGGATAAAGAAAATGTGGTATATGGATACAAGGGGATATTATTCAGCCATAAAAAAGGAATTCTGCCACTGTGACAACATGGATTGATCTATAGGATATTACGCTAAGTGAAATAAGCCAAATGGAGAAAGATAAATACCATATGATCTCATATGTGGAATCTGAAACAAACAAACAACAACAACACAAGACAAAACCCTAAGTCATAGATACAGAGAACAGATTGGTAGTTTTTAGAGGTGGTTGAGGGTGAGAAGGGTGAAGTGGGTGAAGGGGATCAAAAAGCACAAACTTCCAGCTATAAGGTAAGTAAGTCCTGGGATGTAATGTACAGCATGGAGACTATAGTTAACAATACTATATTGGATTTGAAAGTTGCTTAGAGAGTAGAACTTAAAAGTTCTCATCACAAGAAAAAAGATTATATTGTACACCTGAGACTATCATATTGCTATATGACACTTATTTCTTAATTAAAAAAAAAAAAAAAGAAAAGAAAACAGTACACACTATGTCCCAGGAAGACTTCATACAGAAAGATTAACACCATGATTAGGTGGGATGAGTTTTTGAATTTCAAAGTTCAAGAAAGAATCGTGAAATCATCCAGGAAGAAAATACAATTGGATGCTAAAAAGAAAAAATAGGTTCCGGTTGGCTCCAACATTCCACAGCAACAATCAATGGCAGAATTCAGTGAAGCAGAGTCTATAAAATTATTTGGGATCAAAAATGTGACTCCTAAATTTTCTGCCTCCTGCTTGCTGTCTTTCTAGTATACAGCTAACTTTGGACAGTCTCAAGGATCAGGTCAGAGGGAAACAACATCATAAAGAATATCTGATAAGACCCACTTGACAATGAAATCAAGCCAGTTAAAGATTAACCAAAGTAAGAAATTCAGGAGTAGGAAAGCCTTCAAAAGGACTCTAGACCCTTACTCAATTTAGATGCAGGTCTAATGCAGTTCTTGCAGGCTTGATATTGTGAAATTAGCAATACAAATAGGAAAAACACTGAGAGGTGGAGAGAGACAAAGTTGAAGTGTGGATATGAGAACTCATTATTTTGAAAAGCAGGAAGACAAAGAACAGTAAGTGGTGTTAAAACATTTTGAAGGTTTTATGATCCTTCTTTGCCTTAAGTTAACATGAAGTCATTTAAATTAATATATACAGTAAAAAAAAAGATAATTTAGGTATAGGTTAAAATTTTTTTCAACTCATTAAAATTCCATTTTTTCAGTAAATTTAACTGGATTAAACATAATCCTTTGTTTAAAAAATAAAAAATCTATATTTTGATTTGTATTTTCAAATCTTTATGTTTTTCTAAATTGTTCTACATTTTTTCTAATGTAAAGAAAATCCTTATTTATTTTGGCCTCCTTCCCTCCTACCCTCCTTCGCTTTCTCCTTCCCTCTCTTGGTAACTTCTATATATATGGAGAAATGGCTAGCATAATATTCACCAAAATATAATGTTCACTTTGAAAGTACTTTTAGGGACTTTAAAAAATTTAACTGTTTTTCAACTAGGTAACAGATTCACAGTTTAAAATTCAAACAGTGATGCTAAGACATACAAGATCCTACCTGTGTTACCATTCCCCCACCAGCCCCAACAGGTAAGTACATAATACTCCATTGAAAGGGAGCACCTTAGGTTATTCCAGAAGCCTATAGATGGACACTTGGGTTGCTTCTAATAATTTCCAGTTTCATAGGAAAATGCAATAATTTGTACACGTGACACCTTGTAACTGTATAGCTATTTCTGGAAGGAAATCTGGAGATGTGGGGTTTCTAGGCAGAAATGGAAATGCATCTGTAAATTTGGTAGATGTTGCCACGTTGCCCACAGTAGGGCTGGTGAAATCGTGAGGGTCCTCGGTCCCCAGACCTCCTGTGTATTTCCCATTAAGAACGGTTATGTCAATGTTGTCTTGATGTGCAACTTTCTCATACGAGTGAGACTGTGCATCTCCTGTGTTTAGGCCTTTCGTAGTTCTTGTTCTGTGAACTCTCATTCTCCTTTGACCAATTTTCGACTGGATTTGGGGTGATGTTTATTTTTATTGGTGCTTTTCTGTATTGCTTGCTTTTATATAATAAGAATGTGTCAATTTTATAAAACAAAACACTATAAAAAAGCATAAGACCACAGAGGAAGAGTTTGGCTTGGTAAAGTGTAGAAAAACCCTTTCTGAGATAGGATAGGAGTGGGAGAATGTGTAAGGTGAGGATAGAAATATATTTTTAAATGCATAAGAAGAAATTTAGGTGAGTGGCTTTTATTTTTGTTTCTTTTTTTAGTAAATGAATCAATGGCATTTGATGGCAGTAGCAGCTATGGAGATGTCCAAGTCGGGAAGAGCACCAAGGAGGCTGGTAAAGGGAAATAATCCACTCATCATATTGTGGTCCTGAATCAAGTTTGGAATCACACATATTTAATGATGCCAATAGGTAAGTTTTTGTTTCTTTTTTTTTAATTGAAGCATAGTTGATTTACAATGTTTTGTTAGTTTCAGGTGCACAGCAAAGTGATTCAGCGATATATATATACATATATATATATATATATATATATATATATATATTCCTTTTCAGATTCTTTTCCATTATAGGTTATTACAAAATATTGAGTATAGTTCCATGTGCTATACAGTAGGTCCTTTTTGGTTATCTATTTGATATATATTAATGTGTATATGTTAATCCCAAACTCCTAATTTATCACCCTTGCCCCTTTCCCCTTTGGTAACCGTGTTTGTTTTCTATGTCTATGGGTCTATTTCTGTTTTGTATGTAAGTTCATTTGTATCAATTTTTAGGTTCCACATTTAAGTGATATATGTATTTGTCTTTCTCTGTCTGGCTTACTTCACTTAGTATGATAATCTCTAGATCCATCCATGTTACTGCAAATGGCATTATTCCACTCTTTTTATGGCTAAGTAATATTCCATTGTATATATGTACCACATCTTCTTTATCCATTCCTATGTCAATGGACATTTAAGTTGTTGCTTCCATGTCTTGGCTATTGTAAATAGTGCTGCAATGAACATTGGGGTGTATGTATCTTTTCGGGTTACGGTTTTCTCTGGACATGCCCAGAAGTGAGATTGCAGGATCATATGGTAACTCTATTTTTAACTTTTTAAGAAACATCCATACTGCTCTCCATAGTGGCTGTACCAATTTGCATCACTAATCATTAGAGAAATGCAAATCAGAACTACAATGAGATACCACCTCACAGAGGTCAGAATAGCCATGATCACAAAGTCTACAAATAATAAATACTGGAGAGGATGTGGAGAAAAAGGAACCCTCCTATGCTGTGGGTGGTAAGTTTTTAAAAATAATATTAGTTCCAAGCAGAGAAGTTACAGGTGTGGAAGTGGGAACAGAGATAGGAGAAATCTGACCAATGCAGACTTAATTGTCGGTAGGGCAGGGGGGCTGGTGACCAAGGTGGTGGCAGGAACTGGGAATGCTACTGACAAGTATGTGAAGCGAGTGCACAAAAAGGAGAAAAGGATCAAGACAGGAAGGAGGACTAGAGTTCTCCACGGGGTAACTAGAAATTCCAGACCATACCCAGTTATCTTTTCTTTTTGTTTCCTTTTGTAAAAATTCATATCAAAGCATGTCTTTCACTTGTAATAATTTCAGCTGCTACATAAAACACAAATCTCAGATAATATTCCCAGAAAGATATCTTATATATAAATCTCCACATGTGAATATGTAAATTTAGAATTACTTTAAATAATGAATTGCCTACAAAGTGCATCATCTTGCAATGATAAATAAAATTAATCTCTTCCTTTAACATTGTATAAATGTAGGGTTGATTTTATTTCTCAAATTCACATGTTCTCTGAAAGACTGCAGGACATTGAATTAAAACATACTATAAAATGTGTAGGGAGAAACAGTGAATTTTAGTAATTTGACTAAACTTGTCATTGATTTGACTGATTTTGACTTTTTTTAACTTCCTGCATTTAAATTGTGAATAAATATCTTGCAAGAACAAATAGAGTTTATTTACCACTGACTCTCATCAAAGAGAAATTTGACTTCCATGATTTAATGCTACTTTAAACAAAGAGAAAACTGCCAAAGCCTGTTTTATTTACAAAAATAACTTGTTTTGTTTAAGAAGTCATTTTATAAAAGTAAAACTGACTGTGAGCTCAGATGAGAAACATTAGACTGTCTGAGGGGAAACCCACATACTTGCACACACACTGAAAAATCCAGACTAAAGTATACTGCATTTATATCACTGATATGTATTTTCTCTCACAATTCACATGACTCTAGCTATTGAAAAAAAGTGCTCCTTGGATGTTGAACTAACTGTGATCCCTTATGGTGTATTTGTGTCCTCCAAGATGGATGCAGAGTTCTTTAGGATTATTAGACATTGCAAGATAGTGTGGGAGAAACGTCAAGATGAAGACTCTAGGTCCTAGGACAAAGATCTGATGGATTATTAAGACTTGTCACCTAATCAGAGTGTGTCCGCTGGAAAAGAATAGTGTAAGGGAGAGAAAAACACATGTTTTTAAAAGATGATGTAAAAATAGCCATTGCTAAAATGTTCCACAGAGCGTTACCTTAAATAGCTAGCTAACTGTTCTTTGCTATTATCCATGAAGACCCACTGCAATGTATAAGAAACGATGGGAGATTTATCCCCCAAGTCAATTCAAAGTAACTCAAAGCAGATACTAGATGGCCAATGAGCAAGTTTAGCTTTTATTTCTGTTAATTATGATGAAATTATCCAAACTTTTAGCTTTAAATTTTCTGCAAATTCTTTGTTTTCCATCCCCATCTTTAGGTTAAGTTGTCAATGCAATGAAAGCAAATAATTATTAAATATAAATGGAAACCCCTTTATAAAGGGATTTACTACATGTCAATTTCTTATAAATGTAATAATTCAATGCTCCCCTTTGTGTTCTATAACATAACATATGACAAAAGTCATGCAAGGTAATTCATGAGGGATAATTTAGTCTGAACTAAGGAAAAGCCTCAATTATGGATTACCAGGAAAAATTCTCAGTGTGCAGTTATCTAACATCTTGAGGAAACCCCTTCATCGAGCCTGTGTCAACCAATGGTGGACAAGTTCTGTGGGTAACTCAATTCCATCCCATCTTTCATCCCAAATATTGACAACTTTCATCCCCACCTCACAGAGTGTCCATGGTAAGATTGCACAATGCATAAAAATTCAAGAGCATATTTTTATTCTTTGACAGGTCATCAGCCTCTACTGGTGGGATTTGCCTGTTATACCTAAGAGTTACCATTGAGTCCAACAAGTTCTCCTTTCCTGGAAAATTAAACATAATATCCCAGAGCTCCCACTTTTACTAAGGTAAAATGTGCATATGAGTCAAGAAAGCCCTGCTTTTTCTAGAGAGAAATGCCTGTGTTCTTTTACATGGATAGTCTACTTCCAGGTCCCTGGCATCCTAAGTCTGGGGACAGCTACATCAGAAGAACTGAGCTCCCTTGGACTCACTCACTAGAGAGAGAGGAGTCATACGCTCCATAAATGTGGTTTGCATTTTATGGTGCCCTGTTAACGTGTTTCAAAATCTGATAGATGGGTGCTCTGACAAATATACTGAAACGTGATCTAAACAGTAAGAACATGTTCTGATTACCAAACTGAGAGACAATGGAACAATGACATTTGTGATTTATTGTTGGGTTTTATTTCCTGACACTCACTTTGGTGATGAGGTGATCTTCGTTTATATGCATTATGGGAAAAATCCTTCCCCAAGGATGTTTAAGAGTGTGTTTATTTTTGTAAAATAACTTCAATGTTGTGAGTTCAGCTAAGCTTACTACATCATACAGCGTTGTTGAGAGCCTATATTACACGTGGTTTTCTTTTTGTTTTTAATCACGGGATAAAGAAAAGACAGAAAATAAGTTTAGACTATTTTTTCCACTAATTTTTCAAAACACATGAACAAAGTTGATACTCAGGAAGGCAGAAGAGCAGAAGGTTATAAACACAGCCTATGGTGCCAGGAAGAGCTGGTGCAAATCCTGAGTCTGTCACTTACCAGATGTGTTGGAAGATGCCAGGCACCAAACTTTTCCAAGACTCACTTCCTCATCTATAAAATAGAGATATAAGAGTACAAAATTTGTCTTGAGAAACAAATGCAGATAAAATAAATAAAATGCCTGGCATGAATTATGCCTCAATAGATGTTAGTTATTATAGTAATAGTATTTTTATTTATTAAGAAATGATACAGGGACTTCCCTGGTGGCTCAAGTGGTTAAGAATCTGCTGACACGGGTTTGAGCCCCGGTCCAGGAAGATCCCACATGCCGCGGAGCAACTAAGCCCGTGCGCCACAACTACTGAGCCTGCGCTCTAGAGCCCGCAAGCCACAACTCCCGATCCCACATGCCTAGAGCCCGTGCGCTACAACAAAAGAAGCCACCGCAGTGAGAAGCCCGCGCACTGCAACAAAGAGTAGCCCCCGCTCGCCGCAACTAGAGAAAGCCCCCGCACAACAACGAAGACCCAAGGCAGCCAAACATAAATAAATAAATTCATTAAAGAAAAAAAAAGAAAAGAAAGAAATGATACAGGTTGTATACCCTTTGATTGGGTTAGTATTGATCCGAGAAAATGTAAAGAGAAATGTAAAGAGGTTTACAAAAGAACGATTACAGAAAATGGACCTTTAGCAGAATAAATCTTTTCACCCGAAATAGGAAATGAAAAAATCCCAATCTTGAACTTGTCTCTTTGAAGAAAATTCAGATCCTTCCAACTGTAAAATCTGTATAAGAGGACGAAAGCACAGCCTTTTCTATTCATTTGAACAGATATTCTTTTAAGTTGTGCATTTCGAAGGTCTTCATAACAAGAAACATGTTGCAATTAGCCAGGGCAATTACCACTCACTTACTTAAACTTAATATACTGCTATGAGAACATTTTATAACAAATCTCCAGTGTAAACTAAAAATTAAGATCAGTCCTAGTTAGTTATAAGAACTAATAAACTTCATATTCAGTGTTTTAGCAGGAAAAGAGCAAAAATAGATATGGAAATATCACTGTATAAGTATTAGAGTTCTGAGTAAAAGCTAAAAGCTTACATTTTAAAAGTTATCATTGCAAAGACATTTTGCTAATAACTTCATACAGTTTTACCATTGCAGAGAGATATTAAAATGTATATTTTTTTCTGCAAATATTCATTTGTCATATGTAAAATATTAATGTCTTGGGAGCTGAATTTTGAGAATACTGAGTATTAATATCTTTTACTCCCAATAAATTCTGGTACCAGAAATAAAATAAACAAACTCTAAAAGAAACATAACATAGTCTCTTTCTGTCTAATAAATATATAATGGAATCCAAGCCTTATCCCTAAAATGGACCAGCTTTTATTAAGTTGGAACTTTTTGCTTAATTTTTCTGACTAGGTCTTGGCATTACTAATGGCAGTGCCAAGCTTTATAAATTGAATTTTTTATATAACATGACAGATTCCCTAGGAATGTAAACTGTAGTCATAGACATGGATCTATAATTCACATATTATTTTATTTTTTAAGATAAAAATCATAGACATATGATTCCACTTTCTAACGCAATGGACTCCAACTTCTGAGTGATACATATTCTCACAGAGTAATGGACCTTCTGACCGGCCTCCAGCACTTCCTTTATTACAACTTCTCACGTACAGAAGAAAAAAATGTTTCTAGCTTGCTCCTGTTAAACTGAAAGAAATTATCATTGCTCTATTATCTAAGTATTTATTTTGTGTCTTCTCAAAAAGATAAACTCCAGTGGCAAACAAACATTTAAAACACACAACATCCACATTTGAAGATGTCATTTGCAGCTGAAACCTCTAAATAAAAACTTTACTTGTAGATTATTTAAAATTTAGAACTTTTAAAGGTGGGGAGAGGGATAAATTAGGAGTTTGGGATTAACATATACACACTACTCTACATAAAATAGATAAACAAGGACCTACTGTATAGCACAGGGAACTATACTCAATATCTTGTAATAACCTATAAGGGAAAAGAATCTGAAAAGGATATATATATTTGCTGTACACACCTGAAACTAACACAACATTGTAAATCCACTATATTTAAATAAAAAATTTTTTAAACTTTAGAACTTTTGCTGTTTGCATTTTGAAGCAGTTCACAGAAAAAATAGACATATGTGACGCTAGTCTACTGAATTTGAGAACTCTAGATTTTAACTACATTGTCTAGTAAATGGTGACTGATCAAGTTTCCGTTGGAGAAACTGATGCACATTGTTTGAATGAGTAATGAGAGAAATGAAAACAAGTTTTCTTTCTTTCTGTAGCTTGTAGCTCATGATTCCTAATCTCCCTTTTTTTCATTAGTAAGTAAAGAGATATAAGTAAACAATGTAAGTTAGAAAATATTGCTTCATTCTAAAATTCACTTCTTTTAATATGTTAATGGCAAGGTACTATATAATAATGTAAAGACTTATTGCTAATTTTGTGTGTATAATAAAAGAATTAGAAGGATGAACACAAGACAAATGTGAGTTGAATGGAAAACAATTGATGATGTATTGTTGAGATATTTAAACTCAATCAGGAGAGTGAAGATATAGAGAACCAAGCTAGAGGTGAAGATATAGAGAACCAAGCTAACTTAGAGGCAGTGTGTGACTAATGTAATAAACTGATGCAAATTCAATAAAAGTTTTGTTTATTACCTTTTCTTGAATTTTTTCTAGATCCCAGCAATTATTAGACTATATATCTTTAAAAAATAAAACTTATAGAGTTATTCTACAAATGTTAATTGCATAAGTCTGTATTTCAATATCTGCTTACATAATTCATATATGAACATGTGAACACTTATGTACAAGAAAAGATAATGATTGAATTTCATTGTTGTTGTTATCAATTCCTGATAAAAGCAGTATAAACATTTGAGAAATTCAAAGTAAATGCACTTCAGTGAAAGGCAAGGAAAAATTTTACCATGAAAAATATTCATATGCAATATTATATATCTCATATCAATGTCTTATTCCATAAAAATAGCTATGTTAGGCTTTGTATGTAAATATTTAGAACAACTACATTTGCATGACTCCATTTTTGTCCTAAGGATTGAATGCAAATTGCTTGTTTAAAGATGTTTATTTAAGTTCAATTGTAACAAACATAATTTTGGGTCAAAAGTATCAAGCAATGAATTTCACATATTATACAGAGAACAATCCATGTTGCAAAATCGTAAACACTATATGAAGATGACAAGATAGGTTTTCCTGAAATTTTAAATTAGATTAAATAAGCTTGAGATATTGTACTAAATGCTAGCATATGGAATATAAGATTTCCAAATGTTAATCTAGTTAACTTTCTTATAGTAACTATACACGCCTACTATCTTATGTCTATTTCTAGAAGTAACATAGTAAATTATAAGATATATTTCAGTAGAACAAGGAGGCCATCTTGAGGTCATTCTAGAAATGTACATGTTATTCTTACACAGAGCTCACACACAATTTATGATTTAAAAAAATACAACCTTTGAGCAAAGTTAATATTTTCCGTATAAAATGTTATGTTTCTTAAAAAAAAAAAAAAGCAAAGTTTCTCAAGAGCATTTAGATTTACTTGAAATCATCCTCTCTCTCTCTCTCTCTTTCTCTGCCTCTTTGTTTCTGTCTGCCTGTCTGCCTCTCACACACACGCACACGCACACACACACACACAGACTACAAAGAAGTTGTTTTTTGCCGAATGATGGATAAAATTTAAAATAAGTATAAGACTGTACAAAATGCTTCAGCTAAACTGTCTTAAATATTTTTCTACAGTTGTAAAATAGAAACTTCCCACAAATATTTGTCCATGCCCTTCATTAATCCATTGTATATCTATTTTGCCTTTCTAGTTCTAGAAAAATAGAAATAACATTTAATGTGAGGTTTTGGGTTGCCCCATGTTTGCCTTTTCCTATGCACTTTGAGTTAAAACTGGACTCGCTGGACCATTGGCAGAATGTTCTGGCCCCTCAGGGCCACTTGTGGGTTTAGAACTTTCATCCTCTTTATTTCCTTCAGGAGTCTTATCCAGGGCACCAGGTGGACTCACACAGTTAGCATCCTGCTTCGCTTTGTCCACTTCATTATCAAATTCAATTTTATCTTCTTGTTGGTTGTTTTTCTTCACCTGCCCATTCTGGGCAGGGCAGATGCTAGCAATGATGTCATACAGGAATTGATATTGCTCCTAATAAAGGGAAGAAGGAAGGAATTACATAAAAGGTTTATGTCATTATTTTTACATCAGATGAAAATTAGCAAGACTTAATCATTTACTTGGGCAAGACCTGGGTATCAGAAAACAATTCTCATGTGTTTTCATAAAAAAGAACATTTTAAATGGTTCACCCTCCTTACAGTTCTAAAGGACTGACTGCAGGGCAATCTTCAGAATTTGCCTTGTAGCCACACCAGACTGGTGTTCGGCCCCGTTGCAGGCTGTGTGGGGTGTCTCATTCCTAAACTTTTGCAAAGGAAGCCATTTTTGGTGCCCACCCTCTTGGTTCATGCCTACATATCATTTAACATCAGATCAGGAGTCACCTGCTTCAGGAAGCCAATCTGATCCCCTTGGGTTAAATTCAGTGCCCTCATTCATATTCTTCTAATAGTTTCTCTGTCATTTCACTTACTACATTGTTTAATAAATGTCTGCCTCTTCCTCACACTAAACAATGAGTCTCTTAATGGCAAAACACGTAGCAGGCACTCAATATACTTTTAACATCAATACATGTAAGCTCAAGGTCATACATAAGTAAAAGCTGCCTATATTTGAGTGAGTAGTTAAGTTTACTTTGTTACTAAATCCCAGACCATCATCTGTGGTCACTACCACTTAAAGAGGACACAGCTTAGATTGATTATGACAATGCTCACCCATTATCCTCTCTGTATCCACACCTCTTTGCAAGGTGACTTTGCAGGCCCTTTGGACAAAGGTTGGGTCTATGACCCCATGCCCTACACTTGAGCTGGCCTGTGACTTGTTCAGATAATAAAATGCAGAGGAAGGCATGTTCCAGTCCCAAGCCTGGGATCCAAGTGGTCTCACTCTGCCCCTAGGAACCCTGCTGCCTTTATGGGAATGTGTCGGGCTAGGCTTCTGGATGAGGAGAGACAGGGGATCCACTCATCCCTATTGCCACAGCTAAACGCCAGCTAACTGCCAGCCTAGTGGCAGTCAAGGTCCTTTTGGACAAAGTCAAATTGCCGTGGACACATCAGCGACAGCACACATATCCGTGAGCCTGGTCCAGGCTGGCTAAGCCTAATGTGATCAGCAGAAATCTTCAGCTGATCAAACATATTATTGAATTATAATAAACGTTTTTTTTTTTCAGTTTCTAAATTTTGGGGTGGTTTGCTACACAGCAACACAAATGGATACAGGATTAAAAGTGGGGGAACTGAGGGAATCCATGAGCTTTTAAAAACATGTTCTTCAAGAACCACCACCACAAAGTGTTGGCAAACTCCAATTAGGTCTCTTATTTATACTAATAATAATTCAATGTGAATTATCATGTAAAATGGAATTTAAAAGAGAAGACTAGAAAAGTAAATAGAAAAGAAGTAATGGAAAGGAGAGGATCAGAAGAGGGGGAGGGGAGGGAAGGGAAGGAGAGAGAAGAAATCGTCAAAATAAAAATGCAAAACATGTTAAAAGCAATGATGACAGGGCTTCCCTGGTGGCGCAGTGGTTGAGAGTCCGCCTGCCGATGCAGGCGACACGCGTTCGCGTCCCGGTCCGGGAAGATCCCACATGCCGCGGAGCGGCTGGACCCGTGAGCCATGGCCGCTGAGCCTGCGCATCCGGAGCCTGTGCTCCACAACGGGAGAGGCCACAACAGTGAGAGGCCCGCGTACAGCAAAAAAAAAAAAAAAACAATGATGAGGTATACTTACAAATGTGGGAACCATTCCCGGCCTAGCTTTGCGTAGAGATTTTACTGCTTGAAAAACATCTATCACTTCTTCTGTTTCTGCACTTTCCAAGAGATTTAACAAAGCACAAAATATTCCTGTTTGCTGAGATCCATCTCTAAAAAAGAAAGAAATAGATTAAAAAAAAATTCTACATTATATGGAGAAAGTGACATTGGAATAAAAATTGAAAGAGAGAGACAAGAATACATGCTTCCACTTCATGTTTACTGTAATTATTTTATTCCAATATCTTAAGAACAAAACTTTTCTGCTAAGTGTATGTTTTATGCAAACTTTTTCAATTTGGGAATATAATAGTCATTTAGTTAAAAAAAATATTTGTCGTAAGCTTTAAAAATATACTTTCTTCTATTAGTACTTTACCAATTATAATGCACTTTAATTTACATCTGAAGTTGTTAAGACAAATATCATAATATCCGCCAGACAGATGAGGATACTGAGATTTAGGGAAGATAAAGTCATGGCTAGAAACTGATGAAACCAGAAATACTGGACCTGATATTTTGTAAATTACTAAACCACATGCTTTTTCTCCTCTCTTCTGCCTCTCCAGTGCTTTTTACAAATGTTAACACTTCTGCACCAATAGAAAAATGATACCTAGTGAAGTTATTTATTAAAAAGAGGGCAACCAGATTACTTACCAAGCTGTGAGAGGTATGTTAGATTATAATAAAAATTCAATTTAAAGAATATGTTAATAGCAGAACTTTATTTATTGTACATAACAAGGAACATATAGTAGGTATTCAGCCATTCCCTAAGAAACACATACAGTTTTAAAGCCTAAACTTCCCGTCTTATTTTTCTTTCCATGTAAGTTTTACCTTTGAACACTGAAATAAATGCCAAAAAGTAATATCTGTCTAAGGTCCTGATTATAGCATATACAATTCTAATAATAATAATGAAGGTTCTCAAAAATTCTAAAAGCCCTTTGCTAGATTTACATTTCTCATTTTACTTTACTATTTTTCATTTCTAATTTACTTTACCATTTTTTATGCAAACATTTTATATCATACACCCTTCTTTCAATATCTCTTATTTAAGGTGGATATCTATCACAGATGAAAGTAAGGGTCTGCATAACAGAAGTTAATCAAATCAAGTATTATTATGGATATTATTAAAATCTTTGCCTTTGGGGTCCATTTAGAGAGTCAGGTGATGGGTTTCAAATCGAAGCTGCTAAACATTGAGATTTCAGTTTAATAAATTGCTTAAGATATGTTTATTGGAGGCAAAGCATTCAGTTTTCTGGATTTTACTGACGCCTAATAGCGTGGCTCAATGCACTTAGGCAGAAATAAAATGCAACATCCATCCATCCGTCTGTCCTTGCATCCTTCCATTCATTCAGGACATGTGACATTCCAGGTTCACAGCCTAACAACATTGCACTAAAATATAATTATTTCTACTGTATTTCTATAATAGTTATGCTGTGGGAGCACATGGGAGAGAGTGTCTGACTCCCTAAGAGGCTTCCACTGCAGTCATGCATTTTTATCTGTTAGGAGAAATAGAATTTAACAGAAGGTGCAAACCAAGAGGTCAAGAAGGATGCTGATTTTTAGAGCACATCCCATCAAATCCCACCCACCTGCAGTGAATGAGGAGAGGCACATTCCTGTGAAACTTATTCCCTTCAGTGGAATTCTTCTTGGGAAGTTTCTGTTTGAGATTCTGAATCATTAAGATTAATTCTTTGGGCTCCACGGGCAGCTCTTCCCCATTCCAGTTATTGAATTGGTACTGGAACACAGTTCGTGGATCTTTCCTCTAAAACCAGAAGGGAAGGGAACATAAACTCGAGTGAAGCTCAGCCCATCTGATAAGTTGATAGTCATGTTTTCCTCACAGTTACTTTCATTTAAATCATTTAAATTTTTTATTCTGAGAACATTATAGAGAGAGTTGTTTTGTGTTCATAGAATGGTTTATATTAGTTTTTCAACCAGATCAATTACCCCAAAGATACATACTCCTGAAATTGTTTGTATACCTTGGAATGTCTCAGTTCAAATGCACGGATGGTATAGGCTGAAGATTTATTGGTGTCCTTCATATGAACTTCTACGTCTCCATATGTTTGCTTTCCTTCCTCCCAGTACTGAGAACAGGCTTCCTAGAGAAGAAAGAACATGATTCAACATCATCTGCCCAAGGGTTCTGTTTGTTTTTAAATGCACTCAGAGTACCTCTCTCTGTCTTTGCTCTATCCCTGTCCTTTTTCTCTTTTCTTCCCTCTGTTCTATTAAATTTGAAATTACAACTTGTGCTCTAAAATTGAATCTTAATCATAAAGATCTAAAATCTATTTGAAGTATGTTGGACATCCATTCAACAAATACATGGTGTTGCCTTGTGCAAATCAAGGGAACCTAGGGATAGCCAAGGTGGCCAGGACACCACAGGAATGGCTCTGCCATCCCTGGTGTAGATCTCAGATTTGTTTTTCCCTTCCTTCCATGCCCTTACCATCACCTTTTCAAAATGGATGGATTGACCAGACGTTGTTCATGACCCCTGCAATAACTTAAGTCTTTCTGTTCCTCCAGGGGTCCTTGGGGAAGGAGGTTACACCTCTTGGAGCTTTGTCTCTATCTTGTCTATATCAGTTGATTGACTATCCAAGGAAAGGGTCAGATTGAAGAACAGGTGGATCACAAAGGTATTTCCTCCTTCCTCAAATGGTTTCCCACCAACTACAGTCCCACAGTTGCTGACCATGATAGGTATTCCTGCCCACACTCCCGTTCCATTTCCTGACTTTCTCAATTTAGATGAAGGAAAAGATTGCTAGAATTCCACATTGAAAATCTGAACATAGATTTCTTTTTTAAAAAAGAAAAAACAGAAAGATTAAAAAAAAACAATTTTCTATGTACAAGGGTACATAGGGAAAAGAGAGAGAGAAAAAGAAGGCATATAGTATAATGCGTACTTATGAGAATATTTATTAAATAAGCTTTAACATATGTCAGATAATGTGTTAGGTGCCAAAACTAAGATGTACTGCCAGGTAAATTTTGATAACTTGAGGTATTCGGAAAGGCTCAAATACATGTAACAGGCATTAGGCAGAAGATCAAATTAGATCTCAGGTTCACCTCCAGCTATAGAATTGTATGACAATAAATATTACATGGATATAAAGAAGACAGGATTTAGAAACATTTTCCAGAGTTTTATCGTTCGAGAAGAATGGGATCAAAATGGGAAGAGAAGGCATATTTAGATACATGGAATGTCAGGAAATCAAGTCAATGATGAGAACACAAATGATGTGTTAAGATTCAGTCAGTAAATCTACTTGCCCAAGGTGGAAAGTATGGAAAACATAAACATATGAGGAAAATGGAAAGATACATAGGGCTCGATTATTGAGGGTCATAAATACCAGACTGAGGAGTTTGGTTTCTATCCTGATAAAAAAAAAGGAAAATGTGACTGTTTGTTGTTTTTAGCAGAGGGTGGCACTGGGATTGCTGTGCCTTATATGATCTGTGAGCAGTAGGCAGGGCTGGTGAGGGGCTAACAGGAGAGAGGGTCAGAACCCGAATGCAAAACTTTGGAGGCCAGCGCTCGGATGGAAAACGGGGAGAATGAACAAATGGAATTGTGTGACAGAGGGATCAAAAGGACTCAGGTATAGCAATCAAGTAAGTAATCCAAGAATGAAGAATCAGATTTTAGGACAGAAAGACTTAAAAGCTTCTTAAAAGTACAAACCTGGTCTCCATTCTTTAGCTCTGTCAGCATAACAATCACCTTGACTTTTCTTTGGAATATCATTTGCCAAAAGTCACCAATGGTCTCTTTCAGTGGTCCCTGAGCTGCAATCATCACTTCAGGTTTCCAATAACTCTTTAAAAAAAATAAAGGTGAGACTTAGTTACTAGTGCTGGAGAGCGAACAGTGCATGTTTAAAGTAACCATTTGAAAGTACAGTCACTTAATTTGATATCAATGCTGTTACCTAATATTAAGATGCTTAGGTCCAATCCTGTGATAAACCATAGTGGAAAACCATATAAAAAAAGATTATATATATATCTGAATCACTTTGCTGTACAGCAGAAATTAACATGACATGGTAAAGCAACTATACTTTAATTTTTAAAAAGTGAGAAAAAAAGATTCTTAGGTCCAAAAAACAATGTGATATGTATATATAAGATATTTACTTAGTTAATGATAATACCTGACTAACAGTGTGAAATCAAGTTTAGAAGATATTATTTTAGGAAACTAACAATTTTTCCTTCCCAAAATACCATTTTTTCTACTGGAAAGCTTAATGTGATGGTAAAAAGAAAAAAAAGCATAAGCATTTCAAGTTATCTTCATCATGCCTCTAATTTATGTTTATATATTCTGCTATCTTATAATTAATAGTCTATGAATACATATCGATATTTTAAGAAAACTGGGAAAAGAAATAAATTCAACTTAGTGTACATGCAAAAAGTATTTACTGAATTACTAAAAGTTCCTTGTTTGAATTCTCAGTGTATCCAAAATAAAGGTATGTGACACAGACTCATTTAAATATTCAGAAAATCGGAATGAAAAGCCTTTAACTATAAAAATATGCAAATTTAGGTTTGCTTACAATTTGGGTATATGAGTGAGTATAAACATTTTCAAATACTTGCTTTTGCTGAAATGTCATTATTTTTCAAATTATATTATAGTCATGTTTGTCATAAACTGTAACTAATAGCATTGTTTTGTTCTGTATCGACTCATTAGGTTTTAACATCTGAGTCTTGCAATAAGTTAAGATATAGCATTAAAAGTGGAAATTCTCATGTCAATCAATACATAGCTATGGTCAAGCTCATCATTCTTTTATAGAATCACTTAATCCATGGCCATAATAACATACATATATTTTTTAGCGTCGGACCTTGGGTTTTGGAAGCATAAGGACCTACCATTACAAAGGAGGCATTGATGTATTTGCCCATCTCTTCCGAGTCACTGTCATCGTCAGAGGACTCATCTGAGTCGTGCTCACTCTCCTTGCTCATCTCCAGTTCATGTTTAAGTGTCACTCTGTTAAAGTCATCTATGCAAAACAAAGTAGCAGTCAGTCTTCCTTTAAAGGCCCCTAATCTCTGCTTGATCAACATGTGGAAATTAGAAAGTCACTTAGAAGTGACAGATTACATGATGTCCATGTATTGATCTACAAGGAATGAGATCCTGCTCCATTTTTATTGATTAACAAATTATTTTTTAAAAGTCTAATAGAAAGAAGATCCCAAGAAAGTTCCAGGAAAAAATATAGACCATAACTCTATGTCATAATGTTCCATACGATTATGCAATCTTTGATATATATACTTTAGTTTTCCATGGAATATCATCAGGCTGATGGATAAAAGTTTTAAAAATACATATGTGTTAATAAAATACATAGTTTAAGTAAAAACCTGATTTCTCAATTATATCATATTAACATTCAATTAACAATCTTAATTCAATGGGTATCTCAGATAATTTGTTCAACAAGAAAAGTATTTAGTCCATAATTTCTCACTGTTTCTCAATTTCTTTCATTTATAATAACCTGATCAAATGATCTGATTAGCTACAGCACCATCAATTCCATATTTTAAACTATATTCATAAGGACCTCTTCAGTAATTAACTAGGTCAGCCATGCATTGATCCGATTTATTTGGTTGTCCAGCTTATTACCTTGGGTTATATTTTCTCCGTGCTAGTTTTAGTGTAGGCAACTGAATAAAATTATAGTTGTACCAGGTGTGGTCCTATCAATATACTTAAGTAGCAAAATTCAAGTCTTGAAAATTATGCTTATTTTGATCTGTTAAATTTGATGATTTATAGTATATTTCCCATCTACTTTTAACCTCCTTGGTGTAAGGAAGGGATAAACAGAAAACGTAAAGGGAACAAAAGGATGTAATTTTGCTATTTGGCTATTACCCTGGAGTAAATAACTGCAATAAACTGAAGATGAGAGAAAACTGGTAAAGAGGACTTGGCTTTTGTCCCCCAGATTCAGAGGTTACGTCTTTCTGAAAACCCATTTCTGAACTAATTGGTACAAAGAAAACATGGAATATTGTCTGTCCTCCGAAGTCCATTGTAAATGTTTGGCGTTCAATGTATTTGCTACAACTAAAATTCAAATAGCCTATAACTATTCTCTACTGTCAAGCAAATGTTGAAAACTTGCTTCCAAATGGTTTGTGTGTGTGTCTCACATTAAACAAATTCAAAAGAGAGCTTCACTTTGTCTGATACAAAAAATAAAATAAGCTGCATACATGGAATGACGTTAGAATTCCTGTTTTTACTCTTATTTTCTTCTTGATTCCCAATGTGCTGTGTCCTCCAGCTCCTATATGAAGGAAGTCTCTGAGGGGAAAAAAAAAAAGAAAAAACAGAAAGGAAACTCCTTTAAAAATTTATGTATTGGCTTAGTTTATTATTGTAGCGTAAGATGCTCCCTAAGAAAAGAATTTCACCAGGTTTTGTGAAATGTGCATACGTTCCCTAAGGGCACAATTTTTAAGTTTGCCTCTGAATTTTTCTTTATAATTGCTCAGGTATTAAGTACTTTGACATGGCGAATTTGAACGTATACAATTATATAACAGAATATGTTTCCCGGTTAAGAGGTGCTGGATAGCAAAATAGTATGGTTTATTCTTGTATAAGTTGAAAGCAACGCATAGATGTTGATTATTCTCCATATTGCAAAAGCAATGGTAAATTATTTTAAATGATCCAAAGTAAATTCTCTAGATGAAGCATTTGCCGAAGACTAGGCTCACGTTTCAAATAATCAATACCTCATTTCTTTAAGCCCTCCAGACTCTTTCCCTCTCCCTCGCGATAGCTAATCAATCAGTTGGCAAGACCTATCATTTCTCCGGTTGGAGCTCTCAAATCCTTCCGCTTTCCTCTCTTCCTACTTAGTCCAATCTGCTTTCACTTCTTACTTGAAAACATCAGCAGTTTTTTCACTGGCCTCTTTATCTTCAATCTCACTTGCTCTAATCCTTCTAAAACACAAAACAGAGCAGGTCCCCCCTCAGGTTTTTGGCAGCTTCCCATCTTTGTTAGGAAGGATTCAGCATGTGTACAGCACAGAAAGCCTGTCAGGAGATGCCCTTGACTGTCTCTGCAGCCTCACCTCCTGCTGGGACCCCCTGCACTGCAGCCAAACCTACTTCCCCCAGTCTTGGAAGGGGCTAAGCTGTCCTTTAACTCTTAGCAAATTCTCAGGTGTGTTTTCTACCTGGACTCTCCTTGTCCCTTTTTCTCACTCTGCTAACCTCTACTCGCCCTTTAGATATCTGTTTACAGGTCAGTCTCTACCGGAAGATCTCCCTGCCTGCAGCCTTTTCTTCCCAATAAATAACTTAAATAAATATTTGTCAAGTGGATGAATAACCTAAACTGAGAGAGCTCATCATACAAAGTTCAGGAAGATTATACACACACATTATACACATATATGTTTGTGTATATATAGGTATGTGTGAATATGTATTATATATAAATGTTTCGAAAACTATGGTGCCTTCTTTCAAACTAAATATGGAAACTTGTTTCAAATCACACTCCAGCCTCTTCATTTCTTAACCTCTTCACCTCCTATAATTTTCCTCCTCTCTTCAGCCATCCACATTCCCCACTCCACTTTTGTAGGTAGGTTTCATTCCAAAGATTGCATCACTTTAAAAGTTATGACTTCAACCATCCTTCCTATGGAAAATTACCTCTATTCTTCCCAGTAATTTATTTTAGTACCTCCAATCCAGCAATCTGCAATCCTATCAAAACCTTTATCATATTGTTTTTACTCCTTTCTTTTTTTCTCTCATGTCTTTCTGTGGCCAATATGCTCTTTATTATCCACACTGTATCATTCATTTGCAAACACCCTTAGTGCCTTTGCCTCCCAACTTTCAATTATTCACTTTAAAAAATTCTAGATGGGTTTAACCCAACTATACACAGCTCTAACCCCAATGTTACTGTAGGAAACAAAAACAAAACAAAACAAAAAACCGACTGGTTCTCTTTAATTTCATGACCATAAATTTCAAATGATCCGATAATTCTGGCACCCCTACCACCTTTGCCTGGGAGATTGCTTTCCTACTTTGATAGAACTATTTCATATGCTTTTCTCTTTCTCAAGCATAAGCCCTTCTTTGCCCTACTCACTTCTGTCTCCCTAAACTCCCAACCAATGATCTTACTTCATATTCTCTTGAGAAAAATAAGGCAATTAGACAAGAACTGCCTCAACTTCCCGTCACTAATCTACCAACCAACCTCCATCTCTACCCTCATTTTCTGTCTCCCTTTCTGCTTAGATGGAATAATTTCACTGTTTCTATGAGAGCTGTGGTCACTACCTGTCTGGATCACACCCACTCCCCACATCCACATACAAATCACTTTGATTCTTGTGCCTAGAATTGTACTCAGTACAGAGCACAGACTCAATCATATTTGTTCAGCCAAAGAATTTACCGTTTTTTAAGTGACTTTACATATGAATGTTTAAATTAAATGTATAAGTGTTTTAAACAGTGTCTGTCTATATGCAGTATAGTGGGGTTAGTGTATCAAAGGTGGTCAATTTATCAGCTAAAAGGGCAAGAATAAGAAAACACCCCTCTATCGAAGACCATGCCGGTAGCCTACTAGCTGTTCCATCACGGTGACTATCTCAAGCCCCACTCCCACCCCAGCCCCACTCTGATCCAAAACATTAAACGATTCTGCATCTGATTAAAAGCACATTCCTGGTCTTGCTGTGAAACTCTCTGAATTGACCAGTTTGGTAGTTTACGGAAAGATTCAATAAACTGAAAATCATAGGTGAAAGAGAAAAGTTACAAAACATTTTTTTGACAACTGAGCAATTTGGAGATAGATATGCCAACTCTCTGAAATCACAGTAAGCTACATCCTAGGTTAGTTTTCAGAGTAACTGCCTGATAAATAGGTTAGGACACACATATTCATCCTAGTTTCTGTCTACCAGCTCCAGCCAGTTCATGTTCCTAAGTAGTCATAAACTCCTCTAACTATTTCCTTTACAAACCAAAACCAGATGTAGTTTTTAAAGGTGAGATGCTACATTGCCTTTGGCGGGCCAATTTTGTGGCCATATGCTATTATTCTGACACTTTATTTTATACCAGCTTAATGAAAAATGGTTAAAATGTTGGCTGTAGAATCAGATTTCTTGGTTTAAACAATTTTCCTACGGAATAGCTGTGTGCTTTCAGGCATTTCTCTTAAACTCTGTGTGTCTTTGTTCTCTCATCTGTGCTCCATTTTATGGCAAAGCCCAAATACAAGAACTATGTCAAGTACATAGGACAGCACTGGAAAAGAGACAGAGGTTCAAGTTATCTGTAATGGTGCTCTTGTTCTCACTATTGTTACCTGGAATTCAGCCTCCAGTGGGGAAGGCTCACTGGGTGGATCTCTTTTCTTCATGTTAGACAGATATGAATGTAACTCAGACAAGCTCACTTCTGTTTCCCCAAACTGATTGTATTCCACCAAGGCCTGATGGATCAAGATGTACTGTGCCTACAATTTCAGGGAAGAATATAGATAATTAATTGATAACTTAAAGTCCTATCAATCACATTTAAATAAATTCTACATTCCCATAATTTTGCTCATATGGAGACAATGTATGGAGAAGAAAACTGATATCTGTAACATTTAAATAATCTGGAAGTTAGCTCTCATAGTTCTATGGGATATAAGCAAATTCCATCTCAGATTTTTTTTCCAGAAAAAAAAAATAGCTTGGTAAATAGATGAGGCATCTACAAGGTAGGGCATAACTTATATCTCATTCCTAACAGTTAAAAAACATTATCTGTTACTTCCTTCTGTGACTAGTATTGAGTCAGTAAGTTAAATTACTAATATATAAAACTATAATAAGTTTCACACTATATCTGAGAAAGAAAAAAGCAGGCTGATATTCCATAGAACATATTTTTTAAAAGAGTTTCCTAGAAGCTTTTAATAGAGAAAATTGTTCTATAAAGCACAATAGGCCAAACCCATATTTAACAACCCTAACCTTTTATCATATTTGAATCCACCATTTTTAAATAAATGACATATTTCTGATAAAATTCAAGCCTCTTTAACACCACCTTTAGTCCCCTGAGTTTGGCTGTAGCATCCTTCCACTCTATTGTGTTTTTCCACAGGAAATAATTTCTTTTTTTTTTCTCGTGTACAATCTGTTTTTATACTTCTACACTAATATCTATGTGTTTATAACATTGTACGTTTTTGTGTCCTTTCTTAACAATGACATAAATTGAATTGTATACGTTTCATCTGGTGACTATATTCACTCATTGTTTTCATCTGAGCATCTACCTACACAGAGAGCTACAGACCTAGATTATCCTGTCAATCACAGCAGAGCATGTGTTTACAAAGGGTCCATATGTCCACATTCTGTTTGCTCATTCCCATATTGATATATATTTAAGGTTTTCCATGTTTTTGTTATTCTAACAATGCTGAACACAATGAACATTCTTGAACATGTTTCTAGTAGCACACATTTGCAAATGCTTCTCTCGGTTATATACATACATGTAGAATTGCTGGGTCAAATGCAGACAATTTTGATAATAACCATTGTTTACAATTACTGACTACATGCATCTTCCAGGGGCTTGTCTAAGTGCTTACTTGGGTTACCCTTTGTGTCTTAACTCTGTAAGGTAAATACTATCATTATCTCCATTTTACATATGACTTACCTGAGGCACAGGGACATTAAACACTGGTAAAATGGTGCACAGTATTAAGAATAACAAGCACGATTTGAAACTACTACATCTAGTTCCCCAAACCAGGCTCTTAACCACTGTACTGTCCTATTCTTGTCTCCCCAGTTTTAATTTTATGAGATGCTGCCAAACTGGGTTTTGGTATTTTAAAATTTTTCCCAATCTGATATGTGTAAGTGCTATTTCATTATTATTTTTTTTATTTTTTATTTTTTTGCGATACGTGGGCCTCTCACTGTTGTGGCCTCTCCCATTGCGGAGCACAGGCTCCGGATGCGCAGGCTCAGCGACCATGGCTCACGGGCCCAGCCGCTCTGCGGCATGTGGGATCTTCCCGGACCAGGGCACGAACCCGTGTCCCCTGCATTGGCAGGCGGACTCTCAACCACTGCACCACCAGGGAAGCCCCTCATTATTTTTTTAAAATACATTTTATAGTCATCCTCCTTCCACAGTACTCTCAGCCACTAATGCAAAATGCTTCTAACTGCAATTGGTGCTTTATTTTTCAGGAAATTAAAAGAAAACAATTTTCACCCACTGTTCGAGGTTGAGAAGAATTTGGATTTCCTTTAAGATCTCTACTCCCACCACAAAAAGATTTAAGCCAAAAGGCATAAGTGAGGATAGTGACTGTGGCCTGAAACATACCTCCACCTGAACCATCAGGCACCTCTGTCGCCTTAGCTTGACGACATAGCCATAGACATCCACCTTGCTCTCTGCCTCCAGGCCTTCTAACATGGCATCAATTCCAATATAGGTGCCTGTGCGTCCAACACCAGCACTGACAAAACAAATGAAAAGGTTGAAGGTATGATCGATCACGGCAGGAAAATGAATGGAAAAGCCAGCAAGGGTGAAGCAGGGAAAACAATGTCAGTTTCTCCTCATAGATTGTTTCTCAAAGTAGCAATTGCCAAAGGGGAGGGTGGCCCTAACACCCCGAGGAGTGAAAATTTGAACAGCCATTGTGCTTTTGGTGGAGGTCTTTATTTACCTGCAGTGCACCACGACAGGGCCACTGAAGAAGTTGCTGAAAGCATTCACTCTCCTGCGCAGCTTGAGGAGCAGGTGAGGGTCTTCGGGGACCCCATGGTCTGGCCAGCTGGTGAACTGAATGTGGGTCACTGCTCTCCCAGTTGCTTTTTCTTTTCTCTAGCCAGGGGATAATATTTTTTTTTAGATGATTTTTTTCTCAGAGCAAACTATGGGACATAAGTAAGTGGAAGGGAGGAAAAGTACAAAAAACTCCTTGTGCAAGTTATTTTTCATTCATGATTACATTTTCCTTTCCAATGAATAACTAGGAATTGAGACATCACACAGGACTGGCATGCACCAACCAGTAAGCAATTACTTCCCAGGAAGGTAAGTAACCTATGGTTAAGTGTAGCTGAAACCACTAGGGACTTTCATGCTGCCAAGCCAAAAACAAACAAACAAACAAAATAACAACAATAAAACACAAAACAAGGGGATTGGTGGGTGGGTGTGAAAAGATACAAAGTAAAAGCCATTCTCACAGCTGTTTGAAATACTTCTGCTTGGTAGGAAGACAAACAGGATTATTGTCATATGAAGAAAGCTGATTAATTATTTGATTAATGCTATATTTCTCATATTGGAAGTGTCAGCTCAACTGTAGAGAGAGAACTCAGGAGAGTCAACTCCAGATTACAGCTCATGTTTCTCCCAGTTTCAAGGTAAGCACTAGAAGATACATAATTCATAATTCTCTGACCAAGTATGAAGAAGAACTACCTACATTTAGATAATGGAAGAAACAAACAAACAAACTTGGTTGGTTTTAATTTTCAGATAGGAAATAACTGACTTAATGAAGAATAGTAATGGCAGACTAATCAACATAACCAGGATGGTGTTGGCTTCTACATTCTTGGCTTTAGTGCATCATGTCTTTGGCCATGAACCACTGGTGGGATTGTTCCACAGCCTTCCAAGGGCATAGTTGTTAGTGATGCCACAGGGCCTTAGGAGGCCTTGGGAGAAATAGGCAACTGATATTTTTTTCTTTCACAAAATGTATCTG
The DNA here is from genome assembly GCF_008692025.1 of Phocoena sinus. Lineage (NCBI taxonomy): Eukaryota > Metazoa > Chordata > Mammalia > Artiodactyla > Phocoenidae > Phocoena > Phocoena sinus. The sequence continues at coordinate 182,421,088 of NC_045763.1, read as the reverse complement.
GATCATATGGAAATACAATTTAGATTACTGAGAAAACCTGCCATAAATGGAATTCAGAGAAAATTTCAACCTTATCTATAAAGACTTCCATTTTTTGACATCTTTATTAAGATATTTTCACATTTCTTTAAAGTGTAAATGTTTTCATTATATTCACAGAGTTGTAAATCATCACCACTGTCTAATTATAGGGCATTTTCATGACCTCCCCAAAAGAAACCCATACAGATTAGCAGTCACCTCTATTCCTGCTCCACCCACCTCAGTCCCAAGCAATCACTAACCAACTTTCTATCTCTATAACTTTGACTATTGTAGACTTTTCATGTGAGCAGAATCATATAATATGTGAGAAGACCACCATTTTAACTATTATTTAAGGCCACACTGACAATTTTCTTTTCGGAACTAAACATTTTATCTCACCTACAGAGTTAGAACTTTAGACTTCTTACAGTAGTCTCTGTGCCATTTGTATATATTTTCCATAATGGTAATAAACCCATTGAGATGAGGGACCATTTTATCATTAATTCAATAATGCAGTCATTCATTTAACACAATTGATGAGCTCTTTATACTTCAAGGGTCACAGCATTATAAACACTTTTGATGTGATGTGGACAAACACTATTTTCACTAGTGACTTAACTTGACCCTGTTGGCTTGTATTGTTGTTCTAACCCAACTCTTCCTCCTGCAGTTCATTAAAAAATAATTTTCCAGATATATTTCAATGTCTCACATTTAATATTCCATAATTATATTTTTAGACAAACAGTATGAAAATTAAAATTATGTCATAAAGCAAACTCACATTTGCAATGGTCAACTTCTGAATGATGTAATCCGGGCATCTTTTGTGCTCATTGATCTCTACAATCACATCTCCAAAAACCCGGCTGCCCTCTTCCATCAATGGCCAGTATAATGCACACTTGTTCTATATTTTAAAAAATCATTAATGATTCCAGTTTTTCATGTAAATGGATTTGTTTATTAAGCATTCTTTGTAAAACAAAAGAAACAAAAATGTATTCTTTGAAAGTCTCAAGACATTTTTATAGTCTCCTGTAAACTGTGATGCTTGGAAAGTATTCCATTTCCCATTAAGTGCCCTGAAGTATTTCCTTCATACGACCCAGCAGAAGAAGGATGATCTTCCCAGGCTTAGCTGCATATTAAATGGGGACGTGCTTGGTGGTCAGCAGAAATGATGTGGTTGCGTGTGGTTAATTTCAGGATGGGGGATGGGGAGGCTTTCACGCTTCCTAAAGCCACGTTACATGAATTTTCATCTATCTGCCCAAGGTCTGTGTGTTTCAAGTATTAAAAAGTACTTGTGAAATCAGCCCATAGAAGTGTACTGAACTTAAAATAATACTGCAACAAACTAGGAATCACATAGGAGTCCAGCAATGAAGCAGAAACATTTAAATGTTATACTTATATACAAATATTTATATATGTGCATATTTAATTTTTCTACAAGTATGAAATTTTAAATCAAGTGTTATACTGATTCAGACAGAGAATGATCTGTTTTGTCATCAAGCACATACATATGTGACTTTTCAAAATGCAATTCAACACTGTCTTTTCCTAACATCCAGCCTCCACCCTGTTAGTCCTGGACCCTTACCCTATGAACCTTCTGGGTCCTTACCTTGTTCCCTTCTTCACATCGAGTGACCATGACAATAACCGTGGCTTTCTGTTCCCAGATCATCCTCCAGAAATCATCAACAGTTTCATCCCTGGGACCTAGGGGGTAAACAAATAAAAACTGGTAAGAAATATCTCCTTAAAAGTGCAATAAAACAATTTTTCAAAAAGAATGTTGGACTCTCAGAGAAATTACCTTGTGCAGCAATGTATTTCCTGGGTTCTTTGAAACCCTGTTCAAAACACACACAGAGGTATATCATTTACTGAGCGCTCAGTTATATATTTACATGTAAAAGTGTGAGATAGGGCAGTTGCCTTAGATCTGCCATTTCTTGGTTGTGTATTTCCCTGGGCAGTTTCAAATTAAAAGGGGGGATTTACTAACTCAATGGCAGTTAACTGTGTCAAATATGTTAGTCACCATTTACAAACAATATTCATGACCTTCATGGGTCTTTGCTATATACCCTAAACAATTTTTAAAGCTAGATAGACTTTATCTTCATGTGGGAAGGTGCAGCAATTTATAAGCATAATACAGGCACTCCTATATTTTAGATCCTGCCAACCTTTATAGCACCATCTGCCAGAATTCAAACCTCCTTACCAGCCATAGAGATACTTTGGGGATTTTTACTCAATTTCTTTCAATAAATCATCCTGAGGTTAGCCCCATACTTCTACCTCTTAACGAGTGCTGGGATATACCGCTGATTCCCTAGAATCCTTTTCTGCCACTCTAGATAAGAGATACAATAACTTTCATTTTATTACCTACAATGTCTGCTTTCTCCACTCTGGTTACCAAGGCAAAGAAGGAATAGAGACAGGTGAGACACTGTGCTAGTTTCTTTCAAATTATCTCCTACTCCTCAGACTTACCTCAGTGATCAGAAAAGCCCTTCAGAGAGATAACCTCTGCCCTTAGATGAAATTCAGTCACGTGGGCCACAATAATCCATGATTAATTTTAGTAAATTCTTGAAACTTCTATCTCATGATATAGTATTATTCATACATTCATTTATTCAACAAGTATTCATTGAGCGGCTACAGTCTGTCAAGTACCTATCTAAAATCTGGAGACATATTTTTTCCATGAGCTCCCAGGTCTGCTGGAGAAAAGTAAGTGTAACTCGATACTATAATTACCATATTTATTTGAACACAAAATATAAGGTTTTTTTTCCTAGAGACGGTCTAAATCCTTATAAAATCTGCTTTTAATGACTTTACTTTGAAGAACAAGTTATTGTTTGGAAAAGACACTATACACAAATAAATTTGTTCAACGTTAATTGTGAAGGCCTGCAGTGGTCACCTACAGAATCAGTTAAAATAGAGGCCAAAATTATGACACAGTCTTAGTAATTATTTTTGGACTATGACCTCACATTTGAAAGTGTTAGTTGCCACTGTAAACAAGCCTTTTGAATATCATAAGAACAAGAAATTGCATTGTGGATACCAAGAGCACATGTCAGGGCAAGAGGTATGTGTTGCTTGGGATAGAATTTACAGGGACAACATGAAACAAAAATATAAAAACTCTTTTTTTGTATTTTTTTTGTTGATTTGTTTTTATTTCTACTGCCTTGGGAGACTGACCTAAGAAAACATTGGTATGATTTATGTCAGAGAATGTTTTGCCTATGCTCCCTTAAAGGAGTTTTTGATGTCATGTCTTATGTTTAAGTCTTTAAGCCAATTTGAGTTTATTTTTGTGTATGATGAGAGGGTGTGTTCTTTTCTTTTTTTTAATACAGCAGGTTCTTATTAGTTATCTATTTTATACATACTAGTGTATATATGTCAATCCCAACCTCCCTACAAAAACTCTTATGCATCAAACAAAGTTGATGGGAAGTAGGACATTGTACAGGTTAGAGGGCTGTCTCCAGACAGAATGCTTGAGAAAAAACATCCTAGCTTTGCTTCTACTAGCAAAATTGGGAACACCTCAGAGTTGTTGTGAGAGTTCATTGAATCAATATATGTAAAGCACTTAAATTCATGACTGATAAATAGCAAATGTATAATAAATTGTATTATTATTATTATTTTACAGTCATCATAATCATTAATGTCAAGAATTTTGCTCTGGAAAATCATCAGTTATCTCACAAAAGGACACAGAAGTTGCTTGTTTCATGAACGATTCAAGTAAAAAGGTTTTTTTCATTATTCTATAATTTTACATAAATTGTGTGTAGTGGACTGAATAATGTTCCCCAAAAAACTCATGTCCACTCAGAATCTCAAAATGTCACCTTATTTGGAAATAGGGTCTTTGTGGAAGATGGGGTCATACTGGGTGAAGATGGGCTCTAAATCCAGCGACTGGTGTCTTTTATAAGAGAAAGGACACACAGTGACACAGACACACAGGGAAGGAGGCCATGTGTTGACAGAGACACAGAACAGGGTGATACAGCTACCAGCCAAGAAACACCAAGGATGGCCAGGAACCACTATAAGCTGGAAGAGGCAAGGAAGGATTTTTCCCCAGACCCTTCAGAGGAAGCATGTCTCTGCTCACACCTTAATTTCAGACCTCCAGCCTCCAGAACTGTGAGATAACACATCTTTGTTGTTTTAAGTCACTCAGTTTGTGATGTTTTGTTATGTCCACTCTGGGGAATTAATACACTGTCTAAATAAATAAATGAATAGATAGATAGAATTTGAACATTTTACTTTCTTCACTGAAAGTTTGTGAAAGCTTATATAATCATGTAGATCAGAATAAACAAACCAAACCTCAATTTCAATTGTTTTTTCTTTGAGAAAAATTTGAAATTACCTTATAAACCGGCATGGATGATAGTATGAGACAGTTTGTCAACTGTTTGATTGTCAAAAACAATTTTTGATAGTCACTGTTTTGGCAGTCTGTGTGGAAATAAACACTCATACTTTGCTGGTGGAACACATCTGGGTACAACCCCAGTGGAGGACTATTTGGAAATGTCTTTTAAATTTACAAATGCATATTCCCTTTGAGCTGGCAGTTCTTCTTTGAGGAATTTATCCTACAGATATGCTGAAACTCATTGAGAAGTAACATGAGTCAAGATTATTCATTAAACCATTGTTTGTAATAGTAGATTAGAAACCATATTTAACGCTTGTTACTATAGGAACTGATTAAATACCTCATAATGCAGCTATGCCAAGAATTACTCTAAAAATATTAAAGAAAGATGTAGAAATGTTCGGTGTTCAGAGCCAGCAACTTACAGCCTGTGGGTCAAATCAGCATGGCCTGATTTTGTAAATGCAGTTTGTTTTTCGGAACAGCCACATTATGTATTGTTTATAGAAGTGTAGTCACTGGGCTTCAGAGCTGAGTAGCTGTGGCAGAGATGGTATGTCCGGCAAAACCCCAAATATTTGTTATCTGGTCTCTTACAGAGAAAGCTTGCCATTCCCTGCTTTTTACAGTGATATTTTATGTATCCAAGATATATGTTTTAAGTAAATGACGCATGATACAGAACAGCGTGAATATTACCTTAACATTTTTGGAGAAAGGAGGGGGTAACAAATGTTGCTGTTTTCTTGTTTGTGTATTAAAAAACTCCCGCTGGATAAATAGGAAACAACATAGAGGTTACCTTTTAAGGTAGGTGGAGGCACTGGGTAAATGGTGGATTGGGTGGGAGGAATTGTTTTTAAGTCTCTCTGTGTTTTTATACTGCTTTTTTTTTTTTTTAATTCGTGTGATGCATTACTTACTGAACAATTGTTTAATAAATTACATTTTTAAACATTTTAGATAAATTAACCATGCACTATATCCTCATACTGTTACTAATTGAAAAAGGGCAGGGACTTCCCTGGTGGCACAGTGGTTAAGAATCCGCCTGCCAGTGCATGGGACACGGGTTCGAGCCCTGGTCCGGGAAGATCCCACATGCCGCGAAGCAAATAAGCCCGTGAACCACAACTACTGAGCCTGGGCTCTAGAACCTGTGAGCCACAACTACTGAGCCCGTGAGCCACAGCTACTGAAGCCCACGTGCCTAGAGCCCGTGCTCCACAACAAGAGAAGCCACCGCAGTGAGAAGCCCACACACCGCAACGAAGAGTAGCCCCCGCTCGCCGCAACTAGAGAATGCCCACGTGCAGCAACGAAGACCCAACACAGCCAAAAATAATAAATAAATAAATTTACTAAAAACAAAAATTAATAAATAAATAAATAAGAAAAGGGCAAAAGTACCAAATTAATCAGAGCCTCCCAGTCCTATCCTCTATGGTGAGGGGCAAAGACGGGGCTCTTATGAGAAATACACACATAGATAATTTAGATAATATCCAGCGTATAAGAGGTACAAGAGTATTTTAATTCTTAGTTATCATTCTGTTTGGAAAGAAAAAACCTATATTACCTAGCACCAATAACAAATAATAAATAACTATTCTTGCAAATATTAGTGATTTTGTTGTTTATATCAATGGCATTTATGATCTTCCTTCAAATCATTTCAAATAATATTTCTAAAAATTTTCCATGAGAGGATATATGTATAACTGATTCACTCTGCTGTACACCTGAAACTAACACAACAGTGTAAATCAACTATATTCCAATAAAACTTTTTAAAAATAAAAAATTTAAACAAAAATTTGCCATGGCAAAGAAGGAGCTGAACGGAATGCATAGATACCAGAAGAATGAAAATAGTCAGAGACAAAATGATGAAGATATAAAACCATCTGGCTGTTATGCACTTTTTACTCACATCAATATAGCTGGCATTGATATAGTTGGACCCTGCCTCTCCATTTATGTCAGAGAGTTCAACACGGTTATAATCATCTGTTCAAAGAAAAGAAATATTAAATAAGTGAAATCATGAATAATCAAGTAGCCCAAATGCATGGAAATCCAGTTCTCGATGAGCACTTACAAGGAAGGATGTCAACGTAGCGGTTTTTATTCTGGTTAAAGGGTTTTCGAGCATCCTTGATAGAAAACTTGCCAAATACCCTCGGAATGCTCTGAAAGACACAAAGATCCTTTGGGTCACATTCAAGAAAAACCATTTCCCCTTGCCACTTATCCTTTTGAACAAATGACACCTCTTGGAACGTATTTCCTTTACACCGATGAACAAGTTGCATATGGTAATAAATGAATATTATTAGGAATTATGCAAAAAACACTCTCTAAGAAAAATGAATGATAGGCTACTTGGAAAATAAATCCAATGAAAGAGAGCAAATTTAGCAGTTATTGCTCTGCCACTTTAAAATTCACTGAAAAACACACTTGGATGATTACCTAGAGCAAAAGGACAAAATCAGCCAAATACGTTTCAAGATACAGCTTCATAACTAGTATTCATACAATGAAGCAGCATTATCTTGAAATGTTGACTAGTTTTATGACGATGATATTCTGGTCTGCAAATATCTGCTAATAAAAAGCTGCTTTGACTCCATTGCACTATTATGTGGGATAAACTATCGAGGCAAATGGTTATACAATACATTTAAGGTGAATTACGTTGATAACAGAGTAAACTTTCTCATCACGTATCGAGAAGAGCACACACCTGGAATTCAGCCAGGAAGAGCCTCCCTTCATCAGCGATCTTTCTTTTGTAAGTTTCCAACAAAACATCTGCATGGATGGGCTCCACGTTCATCAGTTGTTTCTCATCATCTTTAAACGTAGTAAAGATTCACGACTAGTGTTAATGTCTCTCTTTCCCTTGTTCATGTAAATTTCATTAAATATATACCTTGGGTTCAGTCCTTAGTGTTTTTCCTTTTCATACACATTCCACCTGGAAAATCTCACTCACACATAAAGATTCACCTGTAAACCTATGAGGTCTAAATCTTGGGCTCCAGCCCCCTTCTGGCCTTTGTATTAATCTTTCTCTCTTATTCTCAGATTTTCCACCCAGTTATCCCATAGGGACCTCAAAGTCAAGATGTTCAAAGTAATTTTCCCTTGATTCTAGCATCTCAAATCTTGGCAAACAGGACCACCATTCACAAAGTCATTCAAGATGGAAACTTCCAGGTGATCCACGATTTCTCCCTCTGTCCCCGTATCCAACAGGTCACCGTGTACTTTCCATCCTTTCTGCCTGTGGTCATGCTCAGGACTCTTCTTCATCCACGTAAGGACATCTTCCAGACTCCCCTTCCTGACTCCAGCCTGTCCCCACCCTGATTTATCTTTTAAACTGCCAGAAATTAATCTTCTGAAATACAAATACGAGCCTGCAGCTCTGCTTGTTGAAAAAAACTCACACTATTGTTTGTGCTCCATAGCCTATAAGCTAAAGTTTCAATGTCTAATGTGATATATGATCCCTTTTTATCATCTCACCTGACCCATCTCAACCACACTGTTTCCTACACTTGCTTTACATCTTAGGCGTGAGTGTTCTCCAAGTGCATCACACACTTTCTTGTCCTCATGTTTCTGCACACACTGTTCTCTCTGTACATAGAATGTCCTTCCTCATTTTCTATCTACAAACAGGTTCCAGACCAAATATCACCACTGTGAGGATATATACATTTTTTGTTGGATTAGAAGCATTTTATGGCAATAACAATACTCATCTATATTGTAATTTTTTCTTCTTATTGTATCTATTTTAACTTGTGAAATACTGTAAACATATAAATAAGAGAATATGATGAATACTCTATACCCAGGACTCATCTTAATGTGATAATCTCTATAGTTGACTGTGAACAGATTGTGTTAATATTTTATGCCACCAGAGTGAAACTCATTATATGCCAGGCTTGTGAAATAACTTACTAAAGAACAAAATACATATTAATGTAAATAGCTGTAAGTGTATATGAATACTGAAACAACTCCTACTATCCCAGGTATATCTGACTGTATTTTTTCAGTATTCATGTTAATTTCCCCTATTTTTTAGATGAAGAAAGAAGATGTCCATTAGGGTTGTACATTTATTTTTTTGTCTGTGGAAATTTTCTATCCAATCATAACTATCAAACTGTCCATGTATGGTTGCTTCTTTGGGTGTTTGGAGATTTCCGGCATTCATTAATTCTGACCTAGGGCCACCTTCGGGGTTTTATGGAGTTTGGGTAAGTTCTAATCACTCCAAGGAGCCATCAGTGTCAACTTTGAGATAAATACTCCTTGACCCCTGGCAATGGTGCCCCTCCTGTCTTAGGTGCCTGTCACTCTTGTGATCTTCATCCATCCCTCAGCCCACCTGTAAAAACTAACCCTCGGGACACTTTATCTCCCACGTTAATTTGTTCATTGACACGTATTGAATCCACATGCCCACCCAGGTACTGGGGATAAAACACTAAATGGGAAAGGAAAGCCTCCCTGCCGTCCCAGAGCCCACATTCTAGACAAGGGAGGAAGATTAACAAACAAGCGGAATATAAAATACAGTGTCAGCAAGACTTTGCAATGGAAAATAAAGCCTATTGAGGAGCTCCAAGGAACCTGCCCAAAAGCTTCTGCTTATGAATTTGGGACCTGCCCTGGCAGAGGGAAACCCTTCCGAGACAAGTTAAAACCAGATAGAGGAGTTCTGAAATGTTTCCCGTCTTGAGTATGAAAAAAACAAACCATTTCCTATATTATAAACATGTTTTCAACTTCTTTATCTCCTGCCCTTTAAATGGATCAAAAATCACATTTTTAAAGAGAAATGAAAGAAGTACTGTAAAAGTTTTTAAGAAGAGAGAAAAAATGGAATATGTTTTCATTTCCTAAGTCAAATTGCTATCTTTTGTCATGTCCATCAATGTGCCTTTAGTGGGAACAGCCAATGTCCCACCCTGGCAGGGACGTGAATACACTTGCACTCCTCATTTGTGTGGCTTTCCATCTGCTCCTTCCTCAATGTTTCCCCACAATCTTAGAAGACCCAGATTCCTGCCTTCTCCCCAATCAGTTTTCCATCTTCCATCTTTCTATAGCACCACACACAGTCCACGACGATGGTATCTATCAAATCTGTCATATTTGTCCACATGTCTCTCTTCCTCTGTTAGATTCTAAACCTTTAAGAGCAGAGTCTGTGGCCTGTCACTGACATATTTTCAGTGCTGGCACAATATTTGGCATACTCTGGGAAATGCATAGATCCTTGCTGGTTGAATAAATACATAACTTAAATTTCATCATTGTATCCACAGAGGAAGTCCAGGTTAGATTTTTTAAAATATTGAATTCTTATTTCAAATGAGTAGATTCAAATGGGAGGGGGATAATCACCAGTAAAAAATGTGCATACTTACCCCTTTCAACAAGTTCCTGCTGTTCATCTAAATTGCTGTGAAAATAAGAAATGTAAGTTTGCATACTCTTAAGAAACATAGAAATTAGTTGGCAATCAATTTATGTTTAATGAATGTCTTGAAGGAAGGAGGGAGTGGAGATGGGGAAGACAAAAAGGAAAAGGGCAGAGGATGGGAGGGGATGATGGGGGGGAGAAAAAGTGGGGAGGAAGAAACCAATCACAGGTGGTCAACCAAACTCGGATAACTGGCCACATTATTTTATTTGGAACCTCTTTGTTTTTGTAAAATGTAGTTGTTCCTGGACAGAGGAATGCATATCCTTCCCTAGATACTTCTCTCCTTTGTCATTTCTAGATCTCTGACCACTTTGTACTAAAAGAAAAGACACATTCTTTTCATTGGTTATTATTAAAGGGAATCCATCCAGTTATTAGTGAATGTAGAAAATATTAATATTTAATATAAACCAATAAGACCATGTGAAAGTCTTTGATCAAAAGGTCAGTGATGTCCTGGACTTAGTGCTGTCGTCTCTGAATTCACATTTTTCACTTAATTGGTTCCAAACTGGCCTCATAAATGGGTTTTCATCATTATTACTACTATTATTATTTTTTCATCTTAAAATCAACTCTTACCTGGATCTTTTCTTTTGCAGATCATAGATTTTATAGAGAACAACAAGCAGGGCTATTGATGTCACAATAATCAGAAATACCAGAAATATGATCACTGCATTAGAATTATCTAGAAATGAAAAAGAACACATAAAGAGAGCTTATTATGTCAAATATTTTGCTGGATTCTTTGAAAAAATCACCTTACAGTTTAACGTTTTCATTTCTTTTTAAGTTTTCAAAAAATACAATTTTTAGAATGAGATCAAAGACAATACATTCCTGATTTTGTAAATCTTGCCTATATTGTTCAGAACCAATAAAACATTTCATATTTTAAGAGCGATAGAGCATAGAAGAGCAATTCTCTTCCTTCCTAACAAATAATGTCCTTTTATGAGATAGTATCATTTATATTTAATTCTCTTTCTTTCAGTCACTCCATTTTGAAGGGATTGAAGAGGTAATCTAGTTACAATTCTCAGAGAGAACCTCCTATAGTTTAACTTTATATGCAGAAGTAGGTAGCCTCTTAAGGGGATCAGAAAGGTCTCTGCCCCACAGAGATAAACCTGCTCATTGAGGTATACAATCAGTTATCCAAGGGACAAAATTATTTCATTCTACAGTTGGGATTAGTCTTACTCTGACCTGTATTTCCACTAAGGTTTAATGTGAAATCACACCCTTTCTTGGAGGAAGGGCAAAGAAAAGAGAGTGTATTGGAAATATCCTTTGCCTTGAATAAGTAGGTCATACTATTCGTCTGCAGTGAAAGTGTAGTAAAGTACCACAGAGGCATTAGGGAGCCAGACTTAGCTCCACCACTTCCTAGTTGGCACCTTGGACCAAATCCTTACTATCTTTGTGTCTCCATCCCTAATTCCTAAAATGAGGCTAAACAAGTTTGATTCACTGTAAACGTTTAGCACCATGCCTGGAGCATAGTCAGTACTAATTATTCACAATGCGCACAAAGTATTTTGAGTCTTTAGTGTATGTCAAACACTGATTTAGGTACTTAAGATGTCTCAGAGAACCAAACAGGAAAAGACCCCTATCCTCATGGGACTGATGTTCTGGGACGTAAGACAGACAGTTAAGACTATACACATTAAGTGAATGGTAAAGTAGGTTGGAAGATGATAAAGACTGGGAAGGTAAGGAGTTAGCTAAGGAGGTACTGGCGGATGCTTGTTCTAGGCACAGGTGCAGTTAGGTGAGAGCCTGGAAGCAGGAACATGTCCCGTGCCCAAGGAGCAGCAAAAATCCAGAATCCGGAGAGGCTGAAGTGGAGGGAGAGAGAGATGGGCAGCAGGAGATGCCATTTGAGAACATGGCCAGGAGTCGGCAGAGCACAAGGGTTAGGTTGGAGGGCCTTGTAAATCATTTTAAGGTTACATTGTTTTGTTATTGTTGTTTTTTGTTTTGTTTTGTTTTGTTTTGTTTGCTTCACTGCTTATCTTGTAGGATCTTAGTACCCCAACCAGGGTTCGAACCCAGGCCCACTGCAGTGATAACGCAGAATCTTCACCACTGGACCACCAGGGAATTCCCAGTTACACAGGTTTTGGAGTTAAATGTGTAGCACTTGCAGGATTTTGAGTAGAGGAGTAATTAACTCTAATGTGTGCATTATACAGATCCTTAGAACCCCTTATTGAAAATGCCATAACCCAGGCAAAATATGACAGTGGTTCAGATGAGGTTGATGGCTCTGGAGTTAGGTGAAATAGTCATCCAGCGCTGCAGTGAACGGAGATCAGGAAGGCTGTTGGCAGAAAGGCCTTCTGAAGGGAACAGAAGCTCAGTTTTGGATTTGAGAGTCTGAAAGAACAATTAGATGCCCAAGTGGAGGCACCAAGTAGGAAACTGGATATGCAGATCTGAGGCTCTCTTACCATAAATCTCACGAGAAAGGGGCTGGGACTGGACATTAATTTGAGAGTCTTCAACACAGATCTGTTACTTAAAGCTATGAGATTGACTAATTCACCAGGAAATTAAAATTGGATAGAAAGGAAAGAAACCCCAAGACTGAGTCCTGAGACACTCCAGTATTCAAAGGTTGGAGGAGAAAGATGGAACCTGCAAAGGGACTCACAAGTGAAATAGGAAGAAATGAGCTTTACTGTTGGGAGTTGCAGGGGGTAAAGAAATAGGGTGGCAGCCAAAGAGGAAATAGGGTCAAAAGAAATATTGTGGTCGTTGCTGTTTTTTGTTGGTTTTCAACAACTGCATCTTGATGAGACCCATCCAGCACAGGGGGAAATCATGATGCAGGAGAGAAAGAAGAAAACTGTTACATCAGGGGTTTTGGTTGACAGGATCAAGGGATTCAAGAGTAATTGCAAGAGAGTGGCTATGGATTATGGATTATGGATTAATGGTTAATCCATAATGATGGATTATGAATTAACATTGTGCACAGAGGGAGTGGAGGACCCAAGGGGATGAGGGGCTATCCATCAGGGTTCACTACCATGGCTATGGTTCACGGAGATAGGGAGAGACTTAGTGCTCTTACTATTTTCAATGAGGAAACAAATTCAACCCTCTTCAGTCATGTTTCTAAGGCAATACAGAAATTGTATGTTTTAGGCAGGGGTAGGCTGAGAAGACTGGGTGTTTTGAAGGAAATATATGGTGAGCAGAATTCCAAGATACACCGCCCAAGATTTCCAGGTCCTGGTTGCTTCAGAAAATACTAATCTAGGTACTGCTGCAAAGCGATTGTGCAGAGAGAATTCAAGCGTCGAGTCAGGTGGGACTGGAAGATAGGGGAATTGTTCTGGGTGAGCCCAAACTAATCATGCGTTCTTTAAAAGCAGAAGTCAGAGATCTGAAGCACCAGGATCCCACACACTGCTCTGGCTTGAAGATGGAGGAGGCCAGGTGGAAAGAACGTGAGGGGCCTCTGGGAGCTGAGTGCAAGCCCTGGCCTGCAGCCCCCAAGGAAATTGGGTCATCGGTCCCGCAACAGCAAGAAACAGGACTCCATTAACCTGGAATGACCTCGGAAACACTTTTTCTGCATATTCTCCAGATAAAAACTCATTCTGGCCAACATCTAGATTTCAGCTTTGAGCAGAAGAACTGGTCACATGGAGCTGGAATTGTGACCTACAGAATTGTGAGCTAATGAACGGGTGTGGTGTAAAGCCACTGAGCATGCAGTAATTTGTTGGACAGCAAGAGAAAACTAATACAAAGCATTACCTCCCTGTGATTTTGCCTGGAGACAGTCCGTATAGTTCAGCGTGGCTGAAGCCACAGCCTCCTCCCCTCCCTGGCTTCCTTCCTTCCTGCCTGTGGCTGACACTGGCTGACTCTTAAGCACACCTCTTTTCTCTTCCTTCCAGACCAGCTTTCCTTGCTGTTAAGTGTGTCCAGGTAACTGAGATAAGGGTAGAAGGCATATAAGCCTCTTCTGGGTCTGGTGTTTACCCCCCGTCTGGAGAGACACTTCACCTCGTTTCTTCTCCAAACTCCTGGCTGGATGCTGGTTGTCCTCACAAATTCAGAAGCCACGTGTGGGAGAAGTCAGCCCCTGTGTCAGCCTGGAAATTTGAATGGTGTGTGGAGCAGAACCCCACCCTCTACATGCGCACAAACATCCCCAATTGGTGTGGAGTAAGAAATAAATGTCTGTTTTGTTACTTCACTGGGATTTGGGGGCTTAACTGTTATAGCATCCATCGTTGCCTTAATTGATTGGTTTATCTGTTATAGCATCCATCGTTGCCTTAACTGATTGGTACCCCTCTTCATCCCATACTGACTGAGCAAATGCTACGTGCCCTAAAACTGTGACGGTCTCTGGGGATATGACAGAAAATAGGCATAAAAAGGTATCAGTTCTGAGGGAATTTTCCTTACCTTTGGGGGAAAAGAAAGGCTAGACAGGTAAATAAAATAATTATATATTTTCCTTATATTTAAAGGAAAATAATAGAGTGGTAAGAAAGTAAGGGGAACCTATTTTCTGTATGGTCCATGGAAGACTTCCTGAGCATGAGACATTTCTCCTACAACCAGAAAGATGGAGTGACTCCGCCAGGCCAACACCTGCCCAAACAGCATGTCTCATGCTCCAGATGTCTCTAACTGGAAATTCATAAAAACAGGAACATAGAAAATTAATTTCAGATGGAGATTGTCAGATGTCAGAGCTGAGTCTGCATCCTGGCTCTGGCATTTCTTTGACTCTTAACATGGGGCAAAATGATTAAATTGTCCGAGTTTAAATTTTCTCATCTATAAAATGGGAATGATTTGATCTTCTTTAGAAAGGTGTTGTGAGGATGCCTATATACGTGTCATGTGTGTGTCTATATCTGTAACTATATTTATGTCTATATGTATGTATATCTATCAAGTGGGAAAGAGAAGACCAGCAGCACATACTAGAAATTTTGCAAAAAAACACACCAAATGGTGTTGAGTGAGCATTGCAATCCATAGCAATTAATTAGGGCTGTTGGTTCTATAGAAACATGACATAGCATCAGATGTACCGCCATAAATGTATTAATAATAGAACAATGAAGGCTTCAGATACATCTCGTGGCCTAAGACTTGCTCTTCTCTCTAGGAGCCCCTGTAACAATGACCGAGGCGAAGATCCATGATGGCAGACAGGATGGGAGACGGGGAGCCAGAGGTTGAGAGATTTCGACAAGTTTTGGAAGGTAGGAAGCAAAGGAGAGGAAGCCACAACCAGAGAAGCATGTGGTGACGAGGGACACACACCTTCCCAAGAACACCTGGGCCTCAAGCTCCCAGGCGCCATGGACAGTGGAAACCAATCAAAAGACCAAAATGGCACAATTGAGGGTCTATTTACAGAAAACCCAGGCATCTCTTGAAAGACACACCAGGGAGGAGGAGACACAAGCCTACTCTTTGGAAAAATTGAATGGAAGAGGTAAGAGTCTAGAGGTAAAATCAGGCTCCAAGTAGAGAAGGGAGGAGGCCCAGCATGGAAGTGAAGCAGGAGAAGCAAGTGTCTGCATGTGGAATGGTTGGACACTGGCCCTGTGCCCTCCCCTGAGGGAACCATCCCGCACCCTCCACTCTACCGCAAGGATCAGCCTCCAGGTCACAAAAGCCAATAGCATCCAGGAAAATAAGTGAAAAAGACCCATGTCAGACCAAGAATAAAGAGGAAAGCCTAAACATTCTAGAGAGAAAATAAAATGAGGGAACATATGAAAAGAATGAGAAGCAGGATGGCATTAGAAAGTAATACTGGATGCAGGGGAACAAAACTGAAATACTTTAAATTCTATAGTTTTAAACTTAAAATCTATGCCAGAGCAAAATATTGATTGTGTTAGAATAGAATACAGATATTTTCATGCCTGCAGAAATTAGAATATTTTCTTCTTACACTAGAAGATATAAACCAGTAAAAAACAACAGCAACAACAACAAAAAAAACCATGAGATTCAAATGCAGCAATTTTAAAATGGGAAACTGATAAAGGAAAATTTTATGATGGTACCCTCAGAGAGTTCCAGAAGAAAAGGACCCCAGGAATTCAATTGGGAATGTTGTCAAAATGCAGATGATGGAATGTGATACCAAAGAAACTCAGTAATAAATTTCTAGCAGCTGTGCTTTTGCATTTCGAAACCCAAGCCCTCCCCTGGAGTAGATGTCAGTATCAAAATGTGAAGACATTATTTACCTCTTATGAAAATGCTGTTGTTAGCAAAGAGTTAATACTTTTTCTGCTTTATGGGAAAAAAGGAGCATAGGATAACCCTGTAGCTCCACTGAAGGAGAAATCTGATAAAGATGCAATAGTAGCTGTGTCACCAGGCAACATTGCTAATGTAAACGCAATCCTTGACTTCCAAACGGCATCTGGACAGGAGGGTTATGTATGAATGATGGTGTCCTGGTGGGAAGCCCTGGCCTTGATTTCCCTGAATGCACTAACCCCTGGCACATCTTGTTACCGGGCGCATCCCTGTTGGCACATCTGGTAGCTATGCCTGTGGAACTATTATAAGAGATACATGGGGCTTCTAAGCCAGGGTCGCTCCCACACATATGGCCTCAGTCTTACAGCTCAGTTGCCTCTAGAGGGTCAAAGAGTTCATAGTCCCTGGACTGCAGTGGGCAATGCTAGCAGGATTTTCTTGGCCAGACCCCCTTGCTGGCTGTGTTTCCCACTCTGTGTTTCTCTGAGGGAAATGGTGCCAGGCCTGGCTTATTAAGATAGGAGTTTGAAATGTCCAGTGGAGTCTATGACCCCAAGAATAAATGCTGACACTATAAATTATTTACATAATCAGAAAAACTCAATGAAGCTGTTGTTATAGTAAGGGCTTATAAAAGAAACGTATATGGAAATAAAGTCAAAGATACTTGGCTGAAGTTGTTTGGCATTTTACATTAGGAGCTTTTATCCTATAAATCTGAGCAGAAAGAACTACAACTTTGTATGGGACTTAGTAAAGCAGTTTGGAAAATAAGCTGTTTTTATATCTTCCCTCTTTGGAAAGACTCGGGAAAATGAAGCATGCACATGCGGGTAGTTGACAAAGACGGAGAAGTGACCAGGTGACATCAGAAACAGCCTGTGTTTCGTAACACTGCACCGGGAGCTTCGAATTGAATTGAATTGAATTGAATTTACAAAGCTAACAAGTAGAGAAAACTTAAAGCAGTGTGCTAAGTCTTCTTCCTCCGCAGGCTCAGATCAACAAGCAACATTAAAACTCTAGAAAGAGCAGCAGACAATATCCCTTTTATATATGGAGGAAACTATAGAATTGAAAACAGAAATGGTGAAAAGGGGTCATTTTGGAGAGCAGAACAACCGGCGAGGGAAGGTGACACACGGCTTTCTTCATTTCAGTGATTTTTTTTCTAGAGTGACCTTTATTTTGATTAAAATATTTTAAAATATTAGTGACCAAACATTAAAAAGCCATACTGTTATTAGGGAATGTGTATCCTAGCTCAGTTGGGTAAATCAGCACAGATTTGTATGTAACGCCTGCTTCTGCTAAGCAAATGCTTGAGGGACAGAATAAAATAAGGTGACAATTTCTAACACATACACAAAAAAAACATGCTTGTTACTAACATGAAGAAATGCCATAAGCATAACCATATTAGTCTGTGCAGATAAATACTCTATGAATTATTTTATGAACTCTTTTAATAATTTAATATCTTAATTTGAATTTAAGATATTATATTTTAATATGGTGTTCACCTGTACATCTGTTTGCACACACAACTTAAAATATAATGTTTTTTGGAAAATATATAATATAAACATTTAATAATTAAACATGAGTAGGAATGTAAAATAATAAAGCTAAGTGCTACTATATATTTAATATAAATATAATAAATAGCTAAGTGATGACTTACAAGATGTTGATCGTGAAACAGTTATTCGATGACCAGGATATTTCCCATTGTGATAATAAACCTGAATTTCAGTAATAAAAGAGAAAATAGTTTTCTAGTGTAAATTTATGAATCACAATATAACACATACATATTTGTCATACATTGTTGTTTATTTTCATAAAAAATATACTGGTTAACTTTAATTTAAAGTTGAAACTTCAAGATTATGTCAATACTTTATTATCAAAATGTTTTAAAGAAAATATTTACCAGTGAAACAGATATAAAGAAATCTTAGCCCATTTAGCAATAATAATACTACTAATAGTTATAATCAGCAAGAATAAGTGAAAATGAAGGAATAAAATCCAACACATCAAAATGTTCATCATTTAAAGTTGATTCCCTATTAATAGGCTAACATCTTCACATTTCTTTCAAAAAGGAAATTCTGCTGTATACTCTTTAGAAGAGTTATACATAAAACGTACAAAAAAGTTTTTAAGGCTAAGTGGAAACAATATAATGTAAGAATCACAGTATTTATATTCAAGTGATATTTAGTTCAGAAGGGTTAAAATGATCAAGATTGATGATACAGGGTAAACTCTACAGTGTAGACATAAGTAGTTCAAAATATTGAACACAATAAAGCAAAACAATTTAGATATACAAGGAAACAGCATGGAGCAGGAAAGCATTAAGAGTCTTCAGCAAAAAAACAGCTGAAGCAAAAATAGATCTAAAGAGTATTAATAGAAGAGATTAATAATAAATCTGAAAAATATATATCTAAGCTTTTACCCCATGGAGGGTATATAATATTCTCAGTACTCACAGAGTATTCATAAATATTTATCACACACTGAGCTGTAAAAATTACTGTAGATTCCAAAGGGCAGAAATTGTAAAGGACAATTATCCTTTTAAACTAATAATTAATTGCAATGAAAAATTCAGGAACCAGAAATGTAGAAAAGTCTCTTTAAAAAGATAAATTAAAAATTATTCCAAATTACAAATATATACTCTTTAGAAATTATCAATAATAAGAACAATCTACTTTAAAAATCCACTCATTAAATTTTATGTCAGTCATTGAGAAATTAGTAATAAGTAATATACACATGGGATAGAGTCAAAATTTTACCAAAGAACAATCCATAGCTTTATTTATTTATTTATTTATAGTTAATAAAAAGGAAAAGGAGAAAGAAATAAATGGTCAAAAATCACTTTCAATGCCCAAACTACCAGAATATCAAAATAAACCTACAATAAAAGAAAGTAATTCATTAACAATTATAAAAACAACTGTATTAATTTATTAACCAGAGATCACAATGATGAATAAATCTGAAATGATTGCTCCCTCATGAAGGTATAAATGTAGCAGTGGATTCTGAAATAAACATAAAAACAAGTTATGGGAACTGCAGTGAAGAAAACAAGAGGCAGCCTTTTGAAGAGTGAGGAAGAGAAAGGATAACTGAATAATTGTCTCCTAATTTGAATTTTGAGATTGCATTTTAATACGATGTTTACCTATATTTTTCCAGAATAACTTATCATCATTGACAAATGGGAGAAGAAAATTCTAGGAAGAGAGGAATGTTGAGTAAAGTGCCTAAAAGAGAGTAAAACCTGAGTGTTTGGAGAAAAGAAAAGGAAGCCAGTGTGCCTGGAGCTTCCTGGGTACTGAGGGAGGTGAAGTGAAATGTACGATAATAGGTAATAACAAAGTATTTCTTTTATTCCGACTCTTCTTTGGGAAAATATAAGTGGCACACCCACTCAAAAAGGGTAGCTACTTGAAAAGAACAGTAATATCGAAAGATAACGTAAATGATTCTCAAAGAATCCCTCTGTGTTAAAGGGACTAAAACACATTTTTCGGTGAACAAATAATTCCTGCATTATTTAAAGTTATAAAACACAGAACAGGAAAATGTCTCCAACCTGTTTTATCAGGTTAGCATAACCTTCATACAAAAATGTGAAAAGAATGATGCGTGTCCCCACCTATGCCAGTGTCGCCTTTACCCACTTATTAAATGACCTCATTTATGAATGCCTATTCATAAAGGCTTAATAAAATATTAAGCTGTTGAGCTCAATAATACTTTAAAGGAATAATACACAATGACACAGCAGGGTTTTTTTCTTGGAATGTGACACTGGTTCAACATTAGAAAACCTATCACTATAATTCAGCATATACACCAATCACACCATAGCATCACAACGATGGCAGACCCAACATGGTACCATAAAACACATTTGATAAAGTCAAACCTACGTTTCTGGTTAAAAACAAAACAAGAAAGCTTATGTATACCTAAACACTTCTTTAAGTGATAAGAATGTGAAGCAGATTGTCAACATGACATTAAGTAGTCAACTGTGGAAATTCCCATTAAACCAGAAATAAAAGTGAGAGATTTGACTGAATAAAAATAAAAGGGGAAATTGTGTATGAGTTAAAGTGCTATAAAGAAAATTAAAAGGCAAACTATACACTGAAAACAAATTTGCAAGTCATAGGACAAAGAGTTTAATACTATTAATAGCCAAGAAGCATTCCCAAAGAAAACTAGACAAAGGAGCAGGAAGGATGTTGCCACAAGACAAATAACAAAACGATATTTCTCCTCAACGGTAAGTAAAGAAAATCCATAAAAACAAAAAGAGATGCCAATACAGTATTCCACCCACTAAATATCAAAGGAAAAGGGGATGCGCAGTGTTGGTGAGATTCTCCAGAGCAGTTATTTCACACACTGCCATGGGAACAGCAATTTGGTAACTTCCACAGGGAAAAGAAAAAGTATCATAAAAAAATCTCAAAATACATGTTAATTCCTTTTGACCCAATACATTCATTTCTGGGAATTTATTCAGACAGAAATAATAAAAGACATATTCAAAGATGTTGTTATTTCCCAGTAAGAGTGTTTGCTGACTGTTGTCAAAACAGGCATAGTTAGTAGAATGTGATAAAGCCGTAAGATAGAATCTTACGCAAACATGAAAAACCAGTAGCGGAATATTTAACATGGAAAAACGTTCGCGATACAGTGACTTATGAAACATGCGGTTTGTCAGACGCTGTGCTCATATTAAGGAATTTGTGAGATCATGGAAAATCTACATCTGTCTCTCCCTCTAGTTCCTGGCACAGAGCTCCCCAAACCCTTGTGTCTCCTAACTGATAAGAGCGCTAGGAACATTTTTGTCTTTGGTTTTTGACCCTGATTCGTGACACAGAGCTGCAGAAAACCTTGTAACTTCCAGGGCGACAGTCTTTTACTCTATTGAGCTGATTCTGGGTGGGTTCCTGGATAGCTCCCACATGAGGGCTGGTCATTGGAAAGACCAAGCCATGATTAGTCTCGGAAGTTTCAGCCCCTCCCCTCCCCCAGTCTCTTGAGAAGGGAGAAGGGCTGAAAATGGAGTTAATGATTCATCATGCCTATGTGATGAAGCCTCCATAAAATCCCAGAAGTACTGGGGTCAGAGAACTTCCAGGCTGGGGAACACACTCACGCCTAGAGGGTGATACACTCCCAACTCCACGGGGACAGAGGCTCCTGCACTTGGGACCCTCCCAGACCCCACCCTACGTATCTCTTCATCTGGCTGTTCACCTGTATCCTTTCTCAAAACCTTTAATAAACTGGTAAATGATGTAAGTGTTTGCCTGAGTCCTGTGAGCTGCTTTAGTGAATTAATCAAACGAAAGGACGTGGGTCACAGGAACCCCTGATTTGCAGACAAATCGAGCTACAAAGTGGTGGGGACTTCCTACTTGTCATTGTCTTCTGACATAGGGTGGGACCAATCTCGTGGGACTGAGCCCCTCACCTGTGGAATCTGGTGCTACCTCTGGGTACGTGGTGTCGAAATTGAATGGACACCCAGATGGTGTCACAGATACTTGCTTGATGCGGGGAAAAACCTTCACACATTTGGTGACCAGAAGTGTCAGAAGTGAAGTGTTTCAGGTGTCCGGTTTTCTTTGGAAATGCTTCCCTGTGTTTCTTATAGTGAAGAACACACAGGAGATAGAATGAACTGAGGTTTTTCCCTACAGCAGGAGGAAAAGACTGAGTTTCCCCATTTTAGAAGTATACACACAGAATATGATCAGTGGACAGCGAGCTTATGGGTGAGCTTTTTAACTCTCTGTGTGCACTGCTATTTCCTTACATTTATTTCTGCTATTTTTTAATCTCAATGTACCTGTAAAAAATGTTTGTAATTTAAGAAGTCACATTAGTGGGCTTCCCTGATGGCACAGTGAGAAAGAGTCCACCTTCCGGGGCCACGGGTTTGAGCCCTGGTCCGGGAAGATCCCACATGCCACGGAGAAGCTAGGCCCGTGCGCCACAACAACTGAGCCCATGTGCCACAACTACTGAAGCCCACGCGCCCAGAACCCGTGCTCCACAACAAGAGAAGCCACCGCAATGAGAAGCCCGCGCACCACAACGAAGAGTAGCCGCTGCTTGCCGCAACTAGAGAAAGCCCGTGCGCAGCAACGAAGGCCCAATGCAGCCAAAAATAAAATAAATAAAAAATAAAAATAAAGTATTAAAATTTTTTAAAAAGTAACAGTAGTAAAGATAAATAGCCTAGATGAATAAAAGTTGTGGCAAAGGAATAATCTACTGTGCATGAAATGTTGTGCTTCTTGACACGGGGGCAATAATTTAGCTATAAGTAAATCACGTTAAAGGTCAAAAATAATCCAACAAAATATGTGTTGTAAACAACTGTATTATGTACTAGAGATGAAAAGTTTGGAGTCAAACTTTTACGCTTTTAAAGTGTGAGTCCATTAGACCTCAGAGCTTCGTGAGCACTGGTGTTAGTATTATTTAAATACTGCAGAATAACCACTATAATGTATATCAGTAATGTATGATTATGGAAATGGGGAAATGGTAATCTTACCTGAAATGTATATTCTGTTGAATATTGAAGACCTTCTACCGAGAATGTGCACTTTTGTTGTTGTAATTCTTTTCCAGCCGAGTTATTTCCAATACTGACTATCAAATGGTACTTCCCTGTCTTGGGGCCATTAAAGTCGTCAGGAGGTTTACAGCTCACATTCATACTATTATCTGTCTTCCTTGAAACATGTAACTCCTTGACCTTGCTTGGATCTATCAAAATGAAGAAATATTTTATTTTTAATCATTTGGTAAATGCGTATTTAAATTACTGGACGATATATGTGTACAGTATAAACTGTTTTAAGTGCTTATTTGGGTGTTACAGATGGGGAGGTTAGGACAGAACATACATAAAAAGCTATAACAAAACATCTGAAAATAAATTACACATCCATTTGATGAATATTAGCATGTAAGTTGTACTTGAAACTATGAGATTTTTTTGCAATTCCCCCAAAGAGAGTGGGTAGAAATAGAAAATAGAGAAGAAAGGAGTGGAGGGGCAGGGAGGGGAAACCCCGAAGGCCTACGAACAGTCCAGGTCCTCCTTTTGGAAATGCTTACATGACCCTGGTGATACCTGGCTGGATTCTTCAGCAGCAATGAATCATCTTTGTTTCTGTGATAGCATAGACTTTCAGGAAAATAACAAAAGCATAACGCTTGAGGACCTGGACTTTTGAAACCAGAACTTAAATGACATTAAGAGCATTTTACATCTGGTCCTGAAGAGGACAATTTTTCTGTGTGAGCCTGGTGCCAGGTAGGGTTTCTGGAGCCATAGCTGTTGCCTTACACAGGGGTATTTCTTCTGCCCTGACCTCATGGAGTTCACATTCACCCCAGAGACAGATCTAGCTTTGGACCTGGAATCTATGGAGCCATCCCACGGGGGCGGGCAAGAGCCAAATGAATGTAAAATGTGACATAAAATAAAGTAGTATGTAGTTCATTGTAATGGAGAAGAAAATGCTGACAAAATATTGTTTCATGAGGTCATGCAAGCAGTGGATGCTTTGTGAGTGAGGCGTTCTTGGGTGTCTGATGGCAGTCGATATTTCTAGAGAATAAAGAAAACAATAGATAACGCATTTTTATCTAAGTTGTTTAGATACTTAATTGCCTGAAATCTTATAAATTGTACCTGTTCATATGCCCTCAGGCTTCATTCTTACAATTCTATGATTATACCTGAAGGATACAGAGAAAACCCAGGATGAGAGTTTTTAAATTGTTGTGTTTTAAATTATTATAAACCCTAGATGTTAACAAATGTGCCAGGTCAGTGTGTTTCTCAAATGAAGCATAAAGGTGGACATGTTGTTTTAACGGTTTAGACTTTGCTGTTCATAGAAAAAAGCATTAAAGCTTATAACTTACATGTTGCTGTCGTTTCAGCTACACATTTCACATCAGTTCCATTACGTTTCACTCTTCCATTGACAGAGGCATGTAATGTTATCTCATACTTTGTAAAAGGTTTCAAATATTCCAAATTAATTGTATTTGTGGTTTTATTCAGAGTGTGGCATCTTTCTCCTCAGGGGAAAAAATGGAAACTTTTAGTAAGTCATCAAAATTTAAGATTAGCACATATTTAATTTAGTGTCTACAGTAAATCATTCCAAGATGACTCCAAACTGAGTGACTGAGAAATGAAAAATCCTTGGTGCTCAGGAATACATACAATTATCAGCAAATACATTGAACAACTGTGATTACTATAAACTCAAATATTCAAAAATGATGGTTTCATATAATTAATTTGGTACATAACATATTTAATAAGTTCAAGCATATTGTTTACCTATGATCTCTTTTCTTTCTGAGAAAACACAGCTCATGGTGGATATCATGAAAGTCTTTTTTCCAATACTTTGGCAACCCCTTTTCTGATACTTAACCTCCAAACTTTGAACTTTGGTATGAGCCACTGTTATAGACTTCAGATACAAAATCCATTTGATCACCAGTAGCTAAGTATCCTCTGCTCTATTCATCTGAGCACTACAGTAATTCATGGGAGCTGAAACAGTGAAGGACAGCTTCACACTGGCAGTAGAACCTGAGCTGATCATTGAAAGATGAGTGAGGCTGGGTAGGTGTAAGGGAGGAAATAAAATTTTACAAAGGAAAGAAGGAGCATTTTTAGTTTAGGCACGAGCCCGACTAGGATAGCAGACTCTGGCTGGGTAGGAACGTGGGAGGTGGGACCTTGCTTACACAGATGAGTTAGCACTTGTTAAATTGAAAAATCACTAGCCACTGACTATTTTTGAGTAGCCAAATGCCACCAAGGAAGACAAGTTAAAAGAAGGTTAAAGAGGAAGCATGTTACAGTGATAATAATAATAATACCAGTAGTTATAAAAACAATGAACAGACAATGCTGTGTTCCAAGCATGTCTTGAAGTGGTCTATGTGAATTAATTCACCATCACCACAACCCTATAGGTTGGCACTGTTGATGTCATCCGATTTTACAGATGAGAAAACTAAGCCACAGAGATATTAGCAATCTGTCCATGATCTCACAGGAAAGGAACAACAGAGTCAGGATGAAACCGGACACTGAGGTCCCAGAGGTCATGCTTTACCCTTCACCGCCATGCATATTGTCTGGGGTAGAAGAGGGGGACAAGGGTCTGCAATGGGGCCAAGCTTTTTCCTCCTCTTGGACACTTTAATTCTCTGGTCCAGGTGGACACGCCAATGGACTTGCAGAAACAGTGTAAGGGAAGATTTAGCACGTGCTAATTTCTTGTCTCAGTTACTTATCCATGACATGGAGATTATAGTAATATCTCTACCTCACCATGGGATGCTAAACAGTAAGTGAGATAAAGTGTCTGTTCTAGCCTGGTTAAATGTCTATTTTCTCAGAAATCCCTAAATCTGAGTTAGTTGATTTAATACCCGCCAGCTCAGCTACCCTGTCCCCAGTGAGAATTGTCTTTGAGGACAGGAAAGGTGTGAGTTCTAGAGAGGGGCAGGTGGCACCCCCTTATATGCTGTCTGGCTGTCGGGACAAGTATCAGCTTCTAACTCAGCTACAATCCAAATGTCAGGATGTCATTCTCAAGGTCCATCTGGCTTCCATTCAGTGACCTAATTTTGTATGATTGTAGATGTAATCTCACAACCATTCTGCATCAAAATGAGTTTCATTTATGTTGTTCTGTGATGCTTTCATCTTAGCTAGCTTGATAAAATCAAATTGTTGATTTAATTTTGAACAACACATTTTTTTCCAAAAGACATTGCTGTTTGGGGAATCAAAGTGTTCAGTGCTTAGAAAGATGGTTTGGAATGTTCATTTCCAGTTGCCAAGGGTTTCAAGCTTTGGTTGAAAGGTCAACATATTTTACACGAGCCTCTCTGCCTCCATGTGGGATACCTTTCCTCAGGACCCTGAGGTCAGAAGCACTAGTCGAATGGCACAGGTAAAGACTTTATTAGACTTAGTGATGAAATTTAGTTTTCCTTAGGGCGACAGGGATACATCTAGTTTCAAGTCATGCCTGTTGCACTGGAAATGGCTAGATAGATACTGGCTTCGTCACTTGTCACCTCTTTGCTTTTTAGCAAATACCTCAGGAAATCCATTAACAACTTCCCAGTTTAAACTGCTCTAAAGTATCTTCCTAAACACCATGCAAAGTAGTATAAACTTGTTGATCCCCAAAGGGTTTTGCACTGCTACCTCCCAGAATAAGAGGTAATTTTTCTCTTATGTTGTTTAAGCAAAAAGGCAATAAACAAAATCATTTCCAATAACAATGCTGCGATGTGGAAGGGTGCACACTGGTTTCAATAACTTTTGAGAAATAGTCCTTTGAATGCAACAATGACTCAGGGTCTCTTCCCTATTACCGAGGAAATTTCATTGTCACTTGGCACTTTAAGTTAATACATAATACTACAGATGCACAAGGTGTCTCATGCTCAAACATGAACTTACAGTAGCGAAAAAGCACAGTCCAAGCTGTTGAATTTGAGCATTGATTTTAAGTTCTGTGATCCTCAGGGAATCGTATGAACTCTGAACATATCCATGTATCTCTCCTCTCAGAGTCATTGTTGAAACGTTTAATAAAATCTTAAAAAGCTATAAAAACACCCCACAAGCAGATAAAACTAAATAAATGTCAGTTACATTTTTCTACCTCTTTTAGTCTACAGCTTTCAGAGTCGCTGCAATGATTAAATGAGGGAATAACAAAAGGAATTTAATACCTAATTAAAAGTAATATAAATTGCCATAGGAGTTCACTGACTTTCTTCCCATGGATTTTTTTTTTTTTTTTTTTTTTTTTTTGGGGTATGCGGGCCTTTCACTGCTGTGGCCTCTCCTGCTGCGGAGCACAGGCTCTGGACGCGCAGGCCCAGCAGCCATGGCTCATGGGCCCAGCTGCTCCGCGGCACGTGGGATCTTCCCGGAACCGGGCACGAACCCGTGTCCCCTGCATCGGCAGGCGGACTCTCAACCACTGCGCCACCAGGGAAGCCCCCATGGATTTTTAATAGTGGTTTTATTTGAAATAATGAGAGTAGTTAAAAGAATTGTTCTAACAATGCTATACTCCAATCATCTCTCTTTGACTTAGATAATACAGAAGAGGATCTCATGTCCTGTGCTCCTGATGAACCAGAAGACAAGACAGAGCACGGTCCTCTTCCCAGCAGTGGAGTATGATAGCAACGAGAGACAGAGGACTGGGGATGAGCTGTTTCCAAAGGGCCCTTTGAGCAGAGTTAGTGCATGAGCCACAGTGGAGACTGAGTTCAGTTAGTTACCAACCAACTTTTGGAGAGGACACACAGAGCCAGATGTTGCCTACCTGCCCCTTCCTTCCCCACCCATTCTGTTCAAGTGTTATATTTGGAGAGTCATAAATTTGGGTAGCACTGAATAAGAAGGAGCTGTACTCATTGCAAAAATCAAACAAAAACTCATCTGACGGCAGTAACTAACACATTACATCCTTCTAAGCCTAATTATTCAAATACAGGTTTTTTAAATAGTATAGAATACAAAGAAGCAATAAATATTGCTCCATAAATTTCCACCATATATTCTGGCATACAAAATACTCCATAGTAGAGAGAGAATATAGAAAGTAAGGAATACAGAAAGAGATAGTGAGAAGAAATTTCAGAAAAGAGAAGAGAAAACAAAACAATGTGCTCACACAGAAACCAAGCAAAGAAAGTTTGTAGGAGAGGTGTCCAGTGAGGCAGACTGTACTCCTGTAATATGTCAGATTACAGATTGTCTTCCTGTAGTTTCCATTTTTTCATCTTCCTGTAAGTTCCATTTTTCCTTTCTCATAGACATAACTTTTCGAATTACCATAACCTCAAATACATTGCCTGTATTTCTTCTCCATAGAATTTGAGTCCTCTTATGCTAATTTGAAAACTACATGTGTATTAAACTTTGCTGTAGTAGTTTGATTATTAAGATTCAAACAACAAGCAAAAACAATATGCTATCAAAATGTAAAATAACACACTGGAGATAAGTGGCTTTCTACTTTTCAAAATTTGAAAATTTATGTCTGGTTCCTACACACCAAACAAAGAGATGGAATTCTGTGAGATGTCCAACTCAATACTACTTTAAGCTACAGGTAAAGGATTGACAAATGGGCTATTCCGTGTGCTGAATCTGTTCTGAGGTGGTCCACGGTCCCCACTGTTTTCTACAAGTATTTTAGATACTTGACATCGTCCAGGAGATGTCTGGTCTCTTAAATAGTGTCTCATTTGGAGGGACTAGGCCAATGGTTGAACTAGTCATAGCACATTTTTTGGGCTGTCTTTATTTCTGCACAAGTTCTGCAGGAGTTAGTTAATGCTAACTAGACTTATGTTCCAAGATTCCACCTGCCATCAAACTCTGTAGCTAAGTGGGCATATGTTCATTTTTGTTCACCCAATTTTTTGTGTATATCAGCTGGGGCACGTTTTGGAAGTTGTTGTTTGTAGTCCAGAATGATGAGTTTTTGGAAGACAGATATGAGTATTATCTTCCAGAGATTTTCTTTCTCTAAGCTTTGGAGTGTAACAATTAGAACTAAGAAGATCAAGAATGAGAAATGAGTATTGGGGGATACTCTGAGATTTAGTCATTTCAGAGGCTAGGGAGCCTGTAGTGAGTGGAGGTAGTTCTAAAACCAAGGCGTACAGGATGCTCGTCACGGTTGTAGTGTAGAGAGCTCCGTGGCTCACTAGCTTCGTCCATATGTGGAGTGCGCTTTCCAATTTTTGATTTATCTTTCCTGATATGGAATTAAATTCTATAAAAGTTACCTGAAAGATTCCGATAACAAAGAGTGAACGTATGAAAAAAATGTTCCGGTGGTTCCCAGGTAACCCATCCTTTATCTGCACTGAAGTTAGAACACGTCATATTCTGAGGGATTCCTGGAACTGTTGAAAGAATAAGAATATAAAATGTAAGAAACAAGACATGGAGAAAACGTTCTTCATATTATTAGCATGCATTATTAATAGCCATATTTTGATTAATTATGAATTGATGATGAAAGTAAAAGAAAGATATCTGGTCTTGTTAAATTTGATATGGTCATGTAACAGTGTCACTCCAGGGTGACATTGTGGGGCCTAAATGTTCCACTGACTTGACGAGATCTGAAAACCCCTCTTCCTCTCATTTATATTATTGTCCAGCTATCTTGGGATGTCTAGATTTCCCTATGCTGGAAATCTGTCACTGGTAGGGCTGATAAAGTTAACAGTCAGTACTGGAGTAACACTTGTCATCACTTCCAGTAACTAGTCATCAGAACTTGAGGTGAAGAATGTAATAAATGCTTAAATCAAAACTACAAGGTATAATTTATATGAAAACCTGCCCGTTTGGGGTATAGTTGGATGGGTTTTGACAAATATATGCATCGATATAACCACCATCGCAATCAGATATAAAACATTTCTATCCAACCAAGGAAGTTCTTCTGTGCCCCCTCCCAGTCCACCCAGTTCCCTTGCCCACCCCCAAACACCCTCTGTACTGCCTTCTATTACTATAGATTAAATTAATCTTTTCTTTCATTTCATATAGATAAAATCAAACGGTGGGTACATTTTTACATCCAGCATATTGCACTTAACAGAATGTTCTGGAGATTCATTCATATTCATTCATTCACACTGTATGTGTCAGTAGTTAGTCCTTTTTATTTGTGAGTAGTATTCCATTCTAAGGATAGACCACATTTCACCTATTCATTCAACTGTTGATGGACATCTGTGTTTTTTCCAGGCTTTTGGCTACTATGAGTGAATCTACTATGGATATTTGTGCAGAAGCCTTTCTGTGGAAAGGACACGTCCTTTCTTCTTTGGTAAATACCTGGAGTGAAAGTGCTGAGTTATTACTTTGCCTTCTCACCAATAGTATTGTCAGTCTTTTCCATTTTAGTCATTTTAGTTGGTGTGTGATGGCAGCAGCATCTGTGTGTTGTCTTAAGTTGCATTTCCCAGTTGACTAATGATATTGGGAAATTTTTTATGTGCTTATTGACCATTTGTGTATCTTTTCCTGTGAAGCATATGATCAAAATTCTTGTCCATTTTTAATTGAGTTACTTGATGTCTTATTTTGTATTTGGAAGAATTCTCTATATATTCTCCCAAAACTCTCTGTTGAAAAAATTAATTGTGGATATTTTTTCACAATGTATGAATTGTGAAAAATTTTTATTTCCTTAGTGACTCTATTCAAAGAGCAAGAATGTTTAATTTTTATGAAGTTTGATTTCTAAATGTTTTTCTTTTATGATTCTTGTTTTTTGTGTCCATCTAAGGAACCATTGCTTAAGCTAAACTAGCAAAGATTTTTCTAATGTCTTTGTCTAGACATTTTATAGTTTTAGATTTAGTGTTTAGCTTTGCAATCCATTTTGAGTTAATCTTTGTGTTTGTTGAGAGATAAAGGCTGATGTATTTATTTTTTCTATAGAGATAACTAAAAAAAATCTAATAATGAAATAAATATCCAAATAAATAAATAACCAAAAAAAAATCCTTCCCTCCACTGAATTGCCTTTGCACTTTTATAAACAATAAAATATTTTTTTCCTGGGATTTCTATTTTGTCACAGTGATTTATAAAGACTGTACTAATTTTAGTATTTGTATCCAAAAAGCATTAAATTTTTACTAGTTACATGAAGACATAGTATTTCTGTAGGTTCATTTATTTTCTAATGGCTTTGAGTTGTTTGGGGGGCTACTGGAGACATGGATTTAGGAAGCTGCCTTACTCTCAGCTAGCTATCCCTTCCACATGAAATTCAGAATCACTTTAGTACGTTCTGTCAAAAGTCCTGTAATATTATAATTAATAAACAACTTCAGCCATGAGACAGATTTCAGGATCAATACAGAAAAGCCCATTGTATGTCCACACACTGGCAATGAACAATCTGAAAATGGAATTAAGAAAACACCACCATTATAAGCAGGAATAAATTTAAACCTAAGAGTGAATTTAACAAAAGAACTATAAGACTTGCACACTGAGAACTACAAAACATTCTCCAAGAAAATTAAAGAATACCTAAATTAATGGAAAGACACCCCACACTCATGGACCAGAAAACTAACATTGTTAGGATGGCAACACTTCAAATAGATCTACAGATTTAACTCAACCTCTGTTAGAATCCTGGCTGGCTTCTTTGTAGAAATTGACAAGTTGATCTCAAAATTCATATGGAATTTCAAGGGACCTCAAATATCCCAAACAATCTTGAAGAAGAACAAAGTCGAAGGACTCACACTTTCTGATTTCAAAACTTACACAAAGCAACACTAACCAACAGTGTGGTACTGGCATTAGATGTATAGATTAATAGAATGGAAGAGTCCAGAAATAAGCCCATCATTATTGTTAATTAATTTTGACAAGGATGAAAAGAACATTCAATGGGAAAAGAATAGTTTTTTCACTAAATTGTGCTAGGACATCAAAATAATGAAATTGGACCCTTACCTCAAATCATAAATGAATATTAACTCAAGTGGATTAATAGAGCTAATTTTTAGACTTAAAACTAAAAAATTCTTAGAAGAAAACATAGGGATAACTCTGCATAACCTTGGATTTGGCAATGAAATTTTAGTTGTGACATCAAAAACATGAGTAACAAAGGTAAAATTTAATAAATTGGACCTCATCAAAATTAAAAACTTATAAGCTTCAAAAGCTATCAACAAATTAAAATGACAACCCAGAGAACTGGAGAAGATATTTGCAAGTCATATATCTGAATTGTGTCTAGAATATATAAAGAACTGTTATAACTCAGTGAAAAATAACCCAACTTTTAAGAATGGGCAAATAGTGATAAAAGATATACAAATAGCAAATAAACAGCTGAAGCTATGCTCAAGATCATTAGTCATTAATTCAAATCACAAAGAGATACCACTTCACACCCACTGGAATGGCTAAAATAAAAAAGACAATAAGTGTTGGTGAAGATGTGAAGAAATAAGAACACATACGTTGTTGGTGGGAATGTAAAATGATGCAGTTACTTTGGAAAACTGATTGCCAGTTCTTCAAAATGCAAAACATAAAGTTGCCATATAACCCCCAAATTCCAATCCTAGGTATAAACACAAGAGAAACGAAGACATATATCTACACAAAACTTGTACACAAATGTTCATAGCAGCATTATCCATAATAGTCAAAAAGTGGAAACAGCTTCAATGTCACTCAACTGATAAAGGGACAAACAAAACAAGGTACATTCATAAAATGGAATATTATTAGACAATAAAAAAAAAGGAAGTATTGATACATTACAGCATGGATGCACCCTGAAAACAGTACACCAGGTGAAAGAAGCCAGACTTACAAAAGACATGTCCATATTAGGCAAATACATCAAAGCAGAAAGTAAATTGATAATTGCCTAGATATGGGAGCCGGAGGGAAATGGGGAGTGACTGTTAAAAGATACCAGCTTTTTGCTGTTGCTTGTTTTTTTGTAGGTTTTATTTTATTTTATTTTGGTGTGAAGAAAATGTTTTAAAGTTGATTCAGGTGATGATTTACAACTCTAAATATATTAAAAACCACTGACTTCTATACTTTACATGGGTGAATCATACAGTAGGTGAACTAACAAAAGTTTGTGGGTTTGTTTTTTTTAAGAATGTGGCTTCTTTGGCAACGGTCTTGAAAAATTTCCCCTGTTGCCTGAATAAAATCACATGTAAAATGGTGAAATTGCTATTTTCAAAGGCTGCAGGATTCCTGCATTACTGGAACAAACGCAATAATGGTGGGGATTTTAAGACCTTACTTTTTTACAGCATTTTTGAATTCACAGCAAAATTGAGGAGAAGGCACAGAGATATACACAGCATCCCCTCTTACCAACATCCTCCACTTGAGTGGTACTTATGTTACAATTTATGAGCCTACACTGACATGTCATTATCACCTGAGTCCATAGTTTACATTAGGGTTCATTCGATGTTGTACATTCAATGGATTTGGACTAATATATTACATGACATGTATCCATTATTACGGTATCATACAGAGTACTTTCACTGACCTAAAATCCTCTGTGTTCTGCCATTTCATCCCTCCCTCCCTCCCTTACAACTCCTGGCAACCACTGATCTCGTTATTGTCTCCACAGTTTTGCCTTTTCCAGAATATCATATAGTGAAACCATATGGTATGTAGCCTTTTCAGACTGGCTTTGTTCACTTAGTGATGTGCATTCAAGGTTCCTCTATGTCTTTATAGCTCATTTCTTTTTAGTGCTAAATAATATTCCATTGTCTGGATGGACCACAGTTTATTTACCATTCACCTACTGAAGTACATCTTGGTTGCTTCCAAGTTTTGGCAATGATGAATAAAGCTGCTATAAACATCCATGTGCAGGTTTTTATGTGGACATGAGTTTTCATCTCCTTTGAGTAAATATCAAGGAGTGTGATGGCTGGATTGCATTGTAAGATGGTGTTTAGTTTTATAGAAACCCTCAAAATCTCTTCCAAAGTGACTGTACCATTTTGCATTCCTACCATCAATGAATGAGAATTCCTGTTGCTCCCCATCCTTGCTGACATTTGGTATTGTCAGTGTTCTAGATTCTGCCCATTCTAAAGGTGTGCAGTGATATCTCATTGTTATTTTAATTTCCCCAATTACATGTGACGTGGAGCATCTTCTCATAGGCTTATCTGCCATCCATAGAACTTCTTCTGTAATTACATATTTTATAATGTACTAAAGGATCCACTTTGCTAACAGTTCATTTACTATTTACTATCTATGTTCATAGGAGAGACTGGCCTATAGTTGCCTCAGCTCTGCCCAAGTTTGGTATCCACATAACAGTAACCCTAGTCTATCCCCCACCCTAACAATAATCAAAATTAGTAGATAGATTCCCATGGTTTCTATACTGTGGAACAGTTTGAATAGGATAGGAACTAACTGTAAACTTACCTTTCTGGTTTTTCTTTTTTAAAGGGCAGGTGAGGTAAGCAGACAGCGAGTGTGAAGAGATTAGAGAGGTATTAGACTATTATTTTATATACAACTCCAATTTTCTAATTCTTCCTAGGCAAATGTCCATAATTCCTATGTTCTAGAAAATTATCCATTTTATCTAACTTTTCATATTGGATGCAAGTTTCTTTATAATCTGTAAAATTTCTACCGTATTTTTAATTTCCTTTTTATAATGCATGGGGGAAGTTTGTTTTGCTAGAGGTCTAGCTATTTTATTATTCTTTTCAAAACCAAGCCTTTAAATTGGTTAGTAAATTCCTGCAATTTTTGTTTGTTCCTTCTTTCAATAATCTGTACTCTAAACTTTGTTATTTTCTGCTTTCTCTGCTTTTGTTTTCTGGTTCTTTTCCAAGCACTCTCCAGTGGTTTTCATTCAATAGAGAGCAAAGTGATAAAAGTTTCCATAGGGCTTCCCTGGTGGCGCAGTGGTTGAGAGTCCGCCTGCCGATGCAGGCGACACGGGTTCGTGCCCCGGTCTGGGAAGATATCACATGTCGCGGAGCGGCTGGGACTGTGAGCCATGGCCGCTGAGCCTGCGCATCCGGAGCCTGTTGCTCCGCAACGGGAGAGGCCACAGCGGTGAGAGGCCCGCGTACCACAAAAAAAAAAAAAAAAAAAAAAAAAGTTTCCATAAAATGTCACTTGATCTTACTTAAGGCTACAAATTCCTCCCCGCAAATATGTCTTTACTTTACTCAAGTCTGAATATCTTTGTCCCAAAAGGTAAATTTAAGCCATCTATATTTACAGTGACTTTTGATACTTTGACATGTTTCTGCTGTTTTACCTATTGTTTCCTACTTAGCAGTCTCTCTCTCCCTCCCTTCCTGCCACGTTTTTCTTCTTCCTTCCCTTCCCCCTCCCCCTCTTTCTTCTTCTTCTCCTTCTCCCTCTCTCCCTCTCTCCCTCTCACAATCTCTCTCCCTCTTCTTCCTCCTTCTTTTCCCTTCTTTCTCCTTTTCCTCCTTTGACATGAAGAATTTTTTTTTTATTCCATAACTTTCTTCTACTGCTGATAGGCAATGCCATCTATTTATCTGTCTTTCACGTTTTTAGTGGTTACTCAGAAGTTGTCTTATGCACAATTAACATAGTTTCCTAGCAGATTCTAAATTTAACTGGAATGTCTTTACTTCTACTACAGCGGTCCCCAGCCTTTTGAAACCAGAGACAAGTTTCGTGGGAGACAATTTTTCCACGGACTGGGGTTGGGGGATTGGTTCAGGCGGTGATGGGAGCGATGGGGAGAGGCAGATGCAGCTTCACTTGCTCACCGGATGCTCACCTCCTGCTGTGCAGCCTGGTTCCTAACAGGCTGAGGACCAGTACCCGGGGGTTGGGGACCCCTGTTCCACTAAATACAACTGAAATTTTAGCACTTTTCACTTCCTTCTCCCCTCCATCTTCCAAATGCTATTACTTTCCAGAATTTTACTTTCCAGTTGTTATTAGTTATGATAGTCTGGTTATTATTTATATTGCTGACATTTTAGTAATAACAATTGTTATTTTGCCATCAACATTTAGCTTTACCATTGCGTTTTATTAGCTTCTTAAAGTGAGCTTCTGTGCTCATTTTACTCCTATCAGCGGCAGGATTTGATAGAGGGGGCAAAAGATGCAGGACACACCAAGAAGAGGATGCTGCTACAGGAAGAAAGGGGAAATAAAATGGAAAACACGTGAACAAGCATTTCACTTACCTCACAGTTTTGTTTCCACCCCGACCTCACAACAGCCTGCAGTTTGCAAAAAACTTGATGGAGGTTTGGATTCGCTGTCATTTACTTCTAAATTCTTACTTTAAAACAGACACAAAGCCATTTTCTGAAACCCTTTCTCTAAATCTATAACATCTTTTTCTGTGATTCTCAACGAATCATAAGCATATAAAAAGGAAAGAAATTTAACATATAAATGTAAGTGATATACTCACCTCTAAAATCTGTTTTAATAGTTGTATTTCGGCTAGTAAGAATCTTGTTGTTATAAGATACTTCTGAACTACAAGTATAATTACTTTGGGGCTGAAGGTTGAACTTTTCAAATCTTCCACTTTCATTATATGGAGATAAGCCATCTAAAAGAAATAAGTATGGCATATGAGTATATGAATACAATATATCACACTTAAATTTCATTTTGGTTTTATATCTATAATTAATATCTATTAGAATGAAAACCTATGCAAATGGTCAAAACAATAAGTAAAAGGACCTGATATCAGCTATAATGCTGCATGATTTTGCTACACTCAATTTTAAAGAAAACATTAAGACGTAGAACTGAATTTGAGAGTGTCTCTAATTTAGCTGATGAAATGAGGCCTTAGTTCATTGTTCTCTGTTCAGAAATTGAGATTGCACTTGACATCGCCTTTACCTCGAAGATATCTTGTTTAATCATCAGTCTGTCATATGTTTGTCCTTGCTTTCCTCACCCTGCTTGTGTCCGAGCTGAGCATCTTCCCTGTAACATGATGATTATAAGCAGTATCATACTCCATCCTTCGTGTGAGAGTCTGTGTGTCTTTGTCTGTCTGTCTGTCTTGCCAAATATGGCCTAGCAGATAGCTTTATGCCAAGGGGGGGAGATTTCATCCCAAAAAATTCAAATGAAAATAAATTAAAAGTTATTAAATCATTAAAAAGAAATGCTATCTCAATTATTCCCCCTTCCATGAACTCAAATTCATATTCCTAGAAGCACTTACTATTCTTTCTCTACTTTCATTTTACCTAAGTCTTCTTGTAGTTGTTTATAAATGTTGTTGATGGAGGGCTGACAAAGAAAACTCTTGGAATCACGTGAAATTATGGTTGCTTTCCCTTTCATTCTAAGAGTATGTGTACCATAATTTTTCATAACTCTCTTCTCTGATAATATTTTCAACAATACCTCATCTATAGCAGTTGCCAAGAAAATTCTTATGAATTAACTGATATTGCTATTTCAAAAATTATTTTTCAGGTTCAGTGTTTGTCTATTTTGTGAATTTGAGTTGTATAGAGAATACAATGATTTGATTCCAAACATATCACGGACTATGCGTGTGTGTGAGAGAGAAAGAGAGAGAGAAAGAGAGAGAGTGAAAAAGAGAGAATGGAAGAAGGAAGGAAAGTAAGAAGGAAGGAAGGAAGAAGAAAGGAAGGAAGGATTAGATAATATCTAGAAAAACTTCCCACTATAGGAAAAAAACTGCTCTGATCAATGTTAAATTCTTACCACATTCAAATTTATATGTTATTTTCTTTTTATCACAAGTAAAATTTTTACTGATTTCCCAACATAAACAAAGAGAAGTATTTGCCTTTTCAGGTTCTACACACTCATTCAGCTGAAAATGTTTATGATCTGTTAAGAAAAAGATACAAAAATAGATGATTAATATTTCATAATGTGTGCCTTATGCTCAATTACAGCCATTGAAATTATATTCATGATACAGAATCTGGCAAGAATTTAGATTACTTTTGAAAAAAGTCTAATAACTCTCAACATGTTGAATTTCTTGATTCTTTAGTTTATTCTTTTTTTAACATCACACATATTGGTAGCATTTCACTTAGAATTTATGCTACTTTAAAAAATGGAACCCAAGGAAACGTCTAGATAAAATTGCATTTTTTGCACATTTTAAAAGACTCACTCCATTTTGTTTTCTTATTTGTATCTTCAATTTTTCATTTACTCTTTGATTTTTTTCATTGCATGATCATTACACAGAGCATGGGGGCTTCACTCTGGGCAATGTATTGTTTTAAATTGTCATTTTCTGTTTTTAATTGATCATTTATTCCAGTAACATTTAGAGAAAAATGAATAAGTTAAAAGGCATTTTTCAAAAACATCAGATATTTATCCTATTTAAATGTTAATAAGTCAATCAATGATCTTGAATTATTAAAAGATGTGAGAGATTCAACAAACTTACATAGTCCCTGAATCCCTTTTAGAAAATGCATTTTGTGAAGGTAGCTTCTCTGAAGTCAGCTTGATACCATAGTCTCCTCTTTCCCAGCAGTAGCTTAGGTACTAAAACCAGCTTGATCGCCTTAACATGACTCTAACGCTCCCCCCCTTTTTTTTTTTTTTTTTTGGTGAAAGTACTTTTGTTCTTTCCACAGACATCAAATCTTTGACTTTGTGTTATTCCCCCAAGATATTCTAGACACACTTGTATTTAAAAGGATTTATATATATACACACACACACACACACACACACACACACACACACACACACACACACACATATAATGACTTGAATTCAGTAGCGGAGAAAAAAGAAAGCTTGTAAATAACCACTCAGTGTGATAAATTAGATCCAATCGACATGAAGCACTCTGTAAAAGAGGTGTAAGGAGGCAGGTAAGGCTTCTCTGAGGTAACCATTTTCACTGGGTCTGGAGAGCAGAAGTCCACACACTGGCCTCCTGCCGCCATCTTTCCCTCAGCCCTGTTCCCCTGCCTACTAACTCCTGTGACCAGTAGGACACGTCACGTCACTCACAAAACTGCAGTGTTGCTGTAAATGCACGAACAGAAATCAACTGATATTTACCTGGTGGTACCTCTAATAAATATTCAAATGGAGAGTAACATGAAGGAAGTGTTATATTGATATTCTTCTTTTCACATTCCTGTAGGCCACGGAGCTGCTTTTCATACCTACTGTTCACTTCACTAAGTATTGCATTATACGTTTCATTTTCCTTGCTATAAACGTAGTGCACAGAGATACCTGCATATCTGTCTTCTGAAAGAAAATAAAATAGTGAAGCTTATCTTTTATTTTTCAGAATGAATAAACCTCTATTAAATACAAACTCCTTAATGTATATTTTTAAAAATATCCAATCTCCAACAAAATAACCCCAGGAACATAAAAAAGAGAAGGTACAGATCAGTGCCTCCATGTTATTCTTTCGTGATTCCCTTTTCATCACTGTCCCATCAAAGACCTCAGCTTGTGAGTTTGTATTTGGATGATAATTGGATTAATGTCTGTCTTCCTAACTGGACTGTAAATTCCATGAGAGAAAAATCCCATCAATTTTGACCATTGCCATAAATCCAGATCCTTGTGTAAAACCTGTCATCAGAAAGGGCTCAAAAATGGTTGAATTACACAGAAATGAACAACGCATCTGACAAATTTCTTCTTCTTGCTCTATCATTTCCCTTGATTTCTAAAGTGTAGTATTTGATTATCTCTTTCTCTCGATACGGGGAACATTAATTACTTAGGGAGCAGAGGCCTCGTTATTCCTCTACTTGTGTAAAATTATTGATAGCACTTTCTCTGAGTGTCATCTCACACTCTTCCCTTTATTTAAACAGACTCCATTGACTCGCAAAAATATCTTTTCAACACACATTCACTTATTCACTCATTTTTAGTACAAAAAAATTATGAAGCCTTTATTTTGCT
Organism: Phocoena sinus; assembly: GCF_008692025.1. Lineage (NCBI taxonomy): Eukaryota > Metazoa > Chordata > Mammalia > Artiodactyla > Phocoenidae > Phocoena > Phocoena sinus. Next base: position 182,381,173 of record NC_045763.1, on the reverse strand, counting down.
TAAGACACTGTCCCAAGCACTAGGAATACAAATGATCCGCTTTTGGAATTATAGAATCTAACGTGCAGACAGGCACAGGCATGAACTACAGAAAACACCAAAATAAGATGATGCACAAAATAATACAGGGGTAAAGAGGCAGAGAAGTCTGTTCAGGTTGCAGGACCAGGAGGGGCCCTCCAGAGAGGTGAGTCAGTTTGCATTTAAAATATGAGCAGGACATAGAAAAATTGATGGGGGAGGGAGGTGGTAGATGAGGATGCATTCCAAGTGTAGGGGAAGAAGAACAGGGGTGAACACAGGGGCAGGAAGAAGCATGTTTTAAGAAACTGAGCACTTCCACGTTACTTAAGTGAAAAGTGTAAGGAGGCAGCAGTGCAAGAGGAGCCTGGTCATCCAGATCATATTCATTAATCAAACATACAAAGGCTGATGTCTGCACTAAATATACGGAGAGCCACTGAAGGTCGGGACTCCAGTGGTGAGATTTAGAAACACGTGGAGGGATGAGCCCTGGCCACGAAGGACTCTGCTTCCACTGAGAACAGAGGAAGAAAATGGGAAAAGGATGGATACAAGCTGTTCTCAAGCATCTGCTTTGAGCCTAACCCTGGCGAGACAGAGAGACTTTTTCTTCTTGATGAGCCTTGAAGGTATTATTCACATTTCATATTTATCATTACACAGAATCCTCTCCCAACCGCTAAACAACCTTGCTATCATCCCACTTTACAAATACGCAAACTGAAGTTGAGTGGCTCCACCAAGGTTGTTTAGCTAGTAATTATCAATCCTAATCCTCAAAACTAGGTCTGAATGTGACATCAAAGCTTCTTGCCCTGAAGGACCCTGGCTCTTAATAGTTGGAGCTAATCGTTGGTGAGAAGTTAGAGCCAGTGAGTTTAGCCTGCTGGGGGGTCTTGAAAGCTTGTAATAAATAAGGAAATCATTAAAGTGATATATGTTGCCTCTAGGTAAACAAACTTACCACATGATGGCTTATGTGTAGTAGTAGGATCTGTAATAGAAAAAAAAAGAAAATGCAAATTATTAAAATTGCATTTTAGAATATCTCTGCTCTAGTCATTCTGAGGAAGGGTGGTTTACAATGTTTTGTCTTCATAAACTATAGACTGTACCGAGTTAGGTTTAACAGATAATGCAGAGTTTGCAGTGCCTGTTCCCATGTTTGGATCTCAAAACTTCAAAGGTTGTAAACCAACAAGCTAGTTCTATAAAACGTTTTCATAAATTCACCCAATAAACACAACTGTGATAATACAATATTAAGACTTTTGGGCACACATCTGATTATGTAATGGTGACGTGGTTGACTATTTACACAGCCAGAAGTATTTTAAAAGTCTTCCTCCCCTTGATTAATCTCAAAATAGGTTTATATAATTATAATCCCTAGAAAGTTCAGTTTACTCCTTTGTTTATTAAAAAAAAATCAGAAAATAGGCAAGGGCTGCTTCATTGTCTGGTTTAACTTTTGTAAGCTCTTTGCCCATATACTAAATCCAGGGTAACACATCGTTCCGTCCACCAACTGAGATCTATCTTGTGTGAGCATATGTATTTAACTGAAGAATTGGATGGAAATGGGGTTTGTGGAAGCTAATAGATCTCTGCTAATCTGGTCTTTGAGATGGAGAACTTGCAGGGAGAATAGCGTCCTGGCGGGCTCTGAATGGCTGACCCATTGCAGACTCTACCACCTCCTGGACGTTCGTTCCCTGCATGGAGCCCCCCACTTCCATCTCCACATCCCACGTGTGTGTCTGGGGCTCTGCGCTCACTCCTCTGCCACTGACCTCTTGGAACAGAGAGCTCCACTGAGAGAATTGTTCTTCTTCATACCAACACTGAAACTCACTCTTAGAAGTCCTAGTATAGCTGGTAATTTCTACGAGTTTTCATAGAGTACACAACTTTTGGGGGATGCTATGACCATGATGTAAGAGGTTATCAGAGTAACACTGGCCCTGATCTCATCGGCTGTTGCACTATGGAAGCTGATCTGTGTTTTGGACTAACTGCCCTTCCACAGCCCTCAGGATTAGAACACTCAATTGAACTTCTCAAAGAAAGAACCCAGGGTGGAGTCAACGGAAGATCCTTCAATGAGCATGTCCAAAGCACATGGTGGTGGTGAGACTGCATGACTGGGGGTCAGGTTGTCACCTGTTGTTGTGAGATCAGTTGTAGAGATAATGTCTTTTGCAGGGGTCGGAGAGGATGGTGTAGTGGACGCATTGAACACATCTGCAAGGAAATGAACAGAGGGTCACGGTTAATGAGTTTGTCATATTGAGGGTCGAGGGGAAAACTCTTTAGCAAAGATGATTTCTTAACTGAATCTTTGCTAGAGGCTTCCTCCTCGTTTGAATTGACACTTGCTTGTTTTTAAAATAAGAAAGTGAGTCAAAGATTTGTCTACACGTGGCCCTTTAAGATGACTAAGAGTGCAAACAATTGGAACTAGACATTGTATACGTTGAGAAGAAACTATTCATTCCTTAGTATAATTCTGACATGTGCAGTCTCCCTCAAACTACCTCTCATCCTGTTACGGCTATCTTTATGTTAATTACTAACAAGGATACCCGTTATCCTTTTGTACTATTCAGTTCATACCAGACTTTTTACGTATTCTGTCTTCCTATCAATCCTATGAAATGAGTATTATACCCATTTTTACAGAAAGAAAAAATTGACACACAGAAAGTCTAAGTAACTTGTCCTAAAGTCAACTAGAAAGTTGAAGAGGCTGTATTTGATCTCAGGGCTATAGGACATTGAAGTTTGTTATCTTTCTTCTTCACCATGAACTTTTATAATATAAATAATAAAATAAAATATGCCCATAGAAAGCTTACTGGTAAGGTTTTTTTTTTTTTTTTTTTTTTAATAATTTAGTATCACTGTATGAAAATTTGTAAAACAGCAAACCCACAGTCATATTTGGTGTGAAATAAAAGAGGCGCATGACAGTTTTCACGTTTCCATTTCATCATCCAGAACCTAAAACACCTAGAGCATCACGGTCAAACCTGAGGCATTGTCTTGGGTGGTCGAGTTGGAGATGTGTGGAGGTGAGGCAGCGGGACTGCTGTGTGCAGGGCTGAGAGTGGTTACTGGTGAGAAAGATGTGTCTGCAGGCAAGGTGCTCGGTGCAGTCCTCTCTCCTGGAGCCCCTGTAATCACAAAGACCATCAGCCTTCCTGCCCCACAAGGGCAGGGGCCACACAGCCCACAGAGGCATGTTTATTAATAGAGGCTAAGGCCAGGGCTTTCCTAGTGGTGCAGGGGTTAAGAACCTGCCTGCCAAGGCAGGGGGCACGGGTTTGAACCCTGGTCCAGGAAGATCCCACATGCCACGGAGCAATGAAGCCCATGCACCACAACTACTGAGCCTGCACTCTAGAGCCCACGAGCTACAACTACTGAGCCCACATGCCACAACTACTGAAGCCCATGCACCACAACTACTGAGCCCATGCTCCACAACTACTGAGCCTGTGCTCTAGAGCCCGCGAGCCACAACTACTGAGGCCACATGCCACAACAACTGAGCCCATGTGCCACAACTACTGAGCCCACGTGCCACAACTACTGAAGCCCACGCACCTAGAGCCTGAGCTCCGCAACAGGAGAAGCCACTGCAATGAGAAGCCAATGCACCGCAACGAAGTGTAGCCCCCCGTTCGCTGGCAGCTAGAGAAAGCCCGCGCTCAGCAACGATGACCCAAGGTAGCCAAAAATAAATTAAAAAAAAAATCACTTTAGAAGCTAAGGCCGGGCAGTAAACATTCAAGCACTCCTGCTACCTCACAACCTACGCATCTACAAAATGGGATGAAAAATAACACGGCTTATGGGAGAGATGAGTTTAAGGGCAGACACCTCAGAACCTATGCAGCTTTGGCACCACAGCACACATTTTAAAAGTATCTGGGACCTCGGGAGAAAGCCTGGACTGCCCAGGGAGGCCAAGCCTCCTGGCGGGGGGCTGCCTTAGGCAATACTGAAAATGCACAGAGTGGGTGCCGCTGGCTGGCGCAGGGACCACAGAGATGGACGTGAGCTCTGAGGGCAAAAGGCTGCTGCGGTGAGGTTACCACAAGAGGAACTGCCGCCCACCCCTGCCAAGCGCCGTGGGCGAGGTGCACCTCTCTGGGGAGGGATCCCTGGGTGCAGGTGCTTCCTTCCGATTTTCTGAAAATAAAGCTGAAGGGGATCCCGCCTGTGCAGTTGCTGAACTGGGGGATTGTTTTCCTTCCAGCTGAAGGTCAACATACTACCTTCACTATGGAGGCTCCCCTTGCCAGGAAAAAGCAAACTGGTTTAGAGCCCAGGAACTTCCCATTATATTGACAGCATCCCCTTTGTTTCCAATTACAGATGAGCTAGTGGGTATAGAATCAAGGGTTGTCGCCGATAAAAGCCCACACTGTATTTGGTTAGGACTTTTCATTGTCAAGGTTCAAAGCACCCACCCCATGTCATATCTTTCCTCCCACGCGCAGACACCACACCCAGAATCACAGCACAAGGGAGCAACGTGTATTCACTGGGTGCCAACTAGACGCCTAGCACTATGCTAGTGGTCCTGGCAGAAACAAAAGAAATAGGGCTAGCTCCTAGTTGAGCTTTGTGTGGTTATTTCACTGTCACGATCCCGGGGGTCACCGGTTCAATGGTATGAGGTTCGTCCTGCATCTGCAGTCAGATGCTCAGTGTTTCAGCCGAGTGACACACGCATGCGCATCCCCCGGATGGCTCTGACGCGAGCCCTCAGGCACCCTCCAGTCACACACATCCATGCCACTAGGACCGAACATGCATCTGCTAAATTTTCAGTTTGGGTTCTCAGCTCAGTCTTCAAATACCACTGAACCCCCAATTTAGCTAAACCACGGAACAGGACGAATAGCTTAAACATCAGTTCTTCAGGTCGGGATCCTCCCACAGAACCAGGAGAAGAGGAGAAGATGCATTTTTTTAATCCTTTAAAAAAAAAAATGGTAGGCAACAACTGGCCCTCTGCAAACTTTGAAATCAGCTAGGCTTGGCTTTAGCCTTCCTCCACATTTTTTTCTACTTCTCGCTTCACTAGTTCATTCTCTCTGCCCCTCCCCAAGGTCCCTGGTCCTCATGCCAGGCTGAGGTCTCCCACCCTCACCCTCTGCACATCCCTGACCTTCCCTCTTCATAGGAAAACTACGTTCCCTGGTTTAGTAATCTCAGCGATGGCTTAGGAATGGCAATTACAATTTGAATGAGGTTAATTAATCCTAATAGATGTTTAATTAGTGGAATTAGCCACTGGGAGAGGAAGAAGTCCTTGATGGAGTAAAGCAGACTAAACTGTGTGACGACCAGCCTCCCATGTCAACCCTCCTTAGCTTTTTCCCAGATCCTTCCCATCCACAACTTCCGTGGATTTGCTAAAATCTCCAGATCTTTTTACTGCTGTTCCCATGGCAGCCAGAGTGAGTGAAATGGGGCAGGGAGACGAGGGCAGCTCTTTCCCCAGCTGTTTAAGCTTCCTGGATTGCCTGTCATGATTTTTATACTGAAGGAGCAGTTTTAATACTTCAAAATAATAATTATTCTATCTGATACACTTGGCTTCCTCGTTGGAGCCATACTTAAAGCAAGGCCACTTCACTGCCAGGCTCCCCATTCATATCTTTAATTTTCAGGCACTCAGGTCACTAAGTGTATACATGTGGCTGTGTGCATTTGCAACCTGAGAAACATGCTTTTTTAGGGTAAAAAGGGGCACCGTGAACTGATTAGACACCAGTTTTGGAAAGACCAGGGAGAGGATATTTTGCAGTTTTTATAAATAGAGATGCTGAACTGAAAGAATCTTGATGTTTGAATGGAAAATATGAGCATCCATGTTTTTTTCATTCTTTTAAAACCGATGTATTTGTGGTTATAACTTCTCAGTGCCCTTTGTTGATAATGTACACCATCTACTCTTCACTGTTTTGTTTAGGTAGGAGGTCTTTAAGGAAAGAATCTGTGCATATATTCTTTATTACTAGCAAGAAGTTTTCACTGCAGAATTATACTTGCCTAAAATATAAACAAACATATAAAGCCCTGACTAACCCCCTGAACAGGTCTTTCCTGTATTCTCATAATTCTCATTCTTTATCAATTCATCACTAATACAAGGACCTTTGTTAGGTGCCCTCTTGGAATAGGGGTGACTATGAAAGTTTGAAATTCCAAATCCATCCACCAGCAAATGCTACACGTGGAACAGTGGTTAGAGTCCCTCACTCCGTACTTAGACGGTGTTCATGTGCTCTTTGTATTTGCACAAGTCTGAAGGAGCCGCAAACTGAACTTGACATTCCTGCCTAGAGCTGGGGTGAGTGCAGAGAGGCACCCGCGGGTCTGCGGGAGACGGCAGGTGAGGCGTCTGGGCTGGTTAACCTCTAAGGTAGGAAAGCGAGATCATTATATCAATATCTCCCCATGGCAGGCGAAAATTTTAAATACCAGGAAGTTATAAGGAGCAAACTGTTATTATAGTTTACCAAACTGTGAAATGGCCCAGTCTGTTCAAGTGCAAGTCTGCTCGTCTTTAAGTTCACCTGCCAGAAGCACCCGTGTGCTCGTTTACACATCTCGGAGCCTGTCTGGGTTGATGCAGCCATAGATGGCTCATGTTTCCAGGTGGCTGTTGTGACTTTCGGGTCACTATGAGCTTTTGGAATTCTCCATCAACTCCACAACTGAAAGTGAGGACATTTCTTTGTAGGCAGAATAAGCAAAGAATCCCCCAATATACAAGAATCTCTTACACGAGGAAAAGACCAGAAAAATGTGCGAGAGATGTGAGAGACAATGGCCAAATAGTATATGCAAGGATGCTCATTATTATGAAAAAATGTTTAATGTAAATCAAAGCATAAATCAAAATGAAAAATGTTTATCATACTGACAGAGTTTTAAAAGATTGATAATAGCTAGTATCAGAAGTGATACGAGGAAACACACACTCACAGAATTATATGCTGAGAGTCTGGAAGATAGACAACTTTTTAAGGAACAGTGTTTGGGGAGAGTGTATTTTCATTGTGTGTGTGTGTGTGTGTGTGTGTGTGTGTGTGTGTGTAATGCTTCTATAATGCTGTTTTGCAACATGCATACATTAATTTTATAGAGATAATATTACAAAATTAAATTTAGTGTTATGTATGTGAATGTTTATTGTAATAATTTTTTAATTTTTGAAATGGTGTATATTATACTGTTACAAAAATGGATTGAGGCATAGTTTTCCCTTTCATATATTAGTAAGCAAGAAAAATTTGATTACATTCCATTCCACAGTACAAATCAATCATAAACATAAAGTAAATAACACCTATAGGTTTTAGCCCAGTAGAGAATTGAAATATCACCAAGATTATTTTCCAGAAAAAAAAATGTGCTGTATTGTTTGAAAGCATAAGAAATTTTCCAAGCTAATTTTATCACGAGTATTACTGAGCCAGAGCGAGTTAGTATTTTTAAATAATTCATCCATATGTCCAATCTATTTCATTTTAAACCTTTTTTTCTCGCACTTTGCTTCATATGTAAATCTCTGGCTTTAACGTTTTCGGGGAAAAAAACTGGGGAAATAAAAAGGTAGGAACGTTGTATGTGTGTATTTGTGCATGTGAGGTGAAATGTGGAAGCTTTGAAATAGAAAACTCTGTGTGATGTTATTCAGTCAATAAAAAAGTTTAGCATGAAAAGTTCTACGTAGCCATCAGTTCCCTCATCCTCACATTCCTTTTGTTAAAAGGAATTCCAACACTTGCAATGTTTAGATAGGTCCCAGCCACCTCCGCTGCCCTATGGTAGGAGGGAAAATGGGATAAAGATTAAATATACATTACTGTAATTGATATAAAAGGCACTGAACATTTATTCAACCACTTACCACAGCCAATAAACTTCATCCGGATGGTACTCAAAACACTGCGTGCACCCATCACCCAGGAATGTGATGGTGTTACCCGTGCTTGCGTTTCAAGCTAAGATTGATGACCTTATTGAACAAATATCTTAGTCTTTTTAGAACATGTCTATTAACCAGTTTGCCTCAGAAAGTGGCACACAGCATATTATTTAGGAAAAGGCAGGAACCAATCTCAGGATGGTCAGTTTTATGTACCAGATACACTTGTGGACCTAACATTAAACAGAGAATGAGTGGATCAATGGTGTCCCTGGATTCTAGGAGCATCAGAGGTTTTCCCCAGCAGAAATACCTCCCATGTCACTCTGATATTTTGCTACGTACAGGACCACATCATCTTAAATTCTACCATTGGGATTCACAACCCTAATTAAATACTTTTTTTAAAAAAAAAACAGTGCAAATATCACTGGAAGAAATCCAAATAGCAAAGCTGAATTATTAATCCTCAGTGTGTTTTTTAAAAAAAATAATAAATTGTCTGTCTCCAATCATTTTCTGCTATTGAGGATCTGGGATTGAACCAAGAAAATTTCTACTTTGGGGTAAGAGCCGGGGAGTGTGAGACCAACAAAGACCTGAAAGAGGACATTCTGACTTCCCTGGAGCTACAGAAAACTTAGGTGAGCAGGAACCAGGAAAATGATGCAGCACGTGGGGATCAGAGGACACCGAGAACCGCCTCTGTCCCCTGTCGACACACCCTGATTTTACTTAGGGGGACTTCCCTCCCTCCCCGTCTCCCTAACAACAGGCTTCATTACTTACGCCGGCCAATATTTCATGAACACCTAGATGTTCTACGTTTTACACACTTTAGTAAAATCTCACACGTAGAAACTGAACATAATTTAAACTGTTCTGATAACTTTAAAATTTAAAAAGTAAAAACAAAGAGAGACAAGTTTTTCCCTAATCCCGTCTCAGTTAAGATCGCTGCCAACCTGTCACAGCAAGAGAACTATCATTATCCCAAGAGTTCAGGGATGTTTCCGTGGTGGTACTTTCTGGGCTAGGAGGAGGCGTGGTCTCTGAGGAGTCATTTCCTCGTTCAGAGATGCTTGCGAGTGAGAATGCAGTGGTGTGAGCAGGTAAGGGATCACCTGCAGGCAGAGTAGAGGGCTCTTCTGTTGTGTTCATTCCTGTCACATTCATGGGAGATGGAGGGGGGAGAAAATAAACATGTGAGTCACACCCTGAATCATATCATCTGAGCCGGCTAAGCCCCAGCCCATTACCGCACGTACATAAATATACCTACCTATACGTGTGTATATACACACACACACCATACAGATATGAGTTACGGTGTGTGTGTGTATATGGGTTGTGTGTATATTTGACAATGCGTACACATGTATGCACATGCATACGTACAAATATAGATGCATCCAGAGGGACAGATGGAATATATAGACTTAGAAAGCAAGCTGCAGAACAGGGGCTAAAGGTGAAAATGGGGAAATGAGGTGAAAGCAGCTATTCCCTGCACTCTTCTCACTTCACTGGTGGATTCTCAACTGTCCAAAGCAATTGGGTTCAGAAGGATGAAACACCAGGCGTAAAAAGGATTAAAAGAAATTGTGGAAGACTGATCACCGAAGAAAAGAATAAAGAAAGATAAAGTTGGAAGGGGATTATTAGGAGGGCTAGGCATTCCAGGAGAAGAAAATGAAAGACGAGAGTTCTAGACGCACACACTGTTTTTTTTCCTTAATCAATCAAATTCAAACAAAGCAAAGACCAAGCAAAAGACTGGAAAACAAAATTCACAAACAAGTATACAGATGACCCAAGTCTACAAAAATGTTTTTTTCATGATAACCAAAGAAACACAATTTGAGATACTGATATAACTTTTTCCCCAGTTTCAGTTCACTTCAGGAAAAAGAAAACTGTGGCAAGAGAAAAGAAAACTGTAGAAAGGGCATGGTGAAGTAGGTCTGTGCACAGCTGAGATGAGCACACAAATGCAAAAACCTGCCTGCAGAGCAAATGAGCACCGTGTACTAAAGGCCTTTACATTTGTGTGCTCTCTTATTCAGAAAGTGGATTTCTTTACCTCGAAGAATGCGGAAGTACACCAGTTTAAAAAAAGAAACATGTTGTGCTCTCTGAATATTAGGATTATAGAGGTGCATTTTTTTCTGAATTTTCTGTTTAACATGTGTTTACTTCTATGAATAGCAAATTTTGTTTTGCAATATCTAATTAATAAAAAATTGAGTTATATCACACAAGCATTTTAATTAACTCAGTTCAATAAGATTGGACAAGCGAGAATAGCATAAATATGGGAAAAGGGAGAGAATGGGGGGTGAATCAGAAAAGGAGCAGAAGTGCTAAGAAGGGCAGAACTAAGAATGGAAATGGAAGATCACTGAGTAGAGAATTAAGAAATGGAAACAGAAACGACACAAGGAAGTCCCAGCTTTGTTCATTAATGTTGAAGGTGATGTGAAATCCATTTTTACTAAGTACCCGTAAAACCCATCTGAGCTGCATGGAATTGCCTCGACGTCAGTGTACACGAAAGATCACAGAACTATTCTGCGATTACAGAAATCCAAAGAGATAGGACAGCTGTTATATGTGTTCTTTTCCAAAGAAAAATTCCAATCCCTAAAATTTCATAGCCTAATAACTCACAAATAAATGTTTTTATTAACAAACTTTTACCCATAATTACATGTCAACATGTTCAACTAAGTAACAAGCAAATGGTGCCTTCCTGTCTTCAGTGTCAAATCCTAAATCTAACTTTAGTGTTCTCTCATCGTTATAGTATATACTGAATAAAAGGAGGGGAGGTGGGTTGGTGGGGGAGAGACTGGGGAGACAGGGATGGAGAGAGAGAGAAGATGGAAGGGTGGGAGGAGCTTAAAATTCTGTCCAATAACATTCACTCACATTCAACATTATAGACGACCAATTATTCGTTTATTGTTTTCAGGTTAAACTAATTTTAGTGTCAGCAAAGTTCCAATGATCCCATTTGCCTTGAGGAAACTGTTGCAACTTTATCACCCCCTCCATGCCTTTGCTAGATTTGAATTCCAAAGAGGGAAAATCACTGCAAATATCTCATATAACAGTGCTTTACTGTTTTGAAGAGTAGCATTCCTAAGGATTACTTCTAGTCAAGAGCAAATTCAATTCATGGTGTATGAAGAAAGGGTGTTTAGAGAACCACCCTCCACCTAGAAGCCTTAACATCCTTGCAGACATTCTAAAGCTCCATGCACATTCCCTCACTTCATAAATAAGAACTGAATTTAGGATGAGAAAGCACGCTTCAGTTGCCAATTCCACATTGCCCCTGTGCTCCCACTTTGGAGAGATACTGGTTTCCACTGATCACATTCTCCTAGGCAGTATTTGGGGGAGAACGTTCTGATTTGCATTGAGGGCCACTATTTTACCTTACCTGGTTTCACCATTTGGGGGCTTGTTGTGATCGAGTCTGGGCAGAGATCAGGACACTCTCAATAAGGTGAGGGTCACTTACTGTTTTAAACCTTCAGTCCCCTTTCTACTCCCTCCCATTCCCCTTCTGCAAAAGTAACCTCTTTCTGTGGTTGAGATGAATGTACTCTTCTGTAAAAGGTGGAGATGCTGAGTTGCATGTCTTTAGGTGGCATAAACCAATCACAATCTGCTATGCATCAGTGACTTTAACATATTTATAAAACCTCTCTGCCATGGTAGAGTCTCTTTAATAATCCACTTCTCAGAATATTTTGAATGTGCCTCATTAGAACTGTGCATTATAATTGTTAAATCAGGGTTATCTTAAGGGCTTTACTTATCTTCTTAATGCATAATGTCAACCATATGATTAATCAGGACATCAATAATATATTTTCAATAACAATATCATTTAAGTGGTGTCATTTATTTTTAACCAGATCTAATTTTTCTTTCTTCTTTGACACTTCATATATATGAATTTATTGTCAGCATCTTCATTGCTTAAATGTGTCTCAGGATTAGGACACTTGTTAAGACAATTCAGTTGTACAATCGAATTTAGAAACGATTATTACAAAATATCTCAATATTGTCAAAACTTTTCTCTTGCAGGAATTTATATAGATATATAAAGTTACGTTTAGAATTCTAATTTCTCATATAGTTCCTTAACTATGAAGTTTTGCAATCTAACTAAAATGAATTGATTTATTTATAGTGGTAAAATTTAAAAAGAGATCGGAAACCTGCTATGTGATTTACTGTCAGGTGTAAGAAAAGTTATAATTTATACACAATAATACATCTACAAATAAAAATATGTTCAGGTAGTTATCAAAGTTTATATCTTACAAGCAGGAATGTTAAGAACAAGAGAATGTCAAGGACTATTCATGATTATAAAGTTGTCCTTACAAAACGATTTCCCAAGAAAATAATAGAAAATTCTATCAATGTTAAATATATTAACTTGGCAAGAATAAGTAAAATGTAAATACCTTGAGTGGAAGTAAAGGCGCCTTGTCCTGCAAAAAGGAAAACAAACATCTCTTAGAAAGTTTCAAACTTCATACATACATATGTAAATATAAGTTAGATTTATGTGTATATCTATATATGTATATACAAACAGCATCCCTATGTTAATTCACATTCACAAAGTGACAATTTTCAGTACATTTTATCCTTCTCTTAATATCATGCTTACAAAGCCCAAGTATGTCAAAACTATGCTATTAGTTTTTGAATTCTCAGGTAAAATAAAAATAATGGAAAAAAAGGAGAGCTTTGGAATTAATTTCAAGTCTGCAAAAAACTTTGAAAAGCCTTCTGGAAAAATTTTCCCAAATGCATTCCTTTATTGAGATGATGATTATTGATTGAGTACTTACTATATTCTAGATATTATGCCACATTCTAGGATAAAATATGATCGAGTTATAGAAATTCTCTGCCCCCAGTGAGCTTAGTTCAATGTGAGATATAGAACAAAAAAAGAAAAGAGAGAAAGAAGGAAGGAAGGAGGAAGGAAGGAAGGAAGAAAGAGAAAGAAGAAAGAAAGAAAGAAAGAAAGAAAGAAAGAAAGAAAGAAAGAAAGAAAGAAAGAAAGAAAGAAAGAAAGAAGGAAGGAAGGAAGGAAGGAAGGAAGGAAGGAAGGAAGGAAAGAAAGAAAGAAACAAAGAAAGAAACAAAGAAAGAAAGAAAGAAAAAGAAAGAAAGAAGGAAGGAAGGAAGGAAGGAAGGAAAGAAAGAAAGAAACAAAGAAAGAAAGAAAGAAGGAAGGAAGGAGGAAGGAAGGAAGAAAGAGAGACAAAAAGAGAAAGAAGGAAGGAAAGAAAGAAAGAAAGAAAAGAAAAGAAAGAAAGCCATACAGTGCGATGACAGATGAGAAGAAATGTGATACAGAAACAAATATGAGGATCACCTAATTCAGACTCCCAGGGTTGGTGTCTGGCTGGTGGATGAGGTGTTAGAGAGGGCTTCGTGGGTACATTTAGTCTGTGACCTAAAGGATTATGGACAGCTACCTTAGTCCTAGAATAAGAAGAAGTTGGGATTTATCTTGCAGGCTTTAGCCATCGGCAAGAGGTGTTAAGGGGAGGTCTAATGGAGAAGCATTTCAATTTTCGATCAGTCTTGTTATGAAATGGAAGATAGATTATCAGAAGGCAAAGCTGGGAACAGGAAAATGAGGAGACTTAAAGAAAAGCATATGAGAAGGATGATGTCCTACGTGAGGAAAATGGTACCCACAACTCAAAAAAAACCAATGGGATTCATGAAACACTTAGGAAGTAGTCATCAAGGTTTTGTAAAGTTTTGAATGCAAGGAGGAGGAGGAATAATTGGAAAGACACTCAAGTTGGTAACTGAACATCTTAGTGAACTGCAGTAGGGAGACTGTGGATGCTTTCATTGAGTGAAAGAAGAAAGGAAAGCAGGTGGGAGGGGAGCATCTGATACGCCTGAGACTTCTGGGTGAAAACGCTTAGCAGCGCTATCTGTGGAGGTGAGCAGCTCAGGCTATACATCTGGGCTGAGGCTGCAGATCAGCATATGGACAGATATTACAGCTGTGGAGGTGACGATTCCAAGTCATATAAAAGAGGAGCATCCAGGATAGAACCCTAAAGGTTAATGTTGAAGGAGAGCCCAGCAATGGCGACCTAACATTCCATGCAGTGGAGAGACCGAAGTCAACAAGACTTCAGAGCAAGGGTTGTTTCAAGAAGGAAATGATTGAACTAAGACGAGTACTAACATGGGTCACTGGATTGATCACTAGGGTCTGTGGGAATGATGGGAAAACCGGCTTTATTGGCGTGATGGGAACTGGATTCCATCCACATCGAGTAAGACGTGGATCCATCCGCCATCTTAGTAAGAGACAATTAAATAAAGAGATCATAAAGTTCTCCCCCAAATGACAGTCAACTCACCTTGTGAAAGGGCAGCAAGCAGCAGATGGAAGTATGGGTGCGTGAGTATTTAAGGTACTTCCTGCCTTGAGATTTTATTTTCTGAGAATAAACTGATCTGAAAAAACTCTCTCCCCTCAGAAGCACCATCAGAGGTATATGACCCAGTATTCTTCAATCACATTTCCTGGCTTATTCCTCAAAATAAAATGTATTTTTGTATTTTATATATGTATATGTAAAATATATATTATATAAATATGTGTAATTAAAATATATTTTTAAAAATATATAAAATACTTTCTTATTTTCTTATTACAGTTCTCTATGTTTTCTTCCTTTTCTTTAAATTTATTTTATTGAAGTATAGTTGATTCTACTTTTTCTTAACCATTCATACTTAATATTGTTTTAAATTTATATTATTTGCATTTTTGTCCCTCCTCTTTAGTCAGCTTTTATCTTGCTATCCCATAATATAAAATGACTTTTTAAAAGTTTTTTTTTAAAGTTTTTATCTTCCTGTTAATACTCTTCCCTTTCCTCTCATTTATTCTTATTTCCTTCTCAATAAAGTTCTTAGAATTGTGTTGATTTGTAAAAAAAAAAAAAAAAGTAATAAGAGCAATAAAATATCAGCCTATCAGTAACTAACGTCTTGTGTTTTAAGTGAAGAAAAAATAGCCCTCGTGGAAATTGTTCATAAAGAATTCAGCATATTGCCACATTCAAAATATTCAAGTTAGTTTAAGTGTATGAACACATTTCATAGAATACACCCCTCTTCTTCATCTGAGAAATCTATAAGGTTTTAAGTATCTAAAGCTATTTTGATGTGCCGCTTCTCGGTATAAACACTTAAATCCTTGGAACTTCAGACAAGTTCACTTGATTCAGTCAGGTCCAAGAAAGATGTATCGTTTTGCTGGCATGCTATTAGTGGCTGCTTTTGAACATGACAAAGGTATAGTCCTTTTCCCTGGAAAAGCTCATAACCCATAAGACATAGAGATAGAGATTTAATCTTCAGTGGTCTGCACAGACATTTAAGTCATAGATGTACTTCATTATGACTAATAAATAAAATCCCGTCCACCTGAGGTCAGTAAGAATCACACAAGATGAGTATGGTGAAGAAGAGAAGAAGCTTTGGCTACATAGCAAAGAGTCTTGCGCATAATACGTGGTCCACAAGTCATTACTGAATGATTCTGAGCATGAGTAAATGCAAGGGAGAAATCAGACCTGAAAACAACAGCTTTGGGACAAAAGCCAAGAGCGAACATTAGAGACTAGGTGAGGAGACTGAATGTTGTCCTGAGTGATGGAATCAATTAATATAGAGGAAAAATCAAATAGTAGATTTGATGACAAAGAGAAATCTTAATGGTACCCATACTAGCTCCATCACTAATTCCACAGACCACTCTAATCTATTGTTCTGATCTATTAATTTTTTGCCACTAAAATACGTAACACAAATGACATAGAGCATTTTATAACAAGGAATTATAATTTATCACATATTTATTGTGGACATGAGACAAGAAATGATGGCACAACAAGGAAGCTATTTCTTTTTCACCTAAGAACTATGAATACTAGAATAAATATGCTAGAAATGTTTCCAACCAGTAGACCACTTATCAGGCCACATTTGTGTCAAATGCCCCAGTGATACTCATTTAATTCCAACTGGTTTGAAAGCAATGCATTTCTTTAAAGGAAATAGACGATGTTCAGTATTTTAGTCTAAGTTTGGAAAAGGAGAGCAAGGTAAGTTACCAAAATGAAGAAGACAGTTACTAGGGATTTGTCTTTTTTGAAGAACATTTCAGAAATAATATTTTATTACTAATTGCTAATGTGTATTGAGTGTTTACTGGGTACCAGGCAGTACGCTAAGCCTTTTGCTTGTATTTTCTTTCTGAGGCATCAAAGCAACCCTCAGGAGCTCAGAGAAGACGGATGCCTTGACCAAGCTCTCAGGGCTGGTCCAGGCTAGCCAGGGCTTGACCCTGAGCCCGTCTGACTCCGCAGGCCATCTCTCCACCCTCCGGCATCCTGCTTTCCCCATCAACTTGGCCCTCTAGCCTTTCTCTCCATTTGACCTTTCAGCCAGGAAATTCTTTTAGCCAGTGTTTTAGGTTCCATAGAGGTCAGTGTTTATGAAAAGCTCAGAAGCTGAGTAAAAAAGCATCTTAATCAGAATCGGACCTCAGAGTAAATGACTCATAGTGTTACGAAGGCTAAAATAAACTTGACCCTAAATATAGATGTTCAGACTAAATTATAGTTTGCTAAGTGAATGCTCTCTGTATGGTACAGACCAATATCAGAAAATTCAGTGGTGTGTCAATTTAACTTACTACAGGATATTATTTTGACAGGAAAGGCAACCAAACAACAGTAACATCAAAAGAATTACAACTCACACATCTCTTGTTTAGCTGTGAAGAGGCTTCTGGAGCTTGGGAATAGAATAATAACATATCTGTATATCTATACATCTATAAGTTATCTATCTGTACCTATATCTACATATTTCTGGTCTAATCATGGTCTCATATCTAACATTTCCCCAAATCCTTTAACCTTCAATGCAACAAAATTCAGCATCCATGGAACACAACATAATATCTAAACATTGATCACACTTCCTTTCTTCTCTGTTCCTGTTTACTTCCCATAAAGGCTTCTCAAATTGAATATGCATTTTCTTTTCTATCCATTTATCTCAGAAGCTGATTCTAAATTTGTCCGCTCAGTGATTTTTAGTGTATTAAAACACAGATGCTTATGTTTTATTTCATTTTTTTATAGAGTATTACACACACACACATACAGAGCCTTCTATCTTTTTGAAAGAAAATTCCAAGCCCTCGGCAACACAGTTTATACTCAGTGTAAGACTAAAACCGCTTGTTCTCATGGTCACAAAATCCCTATAAGCAGATTTGCA
The DNA here is from genome assembly GCF_008692025.1 of Phocoena sinus. Classification (NCBI taxonomy): domain Eukaryota; kingdom Metazoa; phylum Chordata; class Mammalia; order Artiodactyla; family Phocoenidae; genus Phocoena; species Phocoena sinus. The sequence goes on along the minus strand of NC_045763.1, from coordinate 182,363,823 downwards.
GTCCCTGTAACACTTTTAGTCAACATGATAAATCATGCGAAAATTATTTAAGCACTCAAAATATAGGATAGAAGCACTTGAAAATAAAATTTTACAAAGGTAAGCCATTCCCAAATTTAAGCCAACATTTTTAAGAAAATATTCAGGTACTACAGCAATGTAACTGGAAATGACACTTTCATTTCAATAAGCTATATCCACTAGACTACATACATTTTTAAAAAATATTTCAATTAGTTTTTAAAACATCAAAAAATTAACTACAATTCGGAAAGTAGGAACACATATAAAGACAATCTACATGAAATAGACTAGTTATAAATCTAAGTAATATCTAAAAGACATATCCAGCCCCCAAATATCCAGCTGAGTTTAATATTAATGTGCACTGACAAATACTTCTGCAGAGGCTGTCTCTCCACACAAGATAAAGTAGCGGATGGGAATTCCCTGGTGGTCCAATGGTTAGGACTCCCCGCCCTCACTGCCGAGGACACAGGTTCAATCCCTGATCAGGGAACTAAGATCCCACAAGCCCCAAGGTCTGGCGAAAAATAAACAAAAACAAACAAACAAAAACATGATAAAGTAGAGGATGGGTGAAGTTACTTAAATATTTAGAGGAGACAATATTACCATATGTCTGCATAATTTGTCAACGTCTCATCACGTTTTGTAATTCTTCAAGTGTCCGTTGCATTTCAGACATTATCAGAACGTTAGCAAAATCATAGACAGAAGGGACTGTGCTGAATTCTCATCACCAAACAGGAAGACCTGATGAGATGAGTTGTATGAGGTATTTAACTATGTCACGATCTACCCACTTGGCTGCTGGGTTTGGTCACAGAGGGATCTGCTCGGCCAGCAGAGTTAATCTGGTTATGTCTGTTGCCTGATGTAGGTGGACAGCCCTGCTGTCTTTATACCCAAGTTTATGTATGACTAGAAAGCAGTCATCTACTGATAGTGGAGTCAAATAGACCTGTAAAAGCAAATAAAACATCTACCTAAAGCACTTAATAACTATGTACAATAAATACTTATTTAAAATTAGGAGATTGTGTTAATATAAATAGCATTACAATATGTGTAGACATTATATGCGAACAATGCTGTGAGGGTGTGGAAAACAGGTAAAGAAAAATATGTGAAATAGTGGCAGGAATTAGGAGGTCACAGGCTTAGGGTGTGACAGTAAAGAGAAGGTGTCAGGATTTCTCAAAGTGTGAACGGCATTGAATGGTCTCTTAGATTCTACACACACATCACATCCAATAAATATAATAAAAGAGAGCACTGTTATATACCTTGTGTTTCTATATATTATCCTTTGACTTTTACTCCTCTGGGGATAATATTTTCTACACCATATTTTAATATATGTTAAGTGCCTGTTTTCATTATTTAGACAAAGGACTATTTATAAATCTTCCAGTAGGTGGCACCATAGCACCAAAAATCTGCAAATCATTTCCCAGCGTTATAATCCTGCTGTTGTGAATCACCCATGGAATTGACTAGGTACATTAAACAAATGAAAATGTAGTTAACAGACCACTTGATCTTCAGAGCTGTGTTATTCTAACACATGTCTTGTTATTGAATTTACCTTTCCCAATATGTTTCTTTTACAACTCAAAATGTTCAAGTGATCGCTAATCAAAGCTACCTTGAAGTTGCACCCCTAAGTCCCCGATCAGAGATTTCAGCAAAAACTAGGAATCAATTGAGTGAAAATGACATTTCAAAAGACATGCTTGGGCTTTGAATACCAACTGTTCCCATCACCACCCACCACCCTGACCCCCCACTTCCTCAGAAGGAATGGAACACCATTTCCAAAGAGAATTAAATCTGTCTAGTTCAGCAAATCTGAGAAAAGTACAAGGACAGAAGGGTGAAACAGAAGAGATGAAATAAATGCTGATTTTCAGCATCCAGCCTAAAATGAATGGTCTCATGGTTTGAAGGTTGAGAATGCACACCTGACCTCCATAAACATAAAGGCAATACAAAAATGGAAAAAGCAAATCAAGACAAAAAACACAGTTCAACTAAAACAGATATGTATGGTTTTCCTTGCTTACTAAGGCAGGATAATAATAAAGCAGATAAATAAAAATAAAAGGATTCTACCTTTACTTATTCTGTAAATGTGATATATGGTCCACAAACAGCAAATCCAATAAATGCATGAAATTACTAAGTACCTGTGGAGTAAGTCCTTTGTGCAAATGACAAACAAAGCGTTAGCTGGATTTCAGAGAATCATAGGGAGTAGTCTTTCCTTCCCTCCACCAGTAAATATAATAATTATAGCAAGTTTTCTGAAATGTTATGTATCAGACACTATGCAAACCTCCTTACATGTTTTTGCCCTTAATCGTCCCAGCAAGTCAATGAGTTAGCAATTATTTTTCCTATTTTATAGGGAACAAAACTGATACTTCAAGGAGCTTGATCAGTCACACACCTAGGAAGTGGTAGATGTGAAGGAGTCTATCCAATACTAGTTTTCTTATGCTTCATGCAGGATTTGTGTTAAAACATTGCTTATATTGTTATAAGTGCCTGGAGTCCTGTAGATAAAATAGTTGCTGCTGACCACCAGAAAATAATTTTAGACATTTCAACTGGTATAGAAACATAGGATTTTAATATCTATTGACATGTAGCTCCTTTGATAGATAAGGAAACTAAGTCTCATTGAGTTTAAATGCCTTTCTGATTTCATGCAATTTAGTAAGACCCATGACTTATGAGCTCCATCAATGATGACAGAATTTCAACATACCTGTTGGGGAACCTCACTCTGAAATACAATGGACTTCCAAGAAACTTAGACTGAAGCCTCTAAGAAGAAGGACAGAGATCAAGATAAACAGAAGACAGACCTGGGAGAAACAAGACAGTTCAAGGAGAACACAAACCGCTAAAACCAACTACAATTCATCTTCTCAGAAATGAGACAACGTTGCATGCATGAACAAAACAAGGGGTATGAAAAAGCAACATTCCAAGAAGAAGAAAGGAAGTCAGTGGATACTGGCTAAAATCTTTGGAAAAAAGAAAAAGAAACTGCAGAACAACAGACAATACCATTTAGAAATGGTGAAATATCTTTGTGTTTGCTTCTGGAAAGATGGAGGATGAGGGGTGGGATGGGGGCAAAGGATTGTCTTTTACTATAGAACTTACAGTCCTGTGTAAACTCTCCACACACACACACACACACACACACTTGAAAAAAAACACAAATAAGAAAGAAAGGTATCAATTTGTAAAATTCAGTTAAGGATAAATAAGGCAAATGCACTTGGCCTTGGAGTGGAATAAAATTTTTAAATTCTTAATTTTTTTAAATACAGCGATCATATCTAGCTATCTAGAGGTTGTCATACTTAGTGAAGTAAGTCAGACAGAGAAAGACAAATATCATGTGATATTGCTTATACGTGGAATCCTAAAAAGTGGTACAAATGAACTTATTTACAAAACAGAAATAGAGTCACAGATGTAGAAAACAAACTTATGGTTACCAAGGGGGAAAGGGAGTGGGGGAGGGATAAATTGGGAGATGGGGATTGACACATACATGCTACTATATATAAAATAGATAACTAATAAGGACCTACTGTATAGCACAGGGAACTTTGCTCAATACTCTGTAATGACCTATATGGGAAAAGAATCTTAAAAAGAGTGGATGTATTTGTATGCATAACTGATCCACTTTGCTGAAACTAACACAACATTGTACATCAACTCTACTCCAATAAAAATTAATTTAAAATAAATAAATAAATAAACCAGTCATATCTGGCTGTCTCCCAAACAACTGTCATGTGCCACATCACAAATATTCTTGTTCACACGTGAGCATGTGTGAGTACACACACATCCACCTCTAAAACTAGGTGTGCATTTATATGTCTTTTATATTTGGCTTAAAACATGCTATCAATTTTAGCCATTGTAATGAACTAACAAATAAGAAAAAATAATAATAAATGCAAGATGACCATCTATAAAAGATTGGTTATTTTGCCTTACTTTCTCTCTTAAAATATGTATCTATAAGTCACGGGGGAAAAGAAAACGAGATTATCACTTCTTGGGTACTGATGGCCAACCTGGAGTCTTTGATTCAGACTTGAATGTCTTAAAATGGCCCATAGTCAATGTTTTTTTCAGAAGTATTTCATGCTACATGTCCCCTGGAGAGATATATAAAGTGTGTTAATATAGTAAAGGCAAAGAGAAAACTTATGCAGCTGTTTAACCCAGAATCTCTCAAAAGCATTTGACACAAACCCATTTTTTTCCACGTGTGCAGGGATCTGTGGGCTGGTATTTTCTTAAAGCTCTGATGATGGTGGGGAACCAGGGTTAAGAATAATTGGTGAAAATACTTCCTCACACATTGACTCTGTAAAAACATTTCTCAGAATAGGTTTATTTATGTATTAAATGTCTTTTTATTTCTTATGAAAAAGTCTGTTTTCCTTTATTGAAATCCAGAGATAAACACCACATTTATAAAATATACTCCAGATAGCAAAAACTTTTTAATTGTATTAATCTCTTAGTAAGCATGCTTTTGTAGCTCTTTGCTTTCTCTAGGATAGGGTAAGATCGTAGTCAAAGAAATTCAAAGAGTCATCGAAGGATGTTTGCACAAGTCGTGAAATTATTTTACTAGTGTCTTTAGTACTATTAATAGTTTTTACTATTTAATAACCGGCTCCTGTGTGAATGGCACTATGATAAATAAATGTATGTATTACTTCATTTAATCAGACACCCCACAAAGTAGATAGCATTGTCCTCTTTTTACAGAGGAAGGCTCAATAAATAAATCTACGCAAGGCTAAAGAGCTCATTGCAAGAGGAGTTTGGTTTTAAATGCAGATCTGACTTTAAAGAGCGCCACACTTGTTCAACTACACACTGCCATAAGGGAAAGATATTTAACGCTAAATCCAGCAGTTACTCTAAACAGACGCCAAATGAGTAAAATATCACGTGTGGACCATCAAAATGGGATTCAGAGTTAAGTCCCACATTGAAATGTGTTTTTAAAAAGTGCAAATTAAAAGAGGTAGATTCTTATTTAGAGAAAAGTTGGAGGGTGGAGAAGCTGGGAAGGCGGGGAGGGGATGTGAACAGACCTCAGACAAACTAAAACCAAGCTGGGACCTTATCCTTCAGTATTTTTACCCAAATCCTCAAGGAAGGAAAAATAGAACACGCCTGAAAATGGTTTACTGTTATTACGGGCATGCTTTAAAACTAAACAAACAAACAAAAAAGACTGTGCTGATCGAACCTACGTTTCCTAAAACAAGTGGGGAGAGGGAGAGACACGGTGGGCAGGTTCCCGGTTGGCGGGTCATTGAAAGCTGGGGGCGGGGCTGCGCGTTGACTCAGTTCTGCGTCAAGGCCAGCGACTGGCAACACCATCCGCAGATTGTTTTAGACGAATCAGGAGTGAAATCTAAATCATACTCTTTTTTTTGGTGAACTAAGTACAAGATAACAAGAGATAAACAGAAGATCCACGCTAGACTGTAGGGACTCCGCCTAACCAACTGGTCTTCCGTTGGTTTATTTATTTATTTATTTTAAATGAATTTTTATTGGAGTAGAGTTGCAAACAGCATCCCAGGGTCGGCCGAGGCTGCCCAGAAGGGAAGGGAAATAAAAGCAAAGTCTGATACACGCGCTACTAACTTCTTCTCATTTCCCCTTGCTGAAAACTCCGAAGAGAAACACTCGACTGACTTTCAAAATCATTAAAGGAACCGCGCCTAACGGGAAAAGCTCCCCTTTCAGATAGAATAGGTTTTCAACACGCTCTCCTCGCCAGACGGCTGTTTGCACAGCGAAGAGCACACCGGTGGCTTTTCTGCTCTTGTGGTTTCTCCTCCTCGGGGTACTTCTGTTTTTCTTTTTCTGAGTCTTTATAGGAAAGGAAGAGGTGTAGCTGGTGCGGTTAAGCGCACAAGCCTTTGCAAATGGTGCAGCGGGTTGCCATGGCAACGGCCGCAGCAGCCCCCATCTCGGAGTTAAACCACAACTTCTCTAGTTTATAGTTTATGGTGAAGCCGGCTGATAAGACAATGAGCTCCTGCAGCAAAACTGAAGTTCAGGGTGATTTGTTTTTGTTTCAATGAAAAGGTGTTTCAAAGAGAAGATTGAGGATTAGGACGATGATTTGTTTCGCTTGGAAGCACTTCGTTTCGAAAGGCATTTGCAAATCATATGTTTCTTTCTTTTTTTTTTTTTGTTTGTTTGTTTGTTTGTTTTGCGGTACGCGGACCTCTCACTGTTGTGGCCTCTCCCGTTGCGGAGCACAGGTTCCGGACGCGCAGGCTCAGCGGCCATGGCTCACGGGCCCAGCCGCTAAGCGGCATGTGGGATCTTCCCGGACAGGGGCACGAACCCGTGTCCCCTGGGTCGGCAGGCGGACTCTCAACCACTGCGCCACCAGGGAAGCCCGCAAATCATATTTCAGTGAGAAAAAAAAAGTTAAATCCAATCGTCTCTTCAGTAACATAAAAAGTCACCCTCTCTTGGGCTCGCAGTGAAACTGGATTCATTCATTACATAATGCAACTTGGAAAAAACAGGTTCCAAAGAGAAAAGTAAGACAAACGTGCTTATTTGTAAATAGGATTCACACTCCTTTAACCTCAAGATTATGAAATGACCAGAGTGGAGGTGAGGATATTTCACAAAGCACACAGCTCTTTATCATCACTTACAGATGTTACTCTCCCACTATGACATACCACATACCACCCTTTGCAAGCAAATGTTCTGAGCTAAATAAGTTAAGTGACTTCCTTAATATCACACTTGAAGTCTCCTGAAAGTTCACGCCTGAGAACACAGAAACGTACAGGTGAGTTTTGCTCCCTTTGCCATGTTAACCGGCACACTTCAGCCCTGGTCGGTAACCATTTTCCATGCTGAGTATTTCTACCAACGGTCTTAGGTCTTAGCTAAAGATAATTAGCTTATGATATAGAAAATATTAAAATAATATATGAACATCCATAAATTAACTACCCTGGAAAAGGTCATGAGATCATTTTTATTGAACATTTTCAGAAAGATTCACATTGGGTCGGTTTCTCGTGGCATTTTATGTCAGGAACCTTCTCTCTCTTGAGTAAAAAGAGGAATGTTTTTGGAATACCTACTCTCCTCAGAATATCTCTGGGTGGTGTTATTACGCTTGTTTTAGAAGTGAGGCAGCTGACAGTTTGTATAAATTGAATTCAATGAATACATAGAGTGATAAGTAACAGTGCAGAAACTCAAGCCCAGGCCTACCAGACACCAAAGCTCTTGCATGTTTTTACTAACCACATAAGGCCACCTCCTGGGACTGCAGGATACAGAGTATCCATTTCACTTTATTCTCCAACTTTGGTACATAGTCCGTGAATATCTAGTATCTGGGGTCTGGGCTTCTTTCCTTTTCCCTGTGCTTTCCCCTAGTCTGACTACTTATCCTATCCTATTTCACCAACCTTTATACTCACTTCTAAACCGTGACTCCCCTTAACCCCATGCATTTTATTTTTTTGGTCACACCATGTGGCACGTGGGATCTTAGTTCCCGGACCAAGGATCAAAACTGTGCCCCCTGCACTGGGAGCGTGGAGTCTTAACCACTGGACCACCAGGGAAGTCCCCCCCACCCCCCGTGCATTTCAGGTAGTGCCACGAGTCCACTTTTACAATGTAGTGATATGCTTCATTCTTGCTAAAATATTTTAGTAGAAGATTCCAGAATCTTTACTGTTATTATTGAAAGTCCTTCCCAATCTACCTCCAAGTTGCCTTTTCAATAACATTATCAATATTCTTTAATGAAATCACTTATTTCATTTCAAATTCAGTTCAAACACAATTTATTGTCACCCAATAGGATTTCAGCACACGCTGCCTCTCTCCCTTTCAGTTTAATTTTACCCTAGCCTGGGATATCTTTCCTTCTTTTAATGACCCTGATTCATAGCCTTCCCCAAGACTTGATTCAAAATCCAACTTCATGACAATTTTCCTGGTCCCCTCAGGCCACCAAAGTCTTCTAACATTTAGAATAATAATAATGTGTAGCACTCTTGGGGATGCATATCATAAATTGACTTATCTAGTTAGTTATCTCTTTACATGGAATGTTCCAGTTAAGATCATAGATGTTTGGAACCAGCACAGGAGGGTTTGAATCTCTCCATTGCCACTCTCTAGCTGTGTGACCTTGGAAAAGTGACATACCCTCTCTGAACCTCAGTTCTTCTTCCGTTAATCTATAATATCTGCTCATAGGGCTGTATGGCTATTAGGTAAGACAATGTCTGTGAAGCCCTTAAGTGCACTGAACCCTTAAGTAGTCATTGAGCCCTTCCTCACTTAGGAACTCAAAAAATGATACTAATCACTGTTTTTGTCATCATCACCATGTTTATCACCTTTGGGCATTTGACTTGTTAACTCTATTTGTGTTTCCTAAAGGTGCTGGTGAATCGTCATCCCTTGCATTTTACACAGTGGCTAATTTATGGAAGGTAAATAATAAATATCTTGGGTTTTAGTCTTAGTATATTTTGTACTTGGTAAGACAACATTGAGCAATATAATTTTGAAACTCATTGTAATATATGGTATGTGTCATTTCTCATTTCATAAGATGAAATGGTATTGTGGTTCCTCTCGTCATTTTCATGTGCTTTTGAATTTTCACATACATCTCTATTTATGTCATGCATTGAAGAACAGAATGTAAAACTATACCCATAACGAACTGGGCTTTGCATTGTATTCACACTGACCTGGTTTTGGTTTTGAATCCTAGCTCAGCCAGTTAGGACCTTGTACAGGCTAAATAGTATTTGTGAGCTTTGTTCTCCTTGTATGTAGAGACAGAACCACCACACCTAATGTATGTACAGGTACATAGGAGATTAGATGGAGTAATACTTGCAGAGGGCGTCCCAAAATGGACAGCAAGCACACAGGTGATGTTGAATAAATGTTCAGTACGGCAACACCCATCCATCCCTCTGCCTTTTACACTCAGTGGCCATCAGTGGTCATAATTTTCAGATGAGAGTCAGGAATCCAGTGGTAGTTAAAACTACCATTTTAAGAGGCTCTCAGGGCTGAACCATCTGTTTATTTAATTGGCACACAAAATCTCATTTTAGTTTTCATCATGGGTTGGGTAAGAATCTATATGTGCCTACTGTCTTGAATTATGAATGTTTGCAGACTTTTTCTATGGTTAATGCAACTTGTGCTGGGCAAGAAAGGAAAGAATCTGAGTTCCACACCCAGAATATAGCATTCCGTGTTCCCTTAGCTTGGATGTGCTTTTCATATCCAGTGCTGCATTTTCTATATTCCTTTTGCATGCCCCCCATCCCTTGGAGGGCTTTGAAAAAATTTTATCAAAGCAAGGCTTATGAGTGACCATGAAGATACCAGACCTCAAAAACACATGGTTTCCCAGTGACCTATCATCTGCGATTTCCATCTCGGGGCAAGCAGTGGAAACGGCTGGGTCCCACGGGTTCTGAATCCCCGGTCCCCCTTCCCAAAGGCGCTCAGACACCAGCGCCATGCTATCTGGGACCCAGCTTCCTGGCCATCACCCAGAACACGACTCCAGAACCCCTCACTCACTGACACAGATCTTAAGTTTGACAATCGTACAAAAGAATGGACAGGCATGGCCTCTTTCCAGACTCACATTCAGCTCACTGTTTCTCCTTACCGACGGGCTGAGGCATTCCCCAAAGTCAAAAGAACACCGTAGGCTTAGGTCCAAGCTATGCTAAAATTGTCACCCTTTTAAAACCTCAGGGCATGGCTTCCTTAGGCCTGAGTCTTTGACATGTGCAGTGCCAGCCTGGGTGCCCAGACAGCACGTCAACTCTCCACGTATTGAACTGAAACTGCTTGGACTGGATCAAGTTGTTAAAAAACACAGCGACGACGATTACAACATTGGAGGGTGGATGTGCAGCGGCCTGAATAACATGACTTGTTACTGGTCTGTTTCTCGTTGTAACCATGTCTTTTACTTACTTTTCACACTGAGGCGCAATTTTAATCTCACAGAGCATCCCTAACCTCAAGTTTGAGGGGTAGTCCTCAATTCTGAAGCAGGAATGATATTCTCGTCAGTGGCCAAGTTCTGGAATCGTGTTCCTCATATGTTTTAGTGACGCTTTTCAGTGAATTCTGCAGCAACAACAGAAATTAACCCACCCACTTTAGAACCAGGAATGTAGCCACTGGGGGGGCATTAAGGGTAGGGATGCCTGGGGACTTCCCTGGTGGTCCAGTGGTTAACACTCCACACTTCCACTGCACGGGGCACGGGTTCGATCCCTGGTCAGGGAACTAAGATCCCGCAAGCTGCACGGCCAAAAAATATACGTGTATAAATACATATATGTATATATATATATATATATATATATATATATAAAATAAAATAAAATCGGATAGGGATGCCTGCCTTCCTTTTGTAGTGATAAAACTGTCCAGGGAAAACAGACCACGTGAGTTTTGAATTATTAATTCATTAACATATTTTCATGACATACCTAATCTACAGAGATAGAAAAATAATTTTTATGCCTGATCTATGACAAAGGAAATCCAGATCTTGGCTCAATATATCAGTTAATATCATAGAACCAAAAGCATACTTGGGCTGAGATCATTCTTATGGGAAATCTCATGAGGAGCTCATAGATTTATTGTCATTTTTTTTTTACATCATTTTGTCTCTTTATGAGAATCTATTCCAGTTGATCCTAGTGAGAAGGAAGGTGAAGCCAAAATTAGGTAGATTCTTATGGTTAATGAGTTATTATCAATGTCATATACCTTTTTAAAGAATGAAAGTTAAACGTGAATGAGATAAAGGTAAATTTGAGGCACATGTAGTGAGAAAGTGCTGGGCTTTTTTTTCCCCTCTAATAAATACTTCTTTCACAGCCTCTCGCCTACCTCAACAAAATTACATTTTCTTTAAAACTTAGACGTCTGTTTCTCACAAAAATTAATTCCATGTCAAAAACTACTGTCCTTAAAGTGAGTAGAATTGAGAAATATTTAAAGTTTTCCAGGGATGACTGGAAAAAAATTGTTATAACTGAAATCAGGCATTCAGATTAGAGAAACAGTTAGGTGAAATTCACATGCTATATGACTGTTAATACATTATTTTATGGAATTATGCAAACTAATGGGGCACTGCAGAGTCTCCAAAAATGGAGTGGGAATTCTGATAGTGTGGTTTTGCAGCATATGGTACAATTAAAATTTGGGGTAAATTAAATACAGTCACTTTGGTGTATGCATGGGGAAAGGAGTCTAGAAGCGTATGCCTCATTACGTCAACTATTAAGTATTATCAACTATTTACATTATTATCCATCTAATTCACACATTTCTGTGTCTATATTGTTATCATGAATCCATTATATTTATAATTAGAAAATTAATCGTGTGTGTCTGAGAGAAATTTATTTAAAACTACATTTAATCTCTATATTTTCTGCTAATTGGTTTTGAGACAAAGATTGAAAAAATATAAAAAGGAACACAGCAGCTATGTTTTCAGAAGGTAAGGATCACATCATACAACACCCTAAACTTGTGGATGCTTAAATAATGTGCTGATATATTTATAATAAATCAGAACAGTGGACCCATTGAGTATCTTAGAACACATAGCCACATCTTTTAAAAATGAAGAATATAAAATGAAGAATTAGGAAAATGAGAAAATACTTGAAATCACTTGGAGCTTCCCTCCAATGGTAGAAATGGCAGCAGGGATAATACTAGTGATGATGATGACAGTAGTTAATGTCAATTAAACCCTCACCCTGCTAGTCTGACCCTGAGGTGCTTAGTTACCTAGTCCTCCCTTTATGTAGCATCCTGACACTCTCTACTCAGTCTCTGACTGATACGGATCATTTCCCTCTCTCGCTGCTCCACTAGTTCTCTCCCAAGCAGTATCTCTTCAAGGTCACTATTTCTTTAATATATGTCCTGTGGGGGGCTAGGCAGGAGGCATAATAGAATTATCGTGGACCGGACGGCCACGCAGACAAAATGCGTGCTCCTGCGGTCCAGGGTAACAGGGCAGGGGACTCTGAGGCTCTGCCTCGCACCCCTTGATTTAGGTCCTGGGAGTGAGCTTTGCCTTCTTATCTAAAAACTGGGTGGGTAAGACTTATCTGGCAGTGGTGTGGTGAAGATTAGGGATATGTAAAGCCTCAGATTCATAGTAAACGTTCCGAATAATAGGTAGCTGTTTTCATTGCCAGGGATGCAAATTTGAGGTAGGAAACAACCTGTAGAAAGGCTACAGCAAATACCGGTTGGAAGTTTCTATAAGGAAATCTGTATTCATTAATATTTGTGTAAGGGGATCTGTGATGTAGGTACTGTATGAATTTTGCAGAGGGGAGGCCAACGCCACGTAGATGAGGACAGAGCCCTGTGTTAACAGTCTAGCTGCAGAGTAGAAAATATGTCATTGGGAGTCACAGAACCCCAGACTTCAGCATCACTGTGAGAATAAAATCGCATACGCTGAGCGATACTATTGTAAATTAGTCCTAAATGAAGTCAGTTTTAATAATAAAATTATCTTGAAAATTACTTATGATTAGCATCTACGTCACAACTCAACTGGTCCATCAGACAAACCCCGATTCGAAGCCGTTCTACAAAACATCTGACCAATAACTCTTCAAAAATTTCCAGATCATGAAAAACAAGGAAAGACTTAATAACTGTCACAGATCCAAGGAGACTAAAGAGGCATAACGCGTAATCAGTGTGGTATTCTGGATTAGACACTGCAGCAGAAAAAGGACATTGGTGGAAAAATTGGTGAAATCCAAATGACTATTTCTCAGTTTTGACAAATGGACCGTGGTTATGTAACATGCTAAAATTAGAGGAAGCTGAGTGAAAAGTAAATGAGAACTCTCTTTACAACTTTTCTGTGAATCTAAAACTATTCCCCAATTAAAGGTTA